>NC_074722.1:23988004-24345004 GCF_947242115.1 Biomphalaria glabrata
GAATAAAAGAGTTTTTAGGGAGACAGCTACTGGTGGAGCCTTGCACTTAGAAAATGTATTTATCTTCTAGGTATGGAAGACCTGTCCAGCTGACCTTTAGGTGTCAGTTCCAGTGCTAGTGTGGCTCTGCTATTGTGAAAACGGTTAGTGGTAACTTGACCACGCTGCAAAACTCTGTGGAAAAAAAGGAAAGCTGTATAGCGTTATATGACCGCAAGACTGGTGAGGAGCTCTAGTTCTGGTCAGTGCTTGAATAAAGAGCTAGGTAGTCGGTGCTAATGTACTAGATGATCCGTCCCCAAGTAAAAAAAAAAACAAGCAGGGAAACTGGACTTGATGACCTGATGTCAATGAAAGAGGAAGATTGCCTTTGCTTGGATTCCAACAATGAATACTTTAAAAGACCAACAATTTGAAACCTAGAAAATGTATGCTAACAATTAATACAGTATCATAATTATACGCAGTCATGTGAAACACTGCACTCATCTTTAATCTTCGGAATCGAAGACATTGTCATTTTAGCGGCCCCCGGAAAGGGGAATAGACGCTATTAGTTGTGTGTGGTCTGTCTGTCCGATCGTCCCTCTGTCCGTCCATCCGTCCTTCCCGTTTTGAGCTCAGAAACTAGAAGAGAAAATGAAAATCGGACATCATGATATTTTAGATCATTTAAAGCTCTGATGCAACAACTACTTTTTTCTTTTCCAAAAGTGAACCATTTAATTTAAAAAAATTATCTATGCAAGATTAAAAAAAACAAAACAAAACAAAAAAACACTACTTTTAAAAGAAAAACTTCAGGGTAGGTAAATTTTTTTTTAAATTCACAGACTTCTTCATTAATAACTCATGCTTCTTTCATAAATTCGCGCATCGGTACAGAATATTTGCATCTAAGGTCACAGTGGAATAAGTATCAATGAATTTTTATAAAATATATTTTCCATTTATTAACTAACTCATGGAATGAAATACTTTTTAAAATGTTGTTTTTAAAAAGAATTTTGATAAAAACTTTACTTTTGTTGTAAGTTTAAAAAAAAAAACTACTTTTATAGCGCATAGTTTTAACATAATAGCAATCTAGATATCAAATTGTAAGGTCGTATGAATTCTAGTCTAGATCTAGATCCTATATCAAGATTCTAGATCTAGTTTAGATTCTATATCTAGTTCTAGATCTAGAATCGAGATCCAGTCTAAAGACTCTAGATCTAGATCAAGTCTAGATTAATGTAGTTCGATAAAAAAATTAACCTCAAAATACAATACTAAAGCGTATCATGCTATATGGTTGAAAAGGGCTTGAAAAAAATATTTCCAACCGCATTAAATGTATGATTGTATGACGAAGAGAACTGGAGATATTAATTTGTATTTCCGAGGGGAAAAGTTTTAATTTTGTGACCCAAGTCATTTCAAGCTCACTACCGGAAATGAAATATCAAGAATATTTTGTGTTCTCGTGTTGCCAATTTATCTAATTTTGTAAGAAGAATGAATCTTAATTATTTTTTTTTTTACTTTCTCTTAATACATTTTATTAATTTTAAATGTATGCATAAGGTTAATGATTATTATTTAGAGAAATAGAAATGTACGCTCAATGAATATATAGGAAGCGGTGAGGATGAGTGGTAAAGCGCTTGGCTTCCGAACCGGAAGACTTGGATTTTTACTTTCGGGATCTTCGTGACGCCTTTGAGTCCATCCAGCTCTATTGGGTACCTGATATTAGTTGGAAAAGTAAATGTGGTTGGTCGGTGTGCTGGCCACATGACACCCTCGTTAACAGTAAACCTATATATCATTTGCCCCATGGATCACTTGATCTGAAAGGAGAACTTTACTTAATGAATATATAAAAAACAACAAGTAATTGAAAAAGTACTTAAGTTTGATAAAAATTCATTTAGAAAATTTTAAACATTATTACTATTATTTTAGTGACCAATGATTTTTTAAAATTGTATTACTTTGAACGATCAAAACCAGACTATGGCTTGAATATTCCTGGTCCACTGGTCGCCTCTGTATTTGTGTGATAACACAAACCCTGTTTGTAATCTTGTTGTGTTTTTTTTTTGTTTGTTTGTTTTGTTTTTCAGTGTTACTGGTTGACCATCTTGTGTTGTTTGTATTGTTCTATGTATTTCCGTTTCTTTAAACTGAGGTGTGGACCAGGAATTAATAAGCAGCTAGAGAAAATGAACCCACCATTTGATAGTTTATTTATTTTCCTTTATGTAATGCACTACTAGTTTTATTCTATAATTGCTAAATCAGGGCCGGATTTTGGGGGAGGGCACGCGGCGCTACAGCCCTGAGAAATCCACAAGAGAAATTTTTGAGAGATGGTTAATTTTTGTTCTTTATTCATAAGTCTAAATTTGGTACTGAGTTCTATATTACATACTAGCAAAAAATGTAAAGAATAATAATGAATAACCCCTTTCAGACTTTGTGATCTATAGGGCAGATGATGTCAAGATTCTATCTGAAAACAGGTTTTAATTGCTGGATTATCTGTGACATTTTACGTAAAAAGAGTTGCTTTTCTTTTAGTTGTTGTAAAACTATAAATCTTATATTAGACTAGAATTACTCAAATGATTTCCAATGAATAACATTTGTGAACACCTGCGCGTATGATCCTAATTTATATAGGTCTTGTTTGTTAGCCAGCTGTTAGTTCAGAAGAGAAACAATTTCATTAATCATCTAATTAAATTAGGTGTGTTGACATGAATACATTATTCTACCCCCCCCCCCCATCTCTCTCTCTTTCTTCTCTCTCTCTCTCTCTCCGCCATTGAAAAGACTATTACAACAGAAGTCATGTCAAGAGTCAGTGACTGACTCGAAAACAAAAATCAAGAATGTCAAGAAGAGATGGAAAAGACATTCAATCAATGGGGAGAGGGCTTGGTGGTTGGGGAGGGGGGGGGCGTTAGGGGTTGGTAAGTGCTATCGCGACTGGTAGACGTTGTACACTGACCAGCTGGATGTTCCGTAGGTGAGAGGGAAGAAAGGGGAGAGGAGGGATTGGTGGAACACCAAAAGCTATTGCAGGCTAGCACGACTTCCCCAGTTAAAGAAACAGCCAACCAGAATGACTGAAATAGATCACGTGTCCATTAACTCCTCCCACTTTTTTTTCTCTCTCTCACTTTGGTTTGCATCAGAATGTTTGGCAACTTCTTTAAAAAAAAAAGTCTAGACACATCGAGTAGACGAGAAATGGTATTTAAAGAAAAGTTTTGTTGAGAGATAGGGGGAGGGGGGGGGGGGAGAAAGACTTCCACACTTTATAAGCTGTGAGTTAGGTTCAGACTGTTAACAAATTGAAAAGGGGCGGGGCTTCCTTCCCAGCTCATTAACTAGCTGTCACTAAAGAAGAAATTCCCGCCCATTTTGTTGTTTCTACTCACACCCCATGTGGAGCCAGCAGCCGACACGTTAACAAATGCAGGAATGAGCCAGGCATTGAGTGAGGAAAGAAAGTTAATAACGGATACACTTTGAATGCAAGTGCCAGTTAGTTAGAACAAAAAACTCAAGTGTTAACTTGTAGATAGATCTTGTGTCTTCAATCTTGACTTCAAAAACAAAACAAAAATTATAATTGGATTGGTTCTTTGTCTAGAATCTAGATCAATATTCTTTGACTACATCCAGACTTCACGTTTCTGACTTATTTCTCGCCTAGTGTTAAGGACGACGATTCCTGGCTTGGATCTGGTGATACCATCAACTCATCACATTGCTCTTCGATAAAAAAAACAACACCCGTTTCTTTGCACTAAAACCGAGGCAGACTTGAAAAGCATTTCTATTAAAACCCAAGCCTAGAGGATTGGAACAAGCCAATTGTATTTCTTGAGTGTTTCTTGTGTCGATAATAGTCTACATTGTTTTCTGCGGCTGAATTCTCATGACGCTGTTACATCAATGACGTCTCGGGACTAAGTCGGGGGGAGGCCACAGTTTCATGGACCTTGCCAGTCCACTGTCTCCCAGAGCCAAAGATTTCAGTATCGTCTCTCTCATGTCCGGCTCCGTGGACTCTATGCTCATCAGCGTCAACAGTGGAAATCGAACCGCGAGTGCAAACTGCCCCCCTGTCGTTCCGTCTTCCGTTCCAGTAGCAGCCATCGGGCCTGGAGTGCCGGCACAGAGGTCCACGGATTGTTCCTTTGACTGGGCCCAGGTACCCCCTTATACAGCAGCGATCAAGTCAATGGAAGGTATGCCATTTCTATTTGGTTGTTGGTGCTACACCCAGTTGATTGTGATAGCATTTCCTGATAGGTTTTGTTTTAAAGATCTAGAGATATAGATCTAGTCTAGGCCTAGTCACCACTAGAACTAGAGTACTAGTTTCTAGATCTTTCTTTCTGAAAACTAAGACTTTTATTTCTTTAGCGTTCAGTCCCCAGCCAGGTCAAAGATTTAGATCTATTTCCAAATTAAAGTTTTATCTTCTCTTCCAAAGAGAAAATGATTTCGTCCTAAGTGTTCTTATCTTATCTTAGATCTATATAATAGTCGTGTATTTTAATTAGAGATTTAAACTCTGCTAAGTCATTGGTTTTCCTGACTTATTCAGGCAATCCTTTCCTTGATCTACAGACATAGGGAAGAAGGAATACTTGCTTTGTTTCTTTTGCTGTATTTGTTTCGGATGTTCCTTCAGAGTTGAAGATAATTTACTTCTTAGTCCGAACCTCCTGCAGGACGACGTGGGATGGCAGCGGGCTGGGTATGAACCCTGGACCATTGAGACGACTGAATGACAGTCCAGCGCGCATACCACACGACCAGGCAGCCACCCACAACAGGCCCTAGCGTACGAAATAAATGTGCCTTTAAATGAGATTTGCGAGTTATAAATTAGATTGTGTTTTTGAATTTGTAAATTATTGCTCAAAGCGTTATGCATTAATGCTAATTTACTTTTAAGTCTTAAGTCCTGAAGTGTCACTAAATTTAGTAAATGTACTAGATCTAAATTGTGTTACTCTAGTCAAATGTGAAAGTGTCGGCATACTCTCCATCTATTTCCATTGTGTAGATGTAGACATCTTTTATCAATTATCTTATCTTACCTTATATAATACAGACGTTACTTCAAAAATAATTGGGTCAATCTAGTCATGTATGTTCATCAATGACTTAAATTCTGCCAAGTTGTGGGTTTTCTTGGCTGATTCAGGCAACCCATTCCATGCTCTAACAGCACCAGGGAAAAAGGAATATGATCGTTAATAAATCTAAATTTAATTTCTTGAGATATATCGTTTTAATTACGTTCTAATTACGGGTGCCTACACTTCATCACTTCTACTTAGTTCAGTTCATGTCCAAACTGACTTTCAAGCTCCTGAAACAAAATAACTTTAGATTGAAACGCTCCAGACGTTACTCCGGAAATAAAGATTATTTCGCCGTAGCCCCAAACTGCAGGGGATGAAAGCGAACATGATTTGAACTCGGGACCATCATCTCCACAATCCGAAACGCGTATCACACGACCAGGCAATCGTCTTTGTCATTTGTGTAGTCCGGCGTTTTCTGCTTGGTTATAAAGAGAGGTCTAACAATGGCAATGTCTTTGATTTCGAAGGTTTAGAATGCGTGCAGATCTAGATGAAATCATTATATGCGTTGTTGATACTCGGTCGTTTGTTTGTAACTCCAAACAGCTAAGACAACTAAACCGATGTAGGCGTAGGCCTATTACATTCTTTATGTAAAATTTGAAATAAACACGAATAAGCTTCTTTTAAAGCAAAACTGAATATAACTTGTATTTACAAATAGACTCAGATTTAACTTGTATTTACAAATAGACTCAGATTTAACTTGATAGTAGATGACAAAATAAAATGATAATTTAAACAATGTATAACACATTAAAAGTACTTGTCTTTACAGTCTCACGCCTTCTCTGTCGCATGTCTCTTGCAAGTTTCTACTTTAACACTTTTGTTTTAACCTCAGTAACGAATGAGCATCTCGGGGTTTCATCAGAAACTCTTTAGCCTACACAAACAAAACATGCTCACTTCATTCCAAAATGTTACATCAGAAACACGCACATACGCTCCCTAACATGCGTTTAGGTATCTATAAATAGCTATGAAACCAATATGGTGTAACATTTTCTGTGTTTTAAATGTTGCAACGACGTGAAATTTAGAGGTCGGATAGAAGGAATCCTATAAATTGTAAATTGATGAATTGTATTACACCACTCCTACGGCACCAAATAATAAATGAAAAGTTACTTGTCCGACAGGCCAGCGAAGATATTACATACGCCTAGATTCGTATAATTTGTAACCCAATCTATCTCATCAGGGACCACACCAATAACAAAGCTAGTATTTTGGGGCCTTATTGAGATGATCCTCCTGTGGACCTGTAGGTCTAGATCGCGGCATAGCCCTATGGCCCAATACCGAGATCTCCACTAGATCCACACTCTTATCCGTATTATTTATGCTGAAATGTTATAGAATCCCAAAACCACACTAAGAACTTGATCAGATATTATCTTTATTGGCTTATAGACATGTCTAAAATTGTTTTCCTGTTTTTCTTAGCAAATAACTCGCTGTCGCATACGACATTTTCAATGATTCCAATTTTAACATACATAATACATAGAATTGTATGAAATATAAATATTTTTAATATATTGAACAACATCATTGAATATTAAAAAACTCAGTTACAATAACAGGAAAAAATATTTCCGATACTTATTTCTTGATTTGCTGTTCCTAAAGTTATTTCATAATTCTCTACTCAGTGACCATAAAGTCCAGATCTAAAGGTTTAATGCATACAGCCTTTTGAGTAATGCTTCCTATGTCAGTTCAGCTTGATGCTATATGAGAACACTCTATCAACTTAGCTATCCAGCCATACCTCTATGTGCAACACCTTAGCTTGAAATAAATGTGAATAATTTAATTTTTACTTTGAGTTTTCGGCTCGTGTCAAATCAACGTCCACTCACCAGGTCTACACAGAATGAAAGCAAGCGAGATCTGAACACTGGACCATCGTAACAAAAGCTCTATGATTTCAAAGATTGAAGTTGAGTGCAGTATTTCACGTGACTGCGCATACCCAGTTGAGACTTGCTTAATTAGCTATATCAAAGACGTTTTGTTGTCGACGTTTTTACGGATATATTGACAAAGATATAATAAGAAAAGATGCTGCAGTAAGTGTACAATGCCGTTTGATATTTGTTCGCTTAAGCTCAGACTTCTGTGTATTATAGGAAACAAGAACTAGACTAAAAAAAAAATAATTAAACGTTGCAGAAATAAATAATAAAAAATGTATGCTTTAAAAAAAAAACAATTGTCAACGAAACAATTTTTTTTTTCAGTTATATTCAATGCTACGATATCACCTAAAGTGGCCTTAGTACTTAGTCTGTGAACTTAAAACACATATGGAAGTTAATCTTTCTGTAATTCAACCAAGTTTCTTTGTTTAAACAAACAATATAGTGTGATGTTTGTTGTAATAAAGAAAAATGTCTCACTCCTTACTTCGATCTATGTCGTTAAATAAATTACACAATCTGAAAAAAAAAAAAATCAGCAGGAATAGTCAACATAAAAAAAAGTATATCTGAAAAAAAAAAGTAGGCGAAAAAAAAAAAAAAAAAGAAAGAAAAAGTAAACGACCATCAAAAACTTGGAAAACAAAAATAACCAATTAACGAATCAATTAAAGAAGCATTCAATAACTGTGAATGGTTGTAAATATATAGCACACCGACCAGCTCGCCCCATTACTTTACATTAAACACGCTCCCCTCAAAGCCGATTTCAAAATTAAATTCAAATTGAACACATTGAGTTCTGAATTGTTGTCAACTTCCACAACCAAAGTCTATACGTTTTTTAATTCCCACTCTTCACCAGCACCTTACACTCATCGCTCAGCTTTTCATTATTTTGAAAAGTATTTATTGACAAACGTCTTTCTAATATCTATTCAAAGGCGTTCTCGAGCCTATAAAACAATTCTGACTCGTTCTCTCATTAGCAACGCTGGGTTATCGGAAACTGGTCAAGAGCCTGGCACGTGATCTTGTTCGCCACTCTCCAGTGCTCCAGAAAAGAGGCATATCTCAACAGCCTCGGGTTTATCTTCTGCACCCTATGAACCCACTGACCACCGCGATAAGTGACCAGACCTCATCCCTCCTTATTTTAAGACTTATATCTGTCCACCTCCTCCCTCTGTAGCCTCGCCTACACATTCCGTTATAAGATAAACGGACGGCTATGACCACAGGTCACTTGAAAGGAAGCCGCACGGAAACTCGGCCGGGTTTGTTGAAAAATCTGTTTTATGTCCAAAGTGTTACAAATGACCAGTTAAGTTCTTTTTTTTTTTTTTTTTGCGAGCCGACGAGAAGTCAACAAGATGACTAATTGGAGATAGTAGAAAGAAAAACACGAGTTACTTCCCGAAGAATTGTATTTACTCTGGTCGTCCTCAGCATTTCTCCGTATGATTTTCTCATTTTCTGCGTCACTGTATTTGTTGCATGTAGACAGGATCCTACAAACTGAAATGCAAAGTTAACTCATGTTTATTGTGCTAAACTGGATTAAATTGGGCTACGCTGTGCTCAACTGAGCAAATCTGGGCTAAACTGTACTTTACTGTGCTAATCTGTGCTTAAAATGTATTGTGCAAGAACTGTGCGGTCTCAGAGGCGCCCAAAATATCCCGCAATGAAAAATCCCAGTCTTCACCAAGATTCGAACCCGGGACCCTTCAAGCACTTTACCGCTTAGCCACCGCGACTAGTGGTAGTGATAAGGAGTAGAAAAAAAAAAAAAAACGTTTCTCTATTCTTATAATTACGTGGCGGGGGTGGGGGGGGGTGTTATGATTTAATTGTTTACTATTTCCCCAAGAGTTAGACAACTCTCCACCTCGACTGTCTCCTTCCTCTTACAAAATGTCACGTGTCTCAATTTTCACACTCTCAATGAAATGGAAATTAAAATTAAAATTATGATCTTTTTTTTTGTTTCGTTTCACGAATTCTTTTTTTTTTAAAGTATATTAATTGCATTATATCAGCAGTGTATACCATGGGCGTAGCGATGGGAGCTCCCCCAGCGCGGGGCTGAGCTCATAGAAATTTGAGTTTGTAATTTGTTTTTATTATATTGAAGAGGGGGTTTTAAAATCAAAATCTTCCTTGGCTGTGTTCTTGGAATTTGGGGATTTTCGTTTGCATGTCTTTTTTTTCCTTTTTTTTTTTTGGTTTTATTAAAGAGGGGGATTTAACTGCAAAACCTCCTGATAGGGGGTCTTAAACTCAGAACCCCCTAGGCTGTGCTGGGGCAAGTGATGGTTTAGTATTAAAATCTCATCTAAAATAAACAAAATCAAAGCAAATAATTTCACTAAACTCCGACATTTCGGTCAAACCCCCCCCCCCCCAGGGGCCCTGGCTACGCCTGGTTACTCCCATTGTGTATACTATTCACGCTAAAATTATACTAAACTAAATGATAATTTAAAAATATAAATGATAAAGATTTTAATATGAAAATTTTAAAATAATTATCGCATGTTATCAAAATAAAACATGGACTGTTCATTAATTCATCGCCTCGATGCGGTCGTTAATAGTAAATAATAGTTAAATAAATTGGCAGGAGCGTTTCTGGTTTTCTCAAGACGATGCACGTCAGAGGCGAGCGACAGAGGACTCCCTGGGGATCCAATCATGACTTGTAGCGGGAGGTGATCCCAGGGATATGGGGAGATGGGTTCAGGGTAGGCTACTGAGGCACTGAGAAAGCTAATCACCTGATGCAATCACTGGTTGATATCCACGCCTGCGCACCTCATTACCAAGCAGATCGGAAGTCGGTGTCAAGTGACGTCACGGGGGCACAATTCTTCGACAGCCTGTTGCAAAACTTTCTCTCCCCACTGGGCGCCGTTCATCTTCCTACTCACCCAACACGTCTCTCCCTCCCCCGCCATGTTTACCCACACATGGGAACCTCTTTCTCCAGTTATGGTCACGATGACAAAACCGATAATAGCGCTCTCTGGTGGCCGATAGCTCTATCCCTGACGTTCACTCTCGGTGTCAGCGAGCTTTGAGAGAAGCCAGAACTCTTTTTTTTTAAGTATCATGTCCCGCCGACTCCTGTGTCACGCTCCTCACGCCACTGCAAGCAAACATGTCACAGAGATCGTAATGTTATGCCAAAACAACGCCGGATCTATTTTACGACTAACACAAACATTAGCTGTAAGGATCCACAACATGAATTAGGTAATCTATAAAATAGGTTTTAGAAAATGGAAACAACTTTTCTAAGAGATGTTCATCTAAAGACTCCGCGAGAAAAAAAAGACCACGTAAAAGAGTTAGATGTTTCGTCTATAGAATGTATTCCTACGCAATTCCTAGAAATATAAATCTTGTAATAGATAAAGTCAGTGAGATCTTTAGTAATAAAAATAAGATAATGTATTTGAATTCGAAGACTAAGAGAGAGAGTTTTTTCCGTGAATACACAGAACTAGCTGACCTACATAATTTGCCAGAATCAACACAGGCAAAACTATTACGTTATCTACAAAATACAGACGTAACTTAAAAAAAAAAAAGATGATTAAGTCCTACGTGTTGACCTAGGTCATTTTAGTCATGCATATTGTCTAGCTGAGACGCTGAGGTCGATTTTAATGTTCTTTTTTTTTTTTTTTCATCGACTGCTTCTGTCTTCGGAAGTAACTTACGAGTTTCAAATGTTATGTCCAGCCATCTTTGTAACGATTACATAGGTGTCTACATTGGAAGACATTCTCTGCCTAATGACGCATTTAATGTTGATAATGACTTCTGGTTTTGGATTTAACGCTCTTCAGAAGGGAAGGATCACCTCTGTTTCGCCTTTATTCTTTAATCTTGCAAAAAAAAATCTTTAGTAGAATGTATATCATCTCGTCAGAGTTGAATTTGTTTTATATCAAGTCACTCTGTTTGAATCTTTGCACCATTATTCATTGACCGTATTAAGATGTGAATCAATCTAAAGATAAACAAATTAATTGATCAATGTAACATAATTAATTTAGTTTGATATTGATTAAGAGCAATAAATCTTACAGTATTACTAAATACGTACAATTTTTTTCCCTTATATAATTTACAAATTTAGAATTAGATCCACTTAAGCTGAAAAGAAATAAAACAGTCAAAATAAACTCATTAACTGAGGCGCACAGAAATAAGAACAAATAATATCAAGTAATAGCCTATAATTTTTTTAAAGAATCAATCTCGACTTAAGGTTGAAATATATTAATTATATCTTTTTACTTGAT
Source organism: Biomphalaria glabrata (assembly GCF_947242115.1). NCBI lineage: Eukaryota > Metazoa > Mollusca > Gastropoda > Planorbidae > Biomphalaria > Biomphalaria glabrata. The sequence goes on from NC_074722.1 coordinate 23,999,411, forward strand.
TTTTACAACGCTTTTTGCCAATAGGGGTTAATTGACTTCTGCTTTGGGACTTATGGCTTCTCAGAAGGGAAAGATTACCCATGTTTCTACTTTCTTCTTTAAGGTTACAAAAAAACTTTGAGTAGACTGTATATCAGACTTCAAGTATTATATTATATCTATTTTTCTTATTTATATAAAAGCTTATATCAACTTGATCTGTCTGGTAAAAAGTTTGCACACGTTATTTCTCCGACACCCAATCTCGGATCAGGCTGAAAATTTGCTCAACTATTTCTTTCACCTGCAAACAAAAGAATCAATTAAAAATTTAACAAATTAGTTAATCAACTATTAGTAATGAACTATTTTGTTTGGTATCTCTTACAAGAGAAAGAAATTTTACTGGACTGACAAGGTGGTGTAAGTTGAATTATAATTATACGTTGAATTAGTTCCCTTTATTGTTTGTAGAAAAAAAAAGTTTGTAAATAACTATAAACCTAATTCCATAAGCAGCTTTGGCACACTGGTTAAAGTAATACCTTGAGGTAGCTGAGGAAGCCTTAGCCCTCGAGTCTTTGACCAACAAACTTACATTTTATAACAAATAAACACTTGCCAGATATTTTAGGACATCTCAGGCTGAACTCTAGTTGTGTTTGAAATAGAGGAGCATGAAAGACAGGCTAATAGTAATAGTAGTAGTAGTAATAATAATAATAAATATTTTTTCTTTTTTTTTTTTTAAATACGTGGAAATTTGGATTGATTATAATTTTTTTTTTGTCTTACAAAAAAATGTTACATAAGAATTTCTACGTGTTAAAATGATCAAGAAATTATTTGCTGAGTAATTATAAAAGAAGAACAACCAAAAAAATATATATATATAATTATTTCACCATAGATGAATCTCTTTCTCTACAAAATCTGGGTAGAAATACTCAGTTCTGAGAATCTGACAATCAAGCTACTTCCTTTTATTCATGTTACATATAAATCTAGATCTTTGAGTGAACGAGTTTATCTGACACAAATGAAAATTCTTTCTCATTGTATGATGACATAAACATGTATACAATATACAAACATTAAGTAAAGTTTTATGATAGTAAGTCTTTAATTACGACTTGTGGTAGTGGGATTGCAAATTTATATTGTGATATTATTGAGCAGTGTTTCCCAAACTGTGTTCCGCAGAGGTCTGAACAGGTGTTTCGCGAACTACTGGAAAAATTAACTAGTAGACCACAACGTGAATTAATGTCTCTTAAAAAAAAACTAAGCAAAGTGTTCCGCTAAATACTCAGAATGTGAGAAGTGTTCCGTTAAGGGAAAAGTTTGGGAACCACTGGTCTAGAGGACAAGAAGAGGATAAAGAGATGAGCTAATTATAACTCTTTTTTTTTTCTTCAGCCTGTGTTGTTACCAGTGGATCGAACATGGGGCGCATGTTTGACACCATCCGCTACGACCATACTACTGACCACTCGTCCTCGGCTCCCTCACACGGTCTCCTCCCTTGCGGGCGCCCGTCACCCGGAATGAACGACAGCAAGCACGACTCGGACTGCTCTAGTTCCGACGGTCTCTCTTGCCATCAGGACAGTGCCGGGGCCCTGGATAAGGACAGGATCTCCGGGGGCGACTCCAGCAGCTTAGGCCTGGTGAAGGTGGACGTCCCTAGCAAGCCCCTGCACGTGAAGCTCCTGAACGTCAACGCACAGCTGGAGATGAAGCAGCTGTGGGAGACATTTGACAAATACGGCACGGAGATGATCGTCACCAAGCTAGGAAGGTAAGAACTGTACCTTTATACACTTACATGGCCACTTTGATAATGTTGTAGACTGAAGAAAAGGCTATACACGTAATACAAGCATGTAGATTTATTCTTCGAGTCATCCAATGGTCTATTATTAATTTTAATGGAATTGGCACATCTGCAGACTAAAGTTTTGGTGTCAAGTTAATCAGGGACCTGTGAAAATGAATGCGTAACTCACAGCCGCAGGGTTATCTTCTGCACCTTTGGGAAGAGGGGGTTAGAGCTTCTCATACTCACAATCACATAGAGTTTGATGATGTTGATATGATGATGTTGATATGATGATGTTGATATGATGATGTTGATATGATGATGTTGATATGATGATTTTGATAAGATGTTGATATGATGATGTTGATATGATGATGATAACAATGTGAAAATACACTCAATGGCCATTTTTTCTCTAACAAAACAAAATGTTAAACATTTTGACTGGTGATAATAACAATAATAGTTACTAGGATAATTTAGACTGGTAATGATAACAAAATAACACAGATTGTTTGTATCTGCACAAAAATCTTCGTAATGTGTTACTTTACTAGATCAAATCATTGTCATCGTTGAGATACTAGATTTAAAAAAAAAACTGCTTTCTGTCAATTATCTAGAAAAATAAACTGTTTTATGTAATTGACTGTTTTGTGACCTTGGCTAAACAACCGCCTTTTGTCAATGACGTAGGCTAAACAACCGCCTTTTGTCAATGACCTAGGCTAAACAACCGCCTATTGTCAATGACCTTGGCTAAACAACCGCCTTTTGTCACTGACCTAGGCTTAACAACCACCTTTTGTCACTGACCTAGGTAAAATAACTGTTTTCTATCATTGACGACATTGACAGTACGGAAAGGAAATGTGTTCACTGTAGGCCTCCAAAGTTTGTTCTGTGTATGTCTACTAACGGTGACACCATTCCACTTCACAAGTCATTCTGCACTTACAATATTCAAGACCTTAGATATTCTAAACACGTACATACGTGATCACTAGCCATGATACTTACTTACAAATTATCTTTCTTATTATAATTTAAGATTTTATAATGTTCACATTTCGCCTTCAAATGTCTCTTGTTTCCTATTGGCTGTCTGCTCACAGATGAGAATGGGAGACGAGTTTTAGTTCTTAGGGGCAATAACTTGTGGCCACCTGCATTACACAAGTTAACTGCACTTGATATCAGTAATTCCCTTTTTTTTAAATCCATTAGACATGTTATCTCGTGCCAAATTAGAGAGACAGAGAGAGAGAGAGAGAGAGAGAGAGAGAGAGAGGGAGAGAGAGATTTAAATGATAAAACTTATTGATTTAGCTACCGAGTAATTAAGCTCATACACTTTGCTTACATTACGAAAGACACGCATTTCATAAATCGGCTTGACATTGAAGTCTTCTCCTTTAACTAGTTGAATTTATATATTGTAACTCTGAAGTCAAGTTACTATATAGCATGTGTTGTAATGTAGCTCTCGTTAATGTGAAACACAAATCTTGGCTATTCACTATAGCTGTGTCCTCTTTAAGTGTAGTATTCTTGAAAGGGAAACATTGAGAGATAGTGACGGTTTTCTAAAGCAGGAGGTTTTTCTTTTGTTTTTTCTCTTATTTTTTAACTAATATACATATATTTAAAAAAAAAGAGTTTGTTTTGTTTCTGTTTTTTTGCAGTCGTTGTGGTAGATTTAGATATTATACAAGGTCATTACGGGTATGTAGATCTTGTAGTTGGTCAGGTGTAAATTTTTTGTTGATATGGGGGAGGAGCAAGTTTTGGGGTGATAATTTCCATACACCCCCCAAACACACAATGTGTATTGACCACAAAATCTCCCTTTGGCTTCACTTATGGAATTTGTGTACTGTAGATTTCCATTATTTTATAGTTGTTGTTTTTTTTTATTAGAGAGGTTTTAACCTCAAGTCTCTCTTGGCTAGTTTCATGGAATGATTTTTTGTTTTTTATTAGAAGGAGGATTTCAACATTTAGAACTTCTTGACTACGATTATTTTGTGACTATATTTTTTTTTGTTTTTTTTTTCTACGCTGCGGCAGTGATGGTTTCACATTCAAATCTTCCCTTCCTTGGATAGGATTTCATTTCAGAAAAGTGGGCTTGGACCCAGCACCTCCACCTTAGCTACGCCCATGGTTGGTCATTATTACGGGATAGAACTAGATGTCGTACGTGGTTATTATGTGGTAGGCCCTAGATGTAGATTGAGATGATATGAGGCTCTAATTAATTTCTGTGCCAATCAGGCTTGCTTCCCCGACAAATGAAAATGTCAGTTTCATGTTAAATGCGAAACGAATATGGATCAACGCTTAGAAATGAGATACATGCCAGTGCATTAGCCATGGTTGGAACGATGTCGCCTTCCATGCAGCTGATCTATCCAAAGATACGGCATGTGCCGATACAGTTTGGGGTCAGCGACATCACAGGCTTTGGCAGGGTGTAGCACTGTGCTGACTCCCGAAGCCTTTCCCATGCTCGGCGTAGCTGTTGGTAGCAGAGGTTTGAATTCAGAGTTTTTCTTTTTCTAAGTGGTAGCCAGCCAAAGGTAACGACCCTGCCTGAAACATGGAAAGCTTAAATAAACAACAACCAGAGGAAAATTACATTTTCAAAAATTATTTAGTATTATAGGGAAGTACAACATAGTTGTTCAAATCGGCGTGGATCCGTTATGTAACTAAATTTGTTAAAGATCTAGATTCTAGACCAACAACAATAAATCTGTGTGATTAGAAATATATTTTACACATTTTTTTTTTGTTTGGCTCTATATTTCATGCTTTTTAGCTTTCTCAATACGCTATGATTTTACCACTGGTCTGGATCAGTTGGGGCTGGGAACAGGTTACATGGATGAATTTTATCGTACTCGTTTTTTAAAGGCATTTAGTAAAAAAATAGTGAAAGATCTGAATTCGAACTTACGACTCATGCCGACATTCTAACCATTCCGCGTTTGAGATGTGTATAAAAAATAGGAGATTGTATAGTTATTTATTGTTTAGTTTAAACTTACTTTAAAGCTGCGACCCATAAAGGGAACTAATTCAGCTTATATCACCTCCTCAGACTAGTACATTCTCTTTCCCTTGTTTGAGATACCAAGCAAAATAATTAATTACTAATAATTATTTAACTACTTGGTTGATTGTTTTTTAAACTGATTCTTGTAATGTCAGGTAAAAGAAATAATTATGCAAAATTTTAGCTTGATTCGAGATTGGGTTTGGAGAAATAGCGTGTACACACCTTTGACTAGACAAACAGAGTAAGTTTTGTAAAAATCCCTACCATCTACCATGCAGCTGTCCTTACCACAGTTTCATCATACTCACTGCATGAAATGTATGAGTTTAACTCAGTCTTAAAATCTCCATCTATAAAAATTTAGTGTATTTCATTTAATTCAAAGACCTTTAATTTTTTTGTTCAACCTTGATTACATAGCGCCCTGCTTGTCCTGCCTTATGAGAGCGCACCTGTTTGTAGCAGTCAGGAAACTCGAAACATCAAGTGACGATAGTCATATCTCTATGAAACCCTCTTTCCTCAAGCTCATTGTCTCCCCCCTTCCCCAACTCCATTCTTTTACGTCATTCAGACATCGCCTATCCTATTCATTTCGTACTCTCTCTCTCTCTCTCTCTCTCTCTCTCTCTCTCTCTTTCTCTATTACTCTATTTAGTGCCTTTCTAGTTAACTCCCTTCTCCTTTCTCTTTCTATCTCTCTCTCTTACCCTCTCTAATTTTCTTTCTCTACTCTCACTTTCTACCTCCTCTATATGCTCTTCTAGTTCGCCCCCTTTTTTTTTCTCTCTTTCTCTTTGCTCTCAATTTTCTCTCCCCCCCCCCCCCCCCAGTTTTTTTTTTCTCTTACCCTATTTACTGTATCCGAATCACTTTATCAACGTCAGACGTCTCTCCCCATGGACCCCCCCTCCCCATCTCACGTTCTGACTGTTGGGCCCTCCTCCCGCCCCCCGCTCTTCATATCCTGCACTGCTTACCATTCATCAATGTTGGTGTTACGGAGTGTATTCACCACCAAACAAACACACATGCAAACAAAAAAATGCATTTGTGAAATGGGGCGAGAGATTCCCCTAACGATCTCAGAATGGAGGTGGCGTCAACATGGTACATTGAGGAAGGGGGGAGGGGAGAGGAAGCGGAAAGGTGGAGGGAGAAATAAGCGCGTGAAATAAGGGGGAGTCAAGTTTATAAATTGCTCGTGAACACATCCTGAGTGATATTAGCTCAATATCTGACCGCTGGTCAGGAGGATACCAGCAGAGTCTATGTGTCTGTTAGGGGGCAGGAGTGTGGCGCCTCATTCACCAGGTGTCAGGAGACCAGCAGCGAGTGCCCTAATTTCATTAATTTACTGATAGCTGGAAACTAAACCCAAAACATGTTACCCCCTCCTCTTATTTGTCTTCAGTCATCGTCTCTCTCTCTCTCTCTCTCTCTCTCTCTCTCTCTCTCTTATTGTTCTCTCTTTCTTGCTACTTTTAGGTTCTCACTCTCTTCTCTAACTTGACCAGCTAGTCAACTTCTGGCCTTTCGTTTCACTTTATTCTTAAAGACAAACTCTTACATTATTTGAATCAAACAATTTATATCAAGTGTATCCTGTCCATACAAACTTTGCATTCATTAATGACAAGCAATGTCCCAATGATTCCCTAATACTGTATTTAGGTCCAACTGTCCAACGGTTAAAAGCAGTGATGTCCAAACTACGCCTACTAATATCTTATAAATCACAGACGACGTTACTTCAAAAGAGAAAATTACTTCCCACTTTCATGTGTCATCTAGTCATGCATGTTAATCAATGGTAAATCGTTGGATTGCCTGGCTGATTCAGGCAATCCTTTTTATGGCAGCTAAGCTCTAACGGCACTAGGGAAATAAGAGCACTTGTAAGAATGTGTCCTAGCACATGAAATAAGAAATGAGAAGGGATGCTGTGCCTTGAAACGTCTGACCACAGTACATAATTAAGTCCTAGAAAGAGTGGGTTCCATTACACTCGACCACTCGAAGATTTGGGTATGAAGCGGCCTTTGATCTGTATGTCCGTGACCTCCAAGCCGAAAATGACTATGACCTTCAAGCCGAAAATGTCCATGACCTCCAAACCGAAAATGTCCATGAATTCAAAACCCTTAACATTGTATTAAATGAAATCTATAATACAATAAATATAAAGCACAATTAAATCCTCTTTAAATAGAATATATAAAATTAGCATCCTCATTGCGGAAGATAGGGTAGGCAATAAGAAAAAAGCTCATACACTAAGCATCTATTACAATGGTTACTTCAACCATACTAGTTTTTTTTTACCTATTAAATATTATGCTACTTTGAGTGGGTTGGCTTCCTTCAGCCGTAGAACGACTATGGTTGATCTCTAACACATGTGACTGTGGTGCCCTATTTTGGAGAGACCTTCCCGTTCACAGACATCGAAGGTTATAGTGGCTATCACTTTGGTGGTAGAGGAGCCGGCCATATGTTTCGTGTGGCACGCTTTTCTTCCAGAGCTGAGGCCATGTTTTTTCACTGTCCATAGCTTTCTTGGTCACCGTCTCTCTCCAACTAGTGCGGTCCAGGGCTATGTTTTCCCACTGGTCAGTATCAATGTTTATGGCAAAAGTAAGTAGCCTTTTATCTAATATGTGTTTTCACGCCCTATAAACAATAACCTAAAAAAAAGTGTATTCCCTACAAGATATCATAGGATGAACAGACAATAAGTAGGAGGTAGGAAAATGGCTTTAAGGTTCTATCCACACGTACTTCATTGAAACAAACTTACATTCGCTCCAATGTGACTTTTGGTTGTCTTACTTTAGAATCGCCACCTTGTTTGTAAGTTGATTCTCTCGTTCTCTCTCTGTCTCTGTCTCTCTCTTTTACTTTTATTTTTGCACAAACTCTCTATCAGTATATTGTTTTTTAATTGTTTCCAATCTTGCCTAACACCTGGTTATCTACTCTGAGACGTCACTGACCCAGTCGGGAGCTCCAGGAGAAGACAAGAGAAGGTAATGGTGGATTTAGTTCCAACGAATGCACCTGCGGACCAAATCACGTGATACCAATCAAATGCACCGAATGGACCGAAGGGCTGGAGATCTCCGTTGGTCACTTCTAATTACGTTCAGCTCTCTCTACAGTGGCGTATCACCCCCCCCCCCCCAAGTAGGTCTTCCTTACCCAATCCTTAAAACATAAAACACAAAACAAAAACAAAACAATCGCCTTCGGATGCAAACCCAAACTTTTGACATTTGGTCTTACTTGGCTTCATTGAACAACAAGTAACAAGATTTTCTGGCTATATTTCAGGAGATGGTTTAGCCAACGGTTAACAAGGAGGCCATGTGGCCAGCACAACGACCAACCGCCTATGCTTATTTCCCAAACTTAAGTCAGGTACTTATTAAAGTTGGATGGACTAAGAGGAGCCCCCCTAAAATTCAAAAAGTCAAAAGGCCCAATCATCACCAAGATTCGACCCAAGGACCCCAGGCTCGGAAGCCAAGCTCTAATTTATTAATTATGAAATTTACTGTAAAAAAAAATAAAATAAAAAAGCATAATGCATTGTTGCTGTCTATACATTTTGTACTGACTGGTCTGACAGATTATGCTACCTCCCACGCCCTCTGACACCCCCCACCAGCCAATGTTGTCTCAATGTAAACACAATGTTTTTCTAGCGCCCCCGGCACTGCCTGGCTGCCTTAGCAATGACTCGGAACTGATGCGTCTATGATAGCCAAATTTACGGCTGGTGCCGACCGCGAGACGAAACTGACTCGTTCCGTGACGTCAAAACTTCGAGGAGTCATGCTTTCGACTTGTTGCTTTTTTTTTTTTTCGTTTTGCCTCCCCCCCCCCCCAACCCTAAAAAATACCTAGTCTTTATAGCAATAGCATCTTTCTCTTTCTTTTTAACTATGTCGAGAATTTCATGTTGCGAGTGATGTCCCCTGTGAGGTTTATGGTATTTGGATAAACTGTTATGAGCTGCGATGTGCTGCCCCCCTAGGATGATCAATCTTTCATAATGTCAAATACATTTCTGTTTTAGTCGCTGCTTACGCTTTCCCTCTCCTGACTTGATATCTTTTTGATAGACTAGTTGTGAAATGGTCTTTTGATACATTCTCTTTCTTTTGTCCAAGCTTACGAAAACTTGTTAATACCTTTGCAAACTGTAAATTTCTGAGGGAAGTTTGGGTTAAAGATGTTGGACGTTGGGTAGAGGAAAAAACAACATAAGACATAGACAAGCGTCTTTCTGCCTTTTGAAATCATAATCTTATCATAGACTTAAGAGGATAGACAAGCGTCTTTTTGCCTTTTGAAATCATAATCTTGTCATAGACTTAAGAGGATAGACAAGCGTCTTTTTGCCTTTTGAAATCATAATCTTATCATAGACTTAAGAGGATAGACAAGCGTCTTTTTGCCTTTTGAAATCATAATCTTGTCATAGACTTAAGAGGATAGACAAGCGTCTTTTTGCCTTTTGAAATCATAATCTTGTCATAGGCTAAAGAGGATAGGAGCGTCTTTCTGCCTTTTGAAATCATAATCTTGTCATAGACCAAAGAGGATAGGAGCGTCTTTTTGCCTTTTGAAATCATAATCTTGTCATAGACTTAAGAGGATAGACAAGCGTCTTTTTGCCTTTTGAAATCATAATCTTGTCATAGACTTAAGAGGATAGGAGCGTCTTTCTGCCTTTTGAAATCATAATCTTGTCATAGGCTAAAGAGGAACGATAGAATAATAGACTAATAATCATCTTTATTATCCATATGGAAATGTGTCTCTTACAATTTGTGCAGGACACACTAAACACAACAGTGGAACGAAAACGTCCAGACCAGTTACAAAAATGTCATCTGAATGTTTAGATCAGTATCAAATGGTAGCCCGAAATGTTCGCTATATAGGCCAATAAGGTCAGGGTGTGTGTTGCTTGATGCAAATAAAGTTTAGTTTCTTGTCTATGCGACCACCCTTGACCCCCCCCTTCTTCCCAGGGTCGGCCTTAGGCTTATTTCACCATCTGATCCAATTTGGGCCCCTAATAGGCATATCGTTATTAGTCACGTCTCTTGTCACAGGCCAAGATGTAGAACTCAAAGTGTTAACATATTTAGTGCATCGTGCGATTGACCTAGCTTTAATAAACCGCCTATTGCGTTTAAATTAGTTCATATGCATGTTGTATAATACATGTTGGTCTAATGATCGAATTAATAGTAAGAGTTGATATTCTTTAAAAAAAAATTAGAAGAGTGGCCTCAAAAGCGTCCATTAAATTTGGCCCCCAATTCGTAAGGTCAGCCCTGCCCTCCCTCTCCCTCGACCTAGTTAGAGTATGGTGCTGTGTGTCTGTAAAAACATTAGCCAACACAGGAGGCGAGGACAAACATTACGGGCATTCCCCATCCCTTTGTAAAAACAGCGACCATTGCTTGTTGCTGCAACAGAATTGCCATACAACAGAGATGTACACCTCAACCTCATCACACATTATAAACTATAGATTATAGTGGGGGGGGGGGGTTGAGGGGCGTGGGAGAGGATTAATACTGAAACTCCGTTGTAAAGTTTTTCAGTGGCTCATTCAATGGGTTACCGAAAAAAAAATTTTCGTACATCTGGGCCTGAATAAGACCCGATGTTGTGAAACATTGATTAAGGTAATATAAGTTATAAGTGGGTATAATGAAGTTATAAAGTTTGAGCAATGGTCCTTTGTTTCCTCTATTCTGGAAGTACAAGGACTGGGAAAAGTAACTGAAGGAACACTTGAATGGCAGACATTGAAAAATGAAGAGCTGACAGATTTAGTAGCTACCAGCGTTACAGATAGAAACATAAAGAATAAAGTACACAATCAAAATAGTGGCTAGTTCTGACTCAATCTGATCGTTCTTTAACTACCTCTCTGTGTCACCAACACATTTCATGTGATCTATAACTTGTAAAGTTTAAGTTCGTCAAAACATTGAAAGTGGAGATAATAAGATAATAAGACAGACATATATAGATAGATAGACAGATAGACAGACAGACAGACAGATAGATAGATAGATAGATAGATAGATAGATAGATAGATAGATAGATAGATAGACAGACAGACAGATAGACAGATAGATAGATAGACAGATAGATAGATAGAGTTAATACGATGGATGGATGGATAAGACAGACAGACAGACAGACAGACAGACAGATAGATAGATAGATAGATAGACAGACAGACAGACAGACAGACAGACAGACAGATAGATAGATAGATAGATAGATAGATAGATAGACAGACAGACAGACAGACAGACAGACAGACAGACAGACAGACAGACAGACAGACAGACAGACAAACAGACAGAGACAGACAGACAGACAGACAGAGTATATTGCCTACAGCCTAACGACGTCTCTCCTTCCACAGTCTAACTTCAAGTTTCTCACTTGGATACTATTAGAATTATCAATGGAGATAATCACTTAGCACAGAACGCTACGGCCGGCAAAGTCTAAATATTTGGAACTTCCTGAGGGCCGCCTGGGACGCTGGTTACTGTAAGAATTGGAAAGTTTTTGCCCTTACCTGTGATGGCATTCTCCTCACGTAATTCTAAACTTGTGCCTCCTCTTTCAAATAGCAGTTGCTCTTAGAAGTCTCTGATCAGGCCTACATGATCCTTGGACATTTTCTCTTTTACTTTCAGTGTAAATGCGATTACTGTTGTAAATCTATATTGTTGTGGGTTTTTTTTATTTATTTTTATTTTTATGAAATGTACATGATTTTCCTTTTAGGTTTACCAATCTCAGGGCCGGATTTTAGTATGTAGAGGCCCCTACACTTTTTTTGAAAGCTTTAATAAAAATGCACTTATTAATGAAAAACAAAATATACTAATATCTAAAAGCTTGCGATATTACAAAAAAAAAGTTCTTGTAAATTCAATTTATTTTTCCTTCCTTTACAACAATAAAATAATGTAACATGCATATTTTAGTTTTAAGAAATATAAACTTTTAGGGTTTACCCAATGTATTAGGTTTATCTGAAGTATATTACAAGAATAAGAGCACACACTTTTGAACCACGACAGTGTTGCCAACTGTAAGATTGAATGTATTTTTGGTAAAAATGTGGTGGGACCTTTCTTGTGGACCCCCCCCCCTTTTTTTACGCTGTAGCCCCCCCCCCCCCATCCCTTAAATCCGGCCCTGCCTACTCTTGACTTTTTAAAGCCATAAATAATTTTTAATAATTAATTGCTAGTGAGTTCATGTCTCTGGTAGTTCCACCCAGAAATGTTCTAATCAACAATCGTGAAAACGAGGAGAGGTCTCTCTTTTTGTTTTGTTAAGGTCAGTTTTAGACAGAAGAACCAAACGACAGGGAAATGTTTCGTGAGGTACAGTTGCGTTAGTGAGACGGAGAAAGTGTTTAAGATAAAAGACACAATGAACTGAACAGATGGTTTCTATACCCTGGCCCTCTGTGGGGGGAGCGCAAGCTGGAAATGTTCAACTAGGCATAGGCGGATTGGCAACAAATGTTCAGTCTGAGAGTGCAAATTTTCTGGGAACTCGGACTTCTGATAGTTAAGAACGAGCACTGGTTTTGTATGCACAAAAAATGGCCAACTTTAATTAGATCCTAGTTTTGTGAACATAAACCCATATTCTCATTCCCGATCTATCTATCTAAGATCAAAATAAAAACCATGGTACAAATTGTCATGTCTTAAAACAAATTTCATAGATCTTGTTACAAGACATTTCTTTAAATGAATGTTAAAATTATGATTTCAAAAACATTGAGCTGTTAAAAGAAAATTTTGTAAATTGACGTGTTGCAAACATTTGTGGAAATATTATTGAAATATTTTTTCACTTGTACTAAAAAGGTTAAGTGTGATTTTCAACGAGGGTCGAGTTTGAATACCAATGTATACAAGGAATTTTTTAAAAATTGAGATTTGACTTAAGTTTTCTGAGCACTTAATGGCAGTGCGCACTACGATCTCCCCCCCCCCCCCCCACCCCATGTCCACAAAAGAATCTGGACCAGAACACAGTAATGGTGCTATAGCATAAAGCAGTGATGCTCAAAATACGACCCGCGGGCCAGATCCGGCTGGTGTTATCCGGCCGCCCAAACATCGAACAAAAATGTAGAAAACCACATCTCACTATTTTTCCACTGTTTCCATTCTTTGCTATTCTAATATTCATATTTGTTTGTTTTGTTCTTGTAAGAAAAAAACAACTTTGTTTTAATTTTCCGTTGAAATGAATCTTCTATTATTTTTAATTCTTTAAAATGTCCGCTGCGTCTTGAGCTAATCCTGTCCTTGGCATCTTGTGTATGCCTCACGAGGCATCATTTCCTGCTGACTTTTGGATCGTTTTTAGGTATCAACTCCAGTGGAACTGTACCATATGTGTGTGTGTGTGTGTTTGTGTGTGTGCGTTAATGAAATGGGAGAAAACAAAAAGTAGGCCTTGAATCTAAAACTTCGAAGAAAAGTGAAAAAAAAGTCTGGTTAAAGGTCACAGCGGATTGCAACACGAGTTCTCCAAAAATTTGTCAATTTATGTTGTTTTTTCTTTTCGTTGATATGGCCCGCGACATGAGTATCAGAAATTAAAATGGCCCGCGGGCCGACCTAGGTTGGGCATCACTGGCATAAAATATACGTACGCTAAGCACATAAAGACGTTTTATAAAAAAAAGTACTGATCTAGATAGATACTGCAGACAGATCTTAGTACTGGCCTGGCTAATTTATCGAGAGAACAGAGCTGAACAGTTTTCATTGATCCATTTAATTTGAACCCACAGCCTATAAATCTTTCATTATAAACTTAAACACGAGAATAATTCTCACAGAATTTCACTCTATCCATGGCCTTCCCAACTTGGTCACTTAGGATGGCAATTATCAGATTCTGCTATAAATTAATTCAGGCATAGGTTTATATGGTTAAACATTGGAGTCTGGAGTCATATACATTGTAATTGAGACATAGATCAATATGGTTAAGCATTGGACACTATAAGTTGTAATTCAGACAGCGAAAGAAATGTGCCCAGTTGAATGAATGAGCTTGAAGTCTGGACACTACGTTCTCCACGAGTTCACAATTTTGTTTGAAGAGAAAGAAAGGAAGAGGAGAGGGGGATCTAAGGTGCAGGGGCAACTACTCACGAGTATACAGACTGAAGAGCTCAAGTCAAGGGGCAGAACTCCCACAAATCTAAACACAAGAGTGAATTTGTTTACAAGTGTAATTGGAAGTTTCGGAAAACAGATTCCTCTTGACTGGGCCGGGCAGTACGCTGGAAGACGTTGAGATAGATTAAGAGTTAAGTTAGGGGGGGGGGGGGTGAGGACGACACGGAATTTAATGTACTTAAAAGTGTAGGTCAGTAGGCTACTTATAAGTGACCAAGTCAAACGAAGGAATGGGAATGGGAAAAAAAACAAGGGGCTACATTTGATCAGGTTCAAACGAGCACTAATGAAAGTATAACATAATATTAGTTAAATATAAACCAATACTTTACAAAAAAACTTATATTGAATGAAATGGCATCTATTATCAGTCATGTGATCAATCATCTGGGGGAAGGTTTTCTTGCTGCATTTACAAAAGCTATTATGTTTTTGTTCTAATTCCTACTCGAAACGCCATAATGAGGGCCAACGTGTTGTGCCCCTGGGCTATACAAATACTTATAAAAATAGAAGTTTTTAGTGGTTTATTGTTAGTTGAACATTTTAATTCTCTACATTATTGTGTTTATTGTCAGGGGTAGCCAGTCGCCGATTTAACACCTTTTCCAAATAAAACAAAAATAACTGATTAAGACTAATTGATTCAATAATTGTTTAATATTTTTGATTGATTCATGTGTTGTCATCAACATTAAATAATTGTGCAAAGTTTCAACTTGACCCGAGCACGGAAAGGGGGAGAACTAACGAGTATAAGATTTTGATCAGACTGACGGAGTGACTGGATAGAAGCTCGGTCAAAATAAAGATTCCTTTCTCTACTTCTCACTCTCTACCAATCTCTCTCTCAAACACACACACAAACACACAGTTTTGTCTATTTTCCTCTTCCTTCACTCTCTCTTTCTTTCTCTCTTTCTGTTTCTCTCGATCTTTCTCTATTTCTCTGTCTCTCTCTCTCTTTCGATCTTTCTTCCTCTTTCTCTCTCTCTCTTTATTTATCTTTCTCTCTTTTCTCTCTCTCTATCGCTCTCCCGTTCTTTCTCTCTCGATTTTCTCTCTCTCTCTCTCTCTCTCTCTCTCTCTCAACAGCCTAATAATTACGTGAGACAATGCTATAATGAATTTATAACTGTGAATCAGCTGATGGTAGAGAAAGGATTGTGATCTAGGAACTATGCAGATCTCTGCCAAATGTATCACAAACTACAAACTCATCCAAAATTGAGTGAGTTCATTCTCAAACATTCCCCATGATCATCTTTTTAGGCCAAACCTGACAGGGCCCTATGCGAAATGGATTGCGCGGGGCCCAGCCTGGTTAGGAATAAAGATAATGAGAGCAAATACTAGATCAAATCTGTCTAGATTTAGATTTATTTCAAAATAGATCTAGATTTTTAAATATAATTATGAGTTAGTTCTCTAGAACCAGGTATGCACATTAAAAATAATATATATCTTTTATTTTTTTCAAGAGATCGAGATAGGTTTAGATATGGTTTAGATCTATATTTATATAATTCAGTGAATTTTTTAAAAATATTTTGCAACTTCTGGATTTCCATGATCTCATGACTCCTGGGAAATCGGGAGACCGCGAAAATTCTGAGTGGTTTAATTTAATAATTTACAACTAGAATTAGCGCGGGGCCTATCTAAGTGCGGGACCCACTGCGGCCGCTAAAGTTACAGTTGCCTAAGGCCGGCCCTGCCAAACCATCATATTACAACTTTGTAACACATACACATTCACTCTATGGCTCTACGTGTGCTATGAATCTGTGGAGTAACAAAGCTAAAATTCTTTAAGGAGTATTGGGTGCTTATTAAAGCAATAATGCTTTGTTTTTAACCGGTCACTTCCAATCACATCAAGACTTCCCGAGGCTCGTGCTACTCGGCCACCTTCGCTACAATTTCTGTTATCGTATAATTGTTTTTTGTCGTATTTCCTTTCTCCGGCCAGGAATGTATCTCTCCGCTACGTCGGCCACTCAGTTCGCGCCAACAACCCGCTGCTTACTGAATTGCTTACGTCGGAAGATAACTTCCGAAGATTTTTGCAGACGTCGGGGGCAAGGCGTCGCAAGTTGCGTCCCCTTGGTTCGCGCTCAGATCGGAACACCCGATTAAATAATATATATTTTTTTTTAAATATTACAATAATTGAAGGTTTGTAGTAAGCATGGAGCATAATATAAAAAGTACAGGTACAGTTTTTCTGTTCGAAAAAAAAAAAAATCAGTTCTATCATAAATAGCATGAAGATGTCTACATGCTGGCTAAAACAGCGAGCAGAAGATGGCGCCATTTGCTAAAATAAGTTCTGATCTTTGCAGGAATATGTCCGATAGAAGTTTTTGACATTTATAACTTAAATGCTAGTGAATTTCCGTTTATTCTAGATTTGTAATTATTTCAAAAGTAAAATAATAATAATAATAATAATAATTGTCTTTATTATACATGAGTAAATTTGTCTTACAATAGGTCAGATTAGTATGGTAAATTGAAATTTGACTATCTTCAGGCAAGGTTTTTGTTATTTGTAGAATTATTTCTTTATTGTATTTCAATGGAGGGGAGAAGATATTTTTACTGAGGATTGTATGCCTGAGATTGAAGTGACGGAGTTGTTTGTTTTGTCAGATTGTACAAGGCTATACGACTTTTGGATGGTGACAAGATACTCTAGCAGTGGCGCAGCTAGAGATTTGGGGGCCTGAGGGGGGGGGGGCTTGAACTCTTTAGGGGCCCCTGCATTTTGACGTTCGACATCATGACATGAGATAATATTAAATGTAAAAACAGATTTCGGATACTCATTTTGGGGACCCCTCAAATGGGGGCATGGGAGGATTTTCAACTTTGGAATTCCCACACCAACCATAGCTGGGCCACTGTACTCTAATAAACAGTCGCCCTAATCCTAACCCCACCCCAACCATAGCTGGGCCACTGTACTCTTGTAAACAGTCGCCCTAATCCTAACCCCACCCCCACCATAGCTGGGCCACTGTACTCTAGAAAACAGTCGCCCTAATCCTAACCCCACCCCCACCATAGCTGGGCCACTGTACTCTAGAAAACAGTCGCCCTAATCCTAACCCCACCCCCACCATAGCTGGGCCACTGTACTCTAGAAAACAGTCGCCCTAATCCTAACCCCGCCCCCACCATAGCTGGGCCACTGTACTCTAGAAAACAGTCGCCCTAATCCTAACCCCACCCCCACCATAGCTGGGCCACTGTACTCTAGAAACAGTCGCCCTAATCCTAACCCCACCCCCACCATAGCTGGGCCACTGTACTCTAGAAAACAGTCGCCCTAATCCTAACCCCGCCCCCACCATAGCTGGGCCACTGTACTCTAGAAAACAGTCGCCCTAATCCTAACCCCGCCCCCACCATAGCTGGGCCACTGTACTCTAGTAAACAGTCGCCCTAATCCTAACCCCACCCCCACCATAGCTGGGCCACTGTACTCTAGAAAACAGTCGCCCTAATCCTAACCCCACCCCCACCATAGCTGGGCCACTGTACTCTAGAAAACAGTCGCCCTAATCCTAACCCCACCCCCACCATAGCTGGGCCACTGTACTCTAGAAAACAGTCGCCCTAATCCTAACCCCGCCCCCACCATAGCTGGGCCACTGTACTCTAGAAAACAGTCGCCCTAATCCTAACCCCACCCCCACCATAGCTGGGCCACTGTACTCTAGAAACAGTCGCCCTAATCCTAACCCCACCCCCACCATAGCTGGGCCACTGTACTCTAGAAAACAGTCGCCCTAATCCTAACCCCGCCCCCACCATAGCTGGGCCACTGTACTCTAGAAAACAGTCGCCGTAATCCTAACCCCGCCCCCACCATAGCTGGGCCACTGTACTCTAGAAAACAGTCGCCCTAATCCTAACCCCGCCCCCACCATAGCTGGGCCACTGTACTCTAGTAAACAGTCGCCCTAATCCTAACCCCACCCCCACCATAGCTGGGCCACTGTACTCTAGAAAACAGTCGCCCTAATCCTAACCCCACCCCCACCATAGCTGGGCCACTGTACTCTAAACAATACAAGGTCCATCCCAAAGTCCATGTACACAACATATTTGTGGATTAACCAAACCAAAGAAACACGTTACCCTAACATCATTTGCCTTATAGATCGCAAAGGTCTGAAAGTGGAATTCTACTTATATTTTTCCGTAACCGGGAAATCGTACACTCGTAGTGCGACGTCAGAAAATTTCAGGTTATCGTCATACGACCTATTTCATCCACCAAATGATACAAATATATTTTCCAATCTTGCCAGTTTTCTCTCTGAGCAGAATCCTTCGTGCTTAGCCCTGGGTGAACTAGATTTCATCTGTAGACACTATTGTTATATAAAGTTGGATAAAAAAAAGTTGTTTTTTTTAAATGAAAATAATGTAAAATTATTATAGAATTTTTGCAATATCAAGAAAGAGATGGCTTGCACACAGATCTCTTCATATACATATAGTGAAATTGGTAATTTTAGGATTTTTTTTTCTGCTCTTAAATTTTCATGAGAAATGAGATTTCAAATTCTCTGGCAGAAAGAAGAAAAATCGTGCCAGGTTGTCCGTTCATTTTAGACGTCGAGCACGCTATCAGGGGCAATCTATTCTTCCTTTGTTTTTTTGACTTCTCTCTGGCCACACCTCTTTAACTGACTTCGCAGAAGAGTGGAGTTAAAAATATGACATAGATTAAAATGGAATAGACAATTTTCTTTTAAAATGACTTGTCTGAAACTGGGGGAATTATATTATAATAGAAATATGAGGAGACTATGATAAAGTGAAAGGAACACTCTATCTATCTATTTATCTATCTATCTATCTATCTATCTATTTATCAATCTATCTATCCATCTATAATTTATGTGTATATTCTATTCTGTTCATAATATTTTTCAACAGTATGCATTAAGAATTTAATTACTAATTTTAAAGTAATTTTAGAAAATACATTCAAAAGAATCTTTTCACTAGCAAACCAAACCAAAAAAAATTGTTTGTCACTGATTTAACTTTCCTTAGCTGTTTATTTATTTTTTGATCTTCATCATATCTTTCAAGATTTATATATGTAAATTGTTATATCAATAATTAATCACGTGACGTTCTACGTCATTGACTGATGTCCTGCATTTACTAAGTTTAGCCTTTACACCAGCGAAGGGGAAATATTTAAAGTTTAAATTTGAATCCAATAAGAGTGGAATGCATTTCTTTAGGCTTGGTGTGTGTTGCATTATCAAACAATTAATAATCGATGACTTTATATTTACTTATTTATGATATTAGAGATATGTAAATATAATAAAGTTTTTTTAAAAGATTAGATACATTTAAAAAAACTGTAAACGAATCTAAGCAATATAATGAGACATGTTGAATTGAAGCAGCTGACTGGAATACAAAGTATTTCACGTTAGATCATTGGACCAGAAACTTTCCGTTTGTTAAATGCTAATCCCTTTATGACGTTTTATTTTCTATGTTTCGGACGTTTCTTCTCTAATGAAGGTTATTAGGTCCAGGTCCAAACCTCCTGCAGCAGGTGATGGCAGGTGGCAGGATTTGAAATGGGGATCATCGCGCCGCCTGTTAGCTCATACAACCCAACCAGACCAACGTGATTCTTAACTACTTGTTCTAACCCAATAATTAAACGTGTGACCTATTACCTTCCGCTTTGTTGATTTAATTAATTGTAAAAAAAAATAATTAGCCAAAATATGTGCTGGATATTAATAAAATAAGCGTATAAGAACACAACAACATTGATAGTATGTAGATATGGATACATTCAATTTATTACACCGAAGATGTGACGATGTAAAGTAATTTACAGTAAGAGTTTTATCAAATGTGTACTTATAAGAAGTTACATACATTAGAAAAACAACATCTCTGAAAATGCGTAGATTTCCAATTAGTAATCATTACCACAAAAACACTAATCTGAAGATACGTTGGCCTTAGACCATGGTGTTGGAACCTTCCTTACAGTGGCGTAGCTAGGGTGGGGGAGGAGGGGGGAGAATTTGGAAAATGCCTCCGGATCCCCACTTTAGGGGGGGTGGGAATTTTTTTCTCATAAAAAAATTATTATTACGCAAAATGCAGGGGCCCCCCAAAGAAGTCAAGCCCTCCGGGCACCCAAACGATGGAAAATTCCTAGCTACGCCCCTGCTTCCTTAAGTACAGTTAACTGTAGTACATACAGTATATAGATATTTACTAAACTACTATCCAATTAGATCTACCTGATATAATACTGGCGTGTTCAAAATTGAATTTTATTTCCTTTTCTTTTAATGTAAATTTAAAAAAAGGAACCAGCTGATGTAAAATAAATGTGTTTGGAGAATAAAATAAATTTCCCCGAAGATAAATAATACGCATTAATAATCTCTCCCCTTCTCTAGGCCGAGTTCTCGGGAGTTCAACTATAATTGACTAAGAAAGGAAATTGTCCGTATCAGGTTTTAGGATTTCTGCAGAGAACCTGGGCAAATCGCCCATCAACGAGTTGCTGGCCCCTGATAGGCAGTGTCAAGGGGGACAAGTCTTTCCATTCAACAAAAGGAGATAAGACGCTCTCCACGTGATCGTCGGCTCTAGCTGGGAGTTATCGTTCGCGCAGCATCTTAGAAGTCAATGCAATTGACAATGATATACGATCACCTTAGATTTCCGTTGCCTCTCCATCCATCCTCCCGTTTTTCTTTATTCCTCCCCCTCTGTCTCTCTCTCTCTCTCTAACATTGTAAATTGTGGCATCAGAAAGTGAGCGTAATGAGCTAACATCATCTTCGGAATGAATAGGAGAGGTCAAAGGTAATGATGGAAACTCACGCACTGACCGCTGGCTGGTCACACTTAAACTACTGCATTGTATGCGCAATGGCAAATATGAAGAGTGAAACAAAGAACGTGCTGCTACTAAACGGACTGCTAGAGTCGGAGGGTTCGTCGTTCGTGCCTTGGTCACGACAGTCTATTTAATATACACATTGAATACATTGAATAAAATTCATTTCAAGTCTGGTATTTAAGTTAGATATAGAGAGTAAGACAGAGATTGAGAAAGAGCTGTATCGTAAGTAAATTAAAGTTCCCCTTTCAGACCTTGCAACTATAGGTTATCTGTTTTTGTGTCCCATGGTTAACGAGGGTGTTATGTGGCCAGCACAACGACATACCACCTTTACTTTTTCACCAACCAATGTTAGATATCATAGGCGCCCTACAGATCCCGAAATTAAAAATTTCAGTCTTCACCAGGACTCAAACATGGGACCCTAGGTTCAGAAGCCGAGCGCTTTACCATACAACCACCACCCCGCAATGTACTAGTCATAATTTAAAGTTTAAACTATTAAAACAAGTTAGAGTTTTCTTTGCTGTTTAATTAAGATTAAGGGGCGCGGTGGCTGAGTGGTCAAGCGCTTGGCTTCCGAGACTGGTGTCCTGGGTTCGAATCTCGGTGTAGACTGGGATTTTGAATTTCGGGATTTTTAGGGCGCCCCTTAGTCAACCTGACTCTAATGGGTACCTGACTTAAGTTGGGGAAAGTAAAGGCGGTTTGTCGTTATTCCGGCCACATGACACCCTGCCTAGATGACCTTTACGTACAGATCGCAACGTTTGAAAGGGGAAGGATGAAAACAAAACACGATAGTTATGTCACTGTCCCGTTTAGGTTATGAGAGTTTAGGTCATGAGAATTTAGGTCATGAGAGTTTAGGCCATAAGAGCTTAGGTCATAAGAATTTAGGTCATAAGAATTCTATTATATTAGCTGGATGAGAAGACTTAGTTAGTGAACCTAAAGTCATGTAAGAGGGTCAGTAACCTAAAGTCCTAGTAGAGAGTGGACATATATTTTAAGAGGATTTTTCATATAATTCTATGAGTATTTTAATGTTTGAGGATAATATCCTAAGATTTCGCTGTGCTAGTATTCTATTTTAACATTATATATTGTATAAAAGTAACGTCGGCTGACGTTGGAATTTGTTGGTATATCACCGATAGCTTGTTAATGTACGTATAGTTTAATCCAAGACCATATACAACTCTACAAACGTGAAGTAGCTACGCAGGCAAGCAAGTAATACAAGATGCTAAGCAGTGACAAGTGACAATAACGTTATTTTAATTGATAGCGTTCAGTAGTCTGGAACGCTTGTGTTGAGTAGAAAGTAATTCTACTTCTAGTGTATTGTTACATTTCAAATTTATTGAATGCGGGACTGGGAGGAAATAGTTGAAGACCTGGGGTCATTATCACGAGAGCAGGCTTATAGAGACACTGGTCATGTTTCACAATAAGTTCAAAGTCTCTATAAACATTGGGATTTTATACTTGTAAAGAATAACATTATTTGACACGCGATAATATATCATACCATACATGTAAAGTTAAGTAAAGTTCCATTTCAGACCTTGTGGTCTATAGGGCAGATGATGTAAAGGTCATTTGATTCTGTGGCCAACGGTTTACGAGAGTGTCATGTGGCCAGCACAACGGCCAACCGCCTTTACTTTTCCCCAACAAGCTGGGTGGACACAGAACCGCCCAAATATCCTGAAATTAAAATCTTAGTCTTCACCAGGATTCGAACCCGGGACCCCTTGTTCGGAAAACAAGCGCTTTACCGCTCCACCATAATGTACTTATTTGATACATTCTAAACAGACATTTCTTTTATAGTGGATGGCAATGACAGAGTATGTCTATTTCCTTCGTTTGATTTTTAAAACGTTCAACATTCATTGTATTCACGACATCTAAATACAATACGGCCTTCGCTGTCTCAATTTTGCTTCCCAGCTTTGTCTCTCTAAAAGGTTTCATGATCATCGTATTTAATTGGCTCTTAACTCGTTGTGAATCATAAAATAACAGAGTGGGAAATCCCCAGCACAGTCCGCAGGTAATTCCTGCGAAAACAATGGGATAAAAGAAGATCTATATCTAATGTGTGGCCAATTAGTGGCTAGGCAAATCGAACAATGTGTAATATGTATAATTATTGTATTTTGTTTCGTTTGCGGCTTTTCAGCAATGCATACCCCTTAGAGCCACGCGGTCGCCCATGTCGCTTACGCCTTGCTCCGCCTCTGTTTTACATGATTTATAAGTGCTTTTTAATGTGTTTATATGTTTTAGTGACTTAAGTAGAAAAAACAGATAGTTGTTTTTTTCCTTTCACATTTAGATCTCAAAAAATAAAAGCATTATTGAAAACCCAATTAAACATAACGTGATCCAATAGGCGATTTGGAGACATTAAAAGCGTAATTTAGTATATAAGAAAAATAAAATGTTATAATAGTTTTAACTCTTTTTTTTTTAATGCATCTTCTTTTCTGAAGTTAAGTCTGTATTGTATAAGATAAGAAGATAAGACTTTGTAAAGTGGTTCAAAAATTTGAACCCTTTCTCATCTTATATTCTTTTGACAGGGTATCTCAGGTTTAAAAAGATTAAATAAAAAAATTTATTTAGCAAACGAATACCATTGTATTATTGGAATGGTCGGGAAAATATTTGCTAAAATCTTTTTCCTAAATTCAGACTGAGAATACTGAATCTCCAAAAGATTTGTATAGTAACTCCCTCTGACTTACTTCTTGCTAACTAGCTTATGACTTAGAGCTGACTGATTACCCTCTGTTGTCTAGCTACATGCTAAATACCGTCAGATTATAACGAGCTGTTATGAACTAAAAACCACACACATCGGCAGGCGTTTGAATACAGGACTCCTATTATGACAGTAATGGATTCAGTCTAGAGATATCCAGGGATTCGATGTCTCCCCTTCCACAGCTCGAGCGGCAGACCACCAGGACGATATCGCCTGGGTCCTGTTAAGGACCAATACATCACGTGGTGCTGGGACACAGCAGGACTCTGAACAAACTTGTCTGGAGCGTCTGATAGCGACCTTCTGGTGGAAGCCAAGCGAGCGAACATGCCTGTATTTTTAAAACATCATAGTCAGTTTGATTTAAGCATAGATCACTTAATGCCTAAAACGACTTGTTAATGCTTTAGATTGTCAATACGGTTGTTGGGTCCGAATACCTTATTCCTCATTGGCCGCTCAGAAAAGAAATCATAAAGTCGCCTTGCTAAAAGGAATATATGTGTGCTTGTATGGTATAAAACCAAGTCAATCTGATATTGAAGCAGAGGCGTAGTGAGGGGTGGGCAAGGAGGCACGATGCCCTGTCGCCACCTTCAGGGGGAAGGGGCGCCACACACAAAGGCGCCAAAAATATTTATTGTAGATATTTTAATTAGGTAATGCATTCTGAGGTTATTTGTATTATATTATTACTAAATACATGGAAAGGACCAAGATGCCTGTGTGTAGTCACTGAATGAACTCTTTATGTTGTGTCTGTTCTATTTATGTGTATGTTTCTGTTGTGTTGTCTGTATATGAGAAAAGAATCCTTGTAATCACAACACATGTACATAAGAATCAATAAAGCAGTCGTAGTCATAGTCTTAGTTTTATTTATAAGCCTATATTTCTATGTGATGTTCATGGAAAATGGAGTGGGTCCCAATTAAGTTTCTTGCTCCGGGCGCACGTTTTGCTCACTAAGCCTCTGTAGCTAAGGTATGTTTCATAATTCTTATTAATACAGGGATTGCGATAGCTGACGTTTCAACACAGTTTGTACCATTTACAAGAGCTGCTAGTGATCCTATTTCCTAACTCTTGTGGTTCATTGTAAAGGGTATTCAAGGTTGGTTGGGAACACCCAAATACTGACCACTTTCCCTCCTTCATCTAATTCCATTTCCTGTTATCTAATCAGGGTACATCACATACAGGGACACATCACATAATGGGACACATCACATAATGGGACACATTACATAGGACATATATACGTACAGGGAAACATCCAATACAAGGACCATAACTTACACAAGGACACATTAGATAAAGGGACACAACATATACAGGAGTACAACATATACAGGAACGCTTCTAATGCATAAACTAGTCATACACGGGGACACATCACATGCAGAGATCCAGCACACACAGGGAGAAATCAGATAAATGGAGACCTTACGTGTAGGGACACTTCACATCCTCCTCTGTTTCGGAAAGTTTTCCTCTTTAATTATTCAATATATCAGTCAGTAGACATACATTCAATATATCAGTCAGTAGACATACATTCAATATATCAGTCAGTAGACATACATTCAATATATCAGTTAGTAGACATACATTCAATATATCAGTCAGTAGACATACATTCAATATATCAGTTAGTAGACATACATTCAATATATCAGTTAGTAGACATACATTCAATATATCAGTTAGTAGACCTATATTATCGCCTAATTAGCTAAAAATGTATAAATCTTATTGTGTTGCAAATAGAGCGGCTACTTCATATTTGTTCAGCTAGTTGAACCAGTGACTTCACCACTTCACCACTTCACCACTGCTTCCATGCCATTTACATCATGTTTCTGTTTTGTATTTCTTTTCAGGCGGATGTTCCCAACATTTCAAGTCCGACTGTTCGGCCTTGACCTCAGCAGTGACTACGCAGTCATGATGGATTTCATACCAGTTGACGATAAACGTTACAGATATTCCTTCCACACCTCTAGCTGGGTGGTCGCGGGAAAGGTGAGTCCGCAGACGTGCACCTCAGGTGTTTGCATTACATATAAAACATAATTCACATGTAGGCACACATCGGATATTGATGCTTTATAGAGATCGCTAAAGGTCCAACGCCTTGACATCCCATCTATTTAATTCTCTCTCTATATATATATGTAGCACAGAAACACACACAAGTATGTGTGTGTGTGTGTAATATAAATATTAATGTGTGTGTTTGTTCATGTCACATTCAGTGATAGAGACAGAGAGGGAGCTAAAGGAAGAGAGAGGGAAGAGAGGGAGATAGAGAGGAGAGAGAGAGAGAAGGGGAGAGAGGGAGGAGAGATAGACGGAGGAAGGAAGGGTGAGAGAGGGAGGGAAGGTAGAAGTGAGAGAGAGTTGGAAAGATTGCTTGGTTACTAAGAGGGAGAAATAGCAATTGGTGTTTTACAATTTTGCCTAGGAGAACCGCGAATGAGAATGAACAAGAGAAATTTGTAGCAAAGAATTTGTGTAAAGAAAAATAAAATTGAAAGAAAACTGGTAAGTATTAACTAACTATTGCTACATCTGGTCACACCAGAAAAAAACTCTTTGGTAGACCTACTGAAGAAAATTGAAGACTAATAAGATGGTGCAGACATCTCAGAAAAAGCTGAGAAAAATATACAAAGATGAGAACAAGAAATAAATCAAACCCTGTTGATTGTGTCGTTTGTGAATACAAAATAATAAAGCAGAATGTTCAAATTATAGAAACTATCTGACGTTGAGAGGAATACATGTACCGTATTGAAATATTTTTTATTTCTTCTAAACCTCTAATCATAATATGTCTTTTCTTAATAACCGAATAATAGTGAAATACATTGCACTCAGACCGGGCTATTGATAACTGCTAATGTCCCACACACAAAAAAATGTCTTATTAGACCTTTTTTATACAATGTTACTATTAGTGCACCATTTACTGGATTTACAATCATTATTAATTAAATCAGAAAAAAAAACACTTTTAATTTCTTATCTTTCACTACTTATATTTAGCTAAAAAAAAGCAACTAGATATCTGGTAAGGAATTCAACGTGTTAGATGAAGACACGCGGTTCTTCTAAACTATTTACATCAGAGGTTATAAACTTGTGGTCCGCGGTCCTAATGTGGTCTCAGAGTAATCATAAGAGATGCATCATGAAGGAACTAACTGCATAGACTTTTGCGGTGCTCAAGTAGCATCATTTATCATAGGCTACACACATGAGAGAGAGAGAGAGAGAGAGAGAGAGAGAGAGAGGCAGACGCTGGACCACGAAATGTTTGGGTACCTGTGTTTCTATGAGTCTCGACCGTTCAGTTTTATGTTCACTCTCCTATCAGTGTTTATGTAAATATTGTTGATAAATCTTAGCACCGGCACAAACAAGCCAAACTTTGTCTCATCACCATAGCAACCTGTCAACGTGGCAGTAGCGGAAACGGACACTTGTCTTGAGATGGGTTACAGAGAACGTTTTCAGTCTAGAATATACACTTCTGAACAAAATAAATGATGGTTTATTGTGTGTGTGTGTTCCCTGTCGTTTTCATGTATTCAATTACTTTAAAACTTTAAAACTACGATTCAAATGAGCGATTGAGAAATTACATAAAAAAAAAAGTCTACACTAAATATCAGGATGCCCAATATTTTCTTTATTCACCAAGTTGTCAATGAATATATGAACATTAGATATATTTGAAGGATGGATTTAGCATGTGTTGTCCAGATACATAACTACAAAGACTGGAACTTGTTGAAAACTCTCGGACGTGTCACACAGAATAACTTTATTCCTTATTACCGAATACGAGGTTTATTTACATAGATATACTGGAGTTTAGATCTTGTAAACTAGAAAAGATAGTTAAAATCAGACATAATAGAATTTTATTCAAAGTTCTGATGCAACGGCTACTGTTTTCTTTTCTGAAAGCGAAAAATAATTTTTTAATCACTTCTGCAAGCAGTTTTTTTCATAAAAATATAACACTTTAACAACTATTCACTATTAATAGTAACAAACACGAAAGGCTCCTTAGTAGGGAAGATAACAATTTACCATATTTCTAACACATTTATGCAAATGGTTTTATATTTTTTTGTCAAATTTTTTTTTTTACTTTAGCTAAGTTATGTAAGTTCTGTTATACTAACTACTACATTTACACAAAAAATTTTACTTTTTTTTAAAGATAAAAAATCTATTTAGTATGCATATAAGTTGGACATAATTTAAAACAACAATTAATAAGTAGTTTTTCATATTATCGCGTGAACTGCAGCACCACATTGAACTACAACACACTAAACTAAAGGATTTTTAGCGGCCCCCGTAAGGGGAAAAAGCCGCTATTAGGTTTGTGCAAAATGTCAGTCTGTCTGTCTGTCCGTCTGTCACACTCAGATCTCGAAAACTAGAAGAGATATGAAAAATATTATTTCACCATTAATTGCGGCTTGAAAAGTTTAGGTGCAACGGCTACTTTTTGGTTTTCTAAAAGCAAACCGTTTAATTTATAAAATTAATTATGCAAGCGATTTTTTCATAAAAATACACCAATTCTAAAACAATTACGTAAATGTAAGGGAGGCAATGTTACAATATGCTAACAAAGATGGACAATGTTTTGTATTTTCAGTATCACTAAATCAAATATTTTTATAAAATGTACAAGAAATGTTTACAACAAATATAAATAATAGTTTTCTGGTCAACTAGCTGCTAAAATTAATAGAAAACATTTCTGTTTATTTATAAAGGCTAATAATGCACTTTGTATGTAAATGTCACGCACATTTTTTAAAATAGACTTTTTATGCAGCGACTTTCGTGCAGTAGCGTAACGTCGTAACATGCTATGGTGTTAAACCAATTCCTTAAACTTTTTTTAAAAATCAGATTTTATTTATTTTTTGTTTAGTGCCCCTCATCCGAATAAAAGAAGCTTATTTTTGTTCGTTTTGTCTGTTGGTCGGTCTGTCCGTCACGATTAGATTAGCAAATAACACTAAAGGAAGGCTATTGTAAATCTGATTTAACCATTAATTTTTCATTCAGGAATATGGCAATAGTTTTAAGTATCTATAATAGATTGTTCCGGATGTTTTGTGAAAAACAAATCAATGCCAGCGAATATTTTTTTGCTCTTCTAAATTATATTAGATTTTATTTCCATGCTTAAACGTTGCAAGAAACACATGATCTTCATTACATTGTTCCGGTTTTTAAAAGTAAATAGCATATAAATGCTAAATAAAAATATCTATACCGATTTATATTTCAATAACTATAAAGTTGTTCCGGATATTGTTTTATAAAAAATAAATTATGTCAAATGATTGTTTGAAATCGCATAAATGACTAATATTACACTTATATTCTTTGACACTTTGTCACTGTAGTTTATTTATCCATATCAACTGTTCCGAATTTTTGACTTAAAACAAATTTATGTCAAATGACTTTATTTTTTTCAAAAATATCGACAATAGGTTGTTCAGGATTTTAAAATAAGAAAGTAATTTACTAGAAACGATTATTGAAAATCACTTTTAATTTTATTTTACAGTTAATTTTCTTGCCGAAACATAATAAAAGTTGTTTAATCGGTAAAGAATGTTCCGGATTTGGTTTCGAAATGTTTGAAATCCCTCTTCTAATAAATAAAGAAATAAATTTCTCTTTTACTAAAATTGGTTGTTCCGGATTTTTATGAAAAATATTTTAACTCTATTTATGTAAAATCGCACTTCTCTCTTACACTACATTTAACTTTCTAGCTAAAACGTTAGAAAATCTTATTATTGTTAATATTATGTTCCGATTTTTAAGGAAAACAACTTCCTAACACCAAAGTATGGTTTGAAAATCCATAAGGCTATGGTACATCTAATTTTCATAACAGACCATCCCCCAAATTTAATTAACGGTATCTCACTATAAATACATAAACATTCGGAACAATCTATTATAGAAACTTAAAACTAATGCAATGTTTCGGAAGCGAAATTAAATTTTAATCAGATTTTTAATAACTTTTAGCCTTTTTTTCTTCTCGCTATTAACATGACGGACAGACAGACTGACAGACAAAACAAAAAAAAGCGTCTTTAATCCCTTTATATATATGTTATATACATATTTAGTCTAACTAGCCATCAAATGAAATGCTAAAAGAACTCACTCGGTGCACCAATGTCTATGAGCACTCGACAAGCTGCTCGTATAGAAGACATTTTTTAGTCTAACTAGGACGTGTGACGTAATGGAATTTTTTTCCTTTGACGTCATATAGAGTTAATTCTTTAAATATAATGCTAAAAGATCTCACTCGGTGCACCAATGTCTATGAACCCTCAACAAGCTGCTCGTATAGATGATATTTTTTAGTCTAACTAGGCCGTGTGACGTATTGGATTTTTTTCCTATGACGTCAAATGGAATAAATTCTTAAAATGAAATGCTAAAACAACTCGGTATAGTAATGTTTATTAAACCTCGTAATGTGACTCGCATTTTAAAAATACAATAGCTAGATTTAGATCTAATCTAGATTTTTAAAACTAGATTTAGATTTTTTTAAACACTAGAACTAGATTTTTTACACTAGATCTAGATTTTTTTTTACACTAGAGCTAGATTTTTAAAAACTAGATTTAGATTTAAGTTCTAATTAAAATCATTGTATAATCTAGATCTAGAATTTCTTGGTCTAGTTTAGAATGTTTGTTGTTTTACATGTTTCGGATGTTCCTTCAGAGTTGTAGTCCAAACCTCCCTCAGGACGACGGGGGATGGGAGCGGGTAGGGTTTGAACCTGGGACCATCAATGAATCCAAACGAAAGTCCAGCGCGCAAACCGCACTACCAGACAGCCATGATTTAGACTAAAAATTTTTTTTACAACGTCCAATAAATCTTTGAAACATTATTGCTTTTAACAATCAAAACAAAATCACGTCTTGGATAATCCTTGCGAATATGCGGATCCGACAGGGATCCCGTCTCCCACGGGGGCCGCCTCTGAGTTTGTGTCAACAAAAACTCTCCTTGTAATCTTGTTTATATTTTTTTTTTACGGAAATGTTTTTTTCTTGAGGATTTGAATAAGAGATTGACCATTTACATAATAATGAGATCAATTAGATATTCATTAGAAGACATCAGTTCGGCCAGGTTCATATTTAACTTCACATTCACTTTCACCTCTCCTTTGGTCTGCTGGACCGTTAGGGCACCACACAGGATCTGTCATCCTTTTTTCTTCATTCTTTTCTGTCATTTGTCTTTGATAGAATTTCATTCTGATGTTTTTTCTAAAAATATTGAAACTTCCTTTTTACCTGCCTGGGTGGACCTTTTCGGGGGCCGATTTTGAGTTTGTGTTTCCACGCAAACTGTCTTTGTAACCTTGTTATTATTATTATTATAAGTACCGACCTGTTTTATAAATATTAATTAGCCACAAAGTATCAAATAACTAGCTAATTATTTCATCTCAGTAAATTCCCCTTTCTACATTTATGAATTTAACTTGTCAAATATTGTGGTACTAATTCGCTGTTAGTTTTCCATTGTTATTTATCTTATTAGGGTCACATGGTTTGTTACATTTATACAGGCAGACGTTTATTTGCCGGGCAGGATTCACATGCACCCAGACTCGGCCGCCAAGGGTTCCCAGTGGATGAAACAGGTCATCTCCTTTGACAAACTCAAGCTGACCAACAATCAGGACGACAAAAACGGACATGTAAGTCAAAACACATTTTATTCATTCTCCTGTGCACCATAATAAAGATACAGCCTAAAATCCTATTATATTTTCGAATGCTTACAGAAGTCATGGTTGCATGCTATATCGGGAAAGAAGAAAAACATACCAAGAGCTTGAGGTTTCCTTGTCATGACGGAATTCAGCAAGTCTGAGACAATCAAAAAAAATATGAGGCACAGCCCCCCCTCCCCTTTCTCAGACGTTTGCTATAAAAGCTTGTTCAGACCTTTCCTTCGCGTTGCTATAAGAACTTGTTAAAACAAGTCCTGCACTTTGCTATTAAGCCTATGGCTTGTTCAGACCTGGGAAGCCTCCAAGAGAGGCTCGATCGGAGAGTCTCATGTGCTTATAAACTACCTGGGCCTTCTGTGAGTTGTCCCAGCTCTGAACCTGCTTTTCCATTTTTATCGTTTGAATTATGAAGTCCCAGCCTTTACCAAAAAACCGTTAAGTATATATTTCAGTAAGCGTCCAGTTCATAAGTTTCCTCACTTAATAATCTAAATTTTAAAATACTGATGTATGATCTTTCATTTAATGTATCATTGGAAAGCTAATAAAATGTAAAGTTGAAAGAGTTAAGCGACATTTGTACGGAGTATGCTTAAGTTGCGACCGTTTCTCTTGTAGACTACTTAAAAAGCCAAGACAGTAACTAAACGATGGTTCTAAAATTTCGATTTAAATTAAGGACAAAATTGAATAAGCTCACTGACAATGGAATATAACACACCAGAATATCTGGATTTAAACTTAGCCTACAATTACATAAACTCACTGATAACTCATCAGAATATATTTCACTGTCTATTTGTACGTGTGATTATGTATACTGTGTGATATTGTGATATTATTTCTCACACACCCTCTCTAATCTCTCAGTGTGTGTGTGTAGTATAAGTGTAAATGTTTGTTTTAAGAAGAAGATAACCTTAAAGGCAACACAGTTCCTATTTCAAGTTGTTCTTTATCTTTCATTCTTATTTCTTGTTTCTCCAGTGAAAAACTTATTCTGTTATACAAAAATACTTTTTTTTTACAAACTACTATACAAAGATACAGTGTTCATCTCTCTATGCTTGAGTTGAACACATGTTAAAACAATAAACACACGATAAAGAGCCTAATTGCACAGTCCACTCCAAAGGTTGTCGCTGAAGCTTCAAAAAATTTGGCAAGAATCGTCTCTGGACTTTCTCATCACTTCCATCCCGCGCGCTGAGCTAATTATAACCCTTCCTCCTTCATATCTCTTCAAATATCCCCCCCCCGGCCCAGTTTTTTTGTTCTCTCCCCAGTCTATTGCCAAAAACATATTCTTTCATGTGCTCCCTCTATCTTGAGCTGGCCTGCGTAAACATTTTTATAAAGACGTGTTTTGGCAAAAGTTGTCATCTTGTCTATGACAAGCTGCTTGTGATCTTTCATAACACACTTTCAGTCGAGCAGCCAGGCGAACACAGGGTAGGACCTGATCTTCCCCATCCTCAGTCTTAAATATATAAATATGACCTGGCGTATTGATACACGATGACGTAATACCCAAAAAAGTTCATTTTTATAGAGGTAGACGTCCATTGAGCAGGTAATGATATTTTCAAGTGAACGATGGTGCTATGTGACCATCATATTGACCATCATATTGACCACATTCCATAACCTTCAGAAGTTCACCCCTTTTTTTCAATGTGAAGGTCATTTCCGGTACTAATTTCACGAGCCACATCCACGATTAAAAAAAATAAAATCGTCGAGTCCAATGGAAGCGATCGTCTGCTGCTTCATTATTCACAGTGAGCAGACGTATTGAAGGGTCAAATAACGTTGTCCACTGTGAGCAGTCAGCCAAACCCAAATTATACGACAGCAGTAAGTTGCTTCAGTATTATTGAAGCTCATAAGCTTTGCCTATATTGTTACGTAAATCTAATATAGATTGCATCTAGATACTAGATTTTGAGATAAATCTAGACTAGATCTAGACCAGATCGTTAGAGTTCTACATTTTTACATCTAGTATCTAAATGTCCATATATGAACTTATCAATAAATAATCGCTGGCCGATTCAGAAACATCGTACGTTCAAGCAGCTTACGGTATCACGGGTTCGATACACGATTTGAATTTATTTAAAAAAAAATAATTTTTTAAATTATTTAATTATAATTTTAAGCTTAAAAATGGACGCATTGTCTTTTTAAAGAAATATTTTCAAAATGTTTTTTCTGGTATATTTTTATGTCGTGTTAAAAGAAGCGTCCAGTTAATGAAATCTTCCTTTGACTGCTGTTGGTTTTCAAACACGACAGCACTGCTAGGAAGTCAACGAAACAGCAACAGCGTTGTACCGCTGGGACGTTATGAAATACTACAGAGATAAAGAGTCCAGGTGGACTATGTTCTCATGTTTGGAATATCTGAGTTGGAGCTATCAGAGGCGACTTCAACGTGAAGCGGGGTAAACACAAGGGGCAGGAGACGACAACACAAACATTGGGGGCCGTTTTTTACGGGGTCCCGCGTCCATCTGCAAGCAGTTACGTGAACGAATGACGTGGGGGTCAAGTCGGGCCACGCACATGCGTCCGTCATTTGACGGAAATAGGTGCACATTCGCACGTATCTGTTTCGGATATTATTTTTAGTCAAAGTTATCTCGGAAAAGAAAGATATCTCACTGCCTCGCTTCAAACGAATCACTAAAAACTCAGAGACACTTGATGACACTAGACTAAAAATTAAAGTAACAATAATACATAAAACACTGAAACATAGTTTACAAATACATAAAAACGCAGCCGAATAAAATGCTCAGAATGACACATATAAAAGGTACATAGAACGGATTGTTTTCAGTGAACTCCCTCCCATCCCTTGTGCCATTAGAGCACGATCGGGAAATCAATGACTTAGTAGAGTTTCTAATTAACATACTAGATTAACACATTGATAAGCGTAGGACGTAATTATCATCTTCTTTTAATGGGGATGTCTGTAATGCATAACATATGATCGGATAGAGCTCATCGTGAGTCAACCCAAAATGAAGGACAGAAAAGAAACTGAAATAGGTAATCTAACTGCACAGTTGATTACCTGTAGCGGTCTAACAGTTGAACAGTTGAATGCAATAGTAAAGAAATGGATTGATAGTGGATTTTGAAAGGAAAAATAAAAACGCTCTGAGAAACCTGGGTTAGGGACTAGTTTGGGTTAGGGACTAGTTTGGGTTAGGGACTAGTTTGGGTTAGGGATTAGTTTGGGTTAGGGACTAGTTTGGGTTAGGGATTAGTTTGGGTTAGGGACTAGTTTGGGTTAGGGACTAGTTTGGGTTAGGGACTAGTTTGGGTTAGGGATTAGTTTGGGTTAGGGACTAGTTTGGGTTAGGGACTAGTTTGGGTTAGGGATTAGTTTGGGTTAGGGACTAGTTTGGGTTAGGGATTAGTTTGGGTTAGGGATTAGTTTGGGTTAGGGACTAGTTTGGGTTAGGGATTAGTTTGGGTTAGGGACTAGTTTGGGTTAGGGACTAGTTTGGCACAAACACAAAGGTCTCAGTCACAGATCTTAGATTCGTATTTGAGTGTTTTCATGAATCGTAAATTAAGTAAACAGGATTGGACTAGTACAAAATTGAACAAATAATAAAGAGAGAGAGAGAGAGAGAGAAGGAGAGAGAGAGAGAGAGAGAGAGAGAGTAGGAGCGAGAATATAAAGGGAATGGCTGGAGGTAGAGAGGTAGGGATGGAGAGAAGTGGGAGGAAGAGAAGTAACCTGGAGGGAGAGGGATGAGGGAGGGAGAGTTGTAGATAAAGAGGGAGGGAGATGGGAAGGAGAGAGAGATGAAAAAAGAAAGACGGAGGTAGGCAAGGAAGGAAGAGGAGAGGAGGGGAGAGAAAAAAGAAAAAAAGGTTGCTGAAGAGAGAGAGAGAGAGAGAGAGAGAGAGAGTGAGAGAGATGTAATTAAGGTAGCTTTTTCAAATTGCGAATTTCGCATTAGTAATGTATTTGGTACTTATGGGAGTCTGGTTTTTTTTGTATGAATGTAACTTGGTACTTCATTAGTTCCTTTAGTTTTAGCTACACTGACTAAATACCAAGCTGTTTTCATTCATCAATTATTTATTTTTTGTTTTCTAAGCTGAATGTCATAGGATGTAGACTCTTTCTCTACAGACTTGTTCTTTGCTTTCATTCTCGAACTGTGGTCGCATTGGTAAATAGAATAGAGAAAACCCATACACAAATAACTTTTTTTTTTTATTACATGTTTGTTCCAGATCATCTTAAACTCCATGCATAAATACCAGCCCAGGCTTCATGTACTGTACACCCCCCTTAAACTAGAGGACGTTTCCGCCACTGAGAACCACCGCACGTTCATCTTTCCGGAAACCAAGTTCATGGCCGTCACAGCCTACCAAAACCAGAGGGTGAGTAAACAACTTAGGCCTACCAATAACTGTCAGAATTACAGACTGACTTTGTTTTGGTAAGTACAGAAATTGGATCCACCTATAGGAACGTAAGCTATGGCTTGTCTAGGGCCGCCCTCCCACAAAAATAAAATAGTTACAGGGATAAATTCAATCATTTTGAAGACAAAGCAGAGGAAAGATTGCCTTACAAGGGCCTATATCTCTAATAGCTCAAGTCTAAATCCAACCCTGGATAAGACGGATATGAACAAAAGGGGATAGTATTCAAATGGGTTTTGGGGGTCGTTAATGAAGACTTATTAAAAACTGTATTAATTTGTAAACATTTTCCTCTTATTATGTGACCGAGTGGTACCGCCTTTGGCTGTCAAACTTGGGGTCAACTGGTTTTAACTGTTTTAAATTATAAGTTGAAAAGTTGACTATCTCCTGATACGGGTGTATTAAATTGTCAAAGTGGCTGGAACTTGATACATCTTTCGCTATATGTTATTTGTAATAAGTCGGACGATGTCGCCAATAAAAATTAGACATAAATTCTCTGAGGTTTTAACTGGGAACATTTAGATTTTACTGTTGTTAGTCTAACAGGTTTAGAAGCTTACTATTTCTTGGACAATAGGGACTCTGGGGCTGAGTGGTGAAGCGCTTGACTTCCAAACCTAGGGGTCTCGGATTCGAATCTCTGTCAAGGCAGGAATTGTTTAGGATGCACCTGAGGAGTCTACCTAATTCTAATGGGAACCTGACTTTAGTTGAGGAAATTAAATGCGCTTGGTCGTTGAGATGGACCAATGAAATACCCGACAGACGTTCGTTCAAAATAAATATTTTCTGCTTCGTAAGTCAATTTTTTTTCATACTTTGAACTAGAGTTTTCCCCAACGCTATACATCAACTGTCCAATATCTAGGAGAGCCGTTTTCGAGATCCGTTTGACCCACCCACCCAGAAGGTTTTAGGTTCCATGAAGTTTTGAGTTGAATGGAGTTATTGTAATAAGTATTCGAGTATAATTTTTCTCTTGTTTTTTAGAATTAATTTTGTTTCCATTCATTTCTCAGATCACAAAGTTAAAGATTGAAAGCAATCCGTTTGCCAAAGGCTTTAGAGACTGTGATTCAAATGACTGGTAATAAGATTATGAATTATTTACACCCATTAAATAACAGCAATTACTAAAAAACAATGTGTTCAGTAACTATAATAAAAAAAAAGAAAAAGGAAATTGACATACATGAATTATTTGATTAATTGCAACCTTTTATTTTTATTTAATTAATGTATCTATGTTTTCTAATGGATTCTCAGCATGGCCGAATTCTTGCAGACTAGTTCCGGTTGCGCCTCCAGACCACGCCCACAAAACAGACCAAGCTCTTTCCATCTCCTCGGAGTCTCACGCAAGAGAGATGGGGACAAAGGTAGATCTACATCAAGAATACATTCATTCTAGCATACAGCTTATTATTTCCGTATGGAAAATACAGATTATTATTATTATTATGTTAGAAACGAACGAGTATTCATTCTCTGACGCTGCCATGGTCGAGTTTCGTTAAAGAGAAACAAAATTCATTGTAGTCCCTTTAACAGTGTTCTTCTTCTTCTTCTTATTATTATTATTGTTATTATTATTATTATTATTATTAGCCACTTGAGAAAGGAACTATATACTTCATATTTATGCTTCAGTGTTTTACTATTCTTAATTCTCGTACTGCGATCAATAAATTTTTCTTATTTATTCTTTGAGCAGATCAGAAACAAGATGACTACCTCGGATTGCTAGCCAGCTCTACACCGCCGCTCACCCCTATGTCGTCTGTGCCGACCATGGGCAGTGTGGCCGGGATGTCGGTCCTAAACAACGCCCTACCCTCGGCCAATCTCTACGCCGACTGCTACACGTACCCTGCTTACGGCGAGCCCTACATGGCCACAGCCAAAGCGCGACCTTCACCTTACGGGTGCCCAGTTGACTACGCCTCATACACACCCAACATGAAGGGCATCTACTCCTCGCCCAGGGCGAACAACTTTGCGTACGGATATGACACTCGATGAGACCAAGGCAACCATTCAAACGTTGAATAGATGCGCCTCTGTATGTACATAAATAATGTTGACTAGCTGTATACATTTCAGCTAATGGAATTAATCTGGTCAGAGATTGATTTCTAAAAAATTTGATTTATAAGTAAACGAATAAAAACCGTAACAATAAATACATCGAACTGGCTTAGCACAGCAACAAAATGTATTCTACAAAAGTTTATTGAAGATTGGCCTTTCAACCTCAAACGTGCCTCTTTTTCAAAACGAAGGTAGGTTACAAAAACAATGTCAAGGCAAAAGTGTGTACATTCAAGTCATGTGCTTTATTAAACTGGAAAAAAAAATTGCCAGTTTATCTTGTGCTACTTCCATTAAAATGGCGATGATCTGTTTATAAAAGAAAAATGATTTGCGAAATACAACTTGTGCCTTTAAAAAACAACGTACGGTCCACGTTAAATCTCTATGTGCCTTTAAAAGTGCCTGATCGGAATGGAGTGTTTTTATTGACTAGCTTTCACCTTTTTATATTCTCTTTTTAAGGAGAGTCTGGAAGCATGCTATAATTCTTTTCAGTCGAAGATGCTTCTTAGACAGTGCACGTCTAGAAAGAAGACGTCTTCTTGTCTTGCAAGGTCGTTGTGACATTTGAGAAACAAAGACGTTGTAAGATTTGAGAAACAAAGACGTTGTGAGATTTCAGAAACAAAGACGTTGTAAGATTTGAGAAACAAAGACGTTGTAAGATTTGAGAAACAAAGACGTTGTAAGATTTCAGAAACAAAGATGTGAGATTTCAGAAACAAAGACATTGTAAGATTTCAGAAACAAAGATGTCATGAGATTTCAGAAACAAAGATGTTGTGAGATTTCAGAAACAAAGATGTCATGAGATTTCAGAAACAAAGATGTCATGAGATTTCAGAAACAAAGATGTGAGATTTCAGAAACAAAGACATTGTAAGATTTCATAAACAAAGATGTCATGAGATTTCAGAAACAAAGTCGACTCCTAAGATTGTGTATGCAATGAACGTATTCAGACAATTGGAGAACGTTTTGTTTCGTGCACACATTTTGGATTTTTTCTAGTTTTGTAAAGTAACAAAAGATTGATACGACATGTCTCAAAAGAACTATGTCTGTTACGCAAGTTGACAACGGTTTCTTCTGTTCAAATGTGTAGGTCACAGAGGGGTCAACATAGCCACATAAATTTTTGTTTCCAAACTTAAGTCTTGATTTTCGAAGACATTCAGCCTATTTTATTATTATTATTATAGACGAGATTTTGTTTACGCTTTTAAGATGTTTCTGCTTTGTTCACAGAGGAATTGACGTATAACATGTAGCATACATAACTGACATTCTTATATCTTTTTTTTTTCTTCAAGATTTCATATTTAAGATTTGAATGATACGGATGATGTGTGATTTTTTTTTTTCACATACGAAAATCTTCGAATCGTAACTTCACTATTTCCAACGACATGCTGAACACACACTTCAACTGTTTGGTACAGACCGTCGTTAGCTACGGCTGGTGGGACTGCGTGGATTATCATCTAGAAAATGTTAGTATACCAGAGCGTGCAACGTCATTCTAAACTTCAAACTGCTATAATGTGTTGGTAGGGTTGATAATGTAATGTGCATTATTTAAGTCATGAACTGTATCTCTGCATATGATCTAAATCAGATCTTAGACAGTACTATGAGACAGAAAGTGACACGTTTTATTGAAATAAATACTGAAACTGGAATATATATGCCTTTCTTTTCTTTTTAAAACTTTTCAAAATCAATCTTGTTCCAATACAACTTTTGGGGTTGTCTTATTTATCTACCTTCCTATTCCGATAGGAAATTTGGTTTCAAGCTTAATAAAGATTTTTTCCAGCATGAATAGTTATGTATAACATTAGAGCGGACTAATTCCGTTCAGCTCACTGACGGTGTTACAAAGATATATTTGAGAAGTATCAGGAGGGGAAATGTTATGGATTGTGTCTGTCTGTTTCTATGAAGGTCAGTGATTGATAGTGAATGATGCCACGTCATTTGGTGTTAATTAGGATAGACGACTCTAGAACGTGAAAGGTTGTGTTCTTATAGTGAGTTAGATTTTGTTCAGAAATATTATTACTAAAGTCTACTACATTTATTTCATTTTATCGCTGGTTAATTTTGTCTTAATTAAAATATAGTGTTATTTAGTTTTGTTCACAAATGGAAGTTAAATAAGTTATTTGAAGTTTTATTTGGAAAATAAAAACAGGTCTCATATGCAATACATTTGACATTGGAATTTCACTTTCAATTCGAAACAAACATATAAATATAAAAATATACATATAGACATACAAAAATAAAATATACATATAGACATATAAACATATACATAGAACTATATCAATATGCTGAAGCAAGTTTTTTTTTTTACTTAACCCCTTAAATCTTCCTCACTCCTTCACCGTCTTTTTTCCCGTCCTCCCTTTCACTCCAAGTGAGTGACATTAAGGTGAGAGTGGACATGTTGTTTGATAGACGCAAATCACTCACTGCGAGTGACCTCGACTCAGACACATTCAATAATAAGAAACTAGTTAACATTCAGTCAGTTGACTTGGTTACAGTGGCGTAGCAAGGGATTTGGGAGTCCGGGGGATTAGGCCTCTTTAGGGGCCACTGCATTTTGACATGAGATAATATACTTAACAAATATACAAGTCAATTGGAATACATGTACCATGATCACTAATTTACATAACATGAATAGCAAAGGTAACATGACATTGGCTTAATATTTAATGTAAAAGAAAATATTTCCGATACTCATTTGGGGAACCCTTAAGTTGGGGCACGGGGAAATTTTTAAAATTCAGACCCCCCCCTTTCCCCACCCAAGGTACGCCACTGCTTGGTTAGTAAAACGAAATCATTAGTCCTAAATAAAAATATATCAGTTAAATTGATAAGTGATATCACTTGACTTGATTAGTAATAATACAATAATTAATCAAATAATAAATGTAAATGTGTAGTTCTCTACGTGGGAGAAAGCCTGCCATTAGGCTGAGATTATTGTATAAAATTATATATATATGAAAATAATACTTTTGAAAAAAAGGCAGTTGTAACAATTAGTTTGGATCAGTCGTGTAATTAAATGTCTAATAGATCTAGACTAACTATAATAAATCTGTCCTATTAGAAATATTTTTACTAATTGTTTTTGTTTAGCGCAATTTCATGCTTTTAGCTTTCTCAATACGCTATGATCCTATCACT
Organism: Biomphalaria glabrata; assembly: GCF_947242115.1. Lineage (NCBI taxonomy): Eukaryota > Metazoa > Mollusca > Gastropoda > Planorbidae > Biomphalaria > Biomphalaria glabrata. Next base: position 24,040,855 of record NC_074722.1, read on the forward strand.
TGTCTGGACCAGTTAAAGAGGAAAGGGAGGGGGGAACAAAGGTGGTATCTGGGTGAATGTTACCGTGATCGTTTATTTCAACGCATTTATAAAAAAAAATGATAGACCTGAATTTGAAATCTGGGGCTCAACACACTAACCACTGTGCCAGGGAAGTGCTTATGAAAATAGGTTTTATCTGTTGTTAGGTTTAAAGCTTTCTCTCTACAGATTATAAAAGGGACAAGCTCAACTTATACTCCAATATCAGTCAGGTACTATTTCTTTCCCTTGTTAATACCAAACAAAATAATTAATTACCAATAGTTAGTTCTTTAATGTATTTTTTATGCTTTGCTTATTTTAAAAATAATAAATTGGGTCATAGTGTATGAATGGCTCATCATACCTTTAATATCAGGTTTAAATAAATGATTTAAAATAGTAAATAATAAATTAATACCGGAATGTCATAGTTCATCAGACACATTGACAGAAACAAGAAAATGAAAGCAAACATCAGGTAGCCTAGCTACAGAATGTCTTATAAATCTCTTCAGGAGGCCTCTAGTCGCAATTAAATTAGAATAGGCTCTCATATAAATGTAAATAAAAAAGATATGTTTTTTTTTTCGTATCTGTTGAGCTAGCTTAATTCACATTGAAGTGATTGACTGGGGAAAAAACTGGTCAATCCATTTCAAATTAGCCATTTGAAAATTTGACCAAGTCATTGTGACAGAATCAACTATATTTTAACACACACCAAAAAAAAAAGGACATCCACAAACTACAAACGCCATCATGAAATATAATCAATGTGCTTGTATACATAGAAATAAATAGCCACATGTTTGTTCTTGGTTTGTCTCCTATCTCTGGCTCGTGACGTCATTTTAATGCTCTGAAATTTTTGCTTTGAATAAAACAGAAGCGATGGAAAAGGGGGAAAACTCTCTTTGAAGAAAGCCGACTTTTGTTGCGCGTCAGAAGAGTAATCTCCCGTGGCTGACCTGACCCCCGCGTCTCCAATGTAAACAAAACCTCGTGTAACTTATCGTGCCATGAGATGATATGTCATTTTAACTGTTAACAAAATCCCAAACGCTTACATGGATTTAAAAAAAAGTTAACTTTTGCTTCAGTTGACACCTGGAATGAAGGGACTCAACGAATGTGAATGGAGAGGAAAAGCAAGCAAAATACAAAAACAACCAAAAAATACGTTTAAAAAATATCACAAAGCTTATTTACAGTGTAGATCTAGTATCAATTAGTTTGGAATTTTTTAGGATGTCATGCAATTAACCTTGTAATAGATCTAAACGCAAAAATCTGTGTGATTAGAATTTCTTTTTTACCAATTGTTTTTGTTTAGAGTAATTTCATGCTCTTAGCTTTCTCAATACTCTATGATCCTATCACTTGTCTGGACCAGTTGGGAAGGGGTAGGCCCTAAGGGATAGAAAGAAGAGGGATCGCCTTTTTTTAAAAAGTATTTAAGAAAACAAAATGGGAGCGACCTGAATTCAAACTCGAGGCCTAAAGCCTCCATAAGCCAATACAGTAACCATTGTGCCAGGGAGCTGCTTATGGAATTAGGTCATATAGTTATTTACAAACTTTTTTTTCTACAAACAATAAAGGGAACTAATTCAACTTATACCACCTTAACAGTCAAGTAAAATTTCTTTCATTTCTTCAAGATAACAAACAAAATAATGCATTACCAATAAAAGAAATAATTGTGCAAAATTTAAGATTGATCCGAGATGAGGTGTGGGAGAAATAACGTGTACAAACTTTTTACCAGACATACAGACAGAGCCAGTTTTACTTTAGTAAAAAGACAGACAGAAGGACGGACGAACGGTCTGACGGGTGGACAAGAGGTAGAAAGAGGGACAGAGACAGAAAGACAGACAGACATTGACAAGTAAATATATACAGACGGATTGACAGACAAAGAGACAGATGAATTAATGGATGAACGGATGGATAGCGGAAATCAGGGAGGAAAGGAGGAACGGAAAGACAGACATGCGTACAGACAAACAGTTTTAGATAGATAGATAGATAGATAGATAGATAGATAGATGGATGGATGGATGGATGGATGGATGGATGGATGGATGGACGGATGGATGGATGGATGGATAGATAGATAGATAAGATAGATAGATAGATAGATAGATAGATAGATAGATAGATAGATAGATAGATAGATAGATAGATAGATAGATAGATAGATAGAGAGAGAGATAGATAGATAGATAGATAGATAGATAGATAGATAGATAGATAGATAGAGATAGATAGATAGATAGATAGATAGATAGATAGATAGATAGATAGATAGATAGATAGATAGATAGATAGATAGAGTCAAATTGATAGGATACGTTACAAAGTAATATTTGCTTTGTCCGGTGATATTTACCCATGTACAAGTGTTCCAATCCTTAATGTGTCCCCAGAGACACAGCATCGCTTCCTTCTCAAACCATTTGCACCTTTCTCAAAACACCCCTCCCACCTTCTCGTCTTTCCAGTCAGATCGTGTGATATGCGTATCATTGCAGGGGCCGATGCATGTCAATGACGGGGAGGATTTATTTACCCCCCCCCCCCATCCCCATCATGCTGAAACGGAATTTGAGAACGGAGTTGACCTTTTCCAAGAAGCTTGGGTGGGGGGGGGGGTTCTTTTTTCTTCGCGCCCCGATTGACAGTTGTGCTTGTTTGTTAGATGCTAAACCGAATCGAGAGCTGTTGCCATACACCCACACGGTGAGTTCCATTCTCGGCCATGCAGCCCCTTATTTCAAACACTTGTTTCACTTCGTGCTAATCTCCCGTTTCTCAACTCGCCAAGCGTACCCGCCTTCCGAAAACAACGCATACGCCGAAGCGAGGCTGTGAAAACATGGGCCGAGGGTGGGTGGGTACCGGAGGTTCGTGGCTCTAGCGCAGGAGTTCTCAACCTGTGGGTCACGACCCCCCCCCTTGGGGGTCGATTGACGATTTGCCAGGGGTCGCCTAAGACCATCGAAAATATAAATCGTTATTGTCTACTCTTCTATTGCTGTATGTGTGTGTTTGGGGGGGGGGGGTCGAGGCGGAGTGAGAGAATGTAAAAAGGGGTCGCCGAGCTTAAAAGGTTGAGAACCGCCGCAGTCTAGCGTATCTTCCTCCTTTGCTTTCTACTCTCACGTCTGCGTCTTTAACACGTGATACTTCTGATAAATGTTAACGGGAAAAGTTCAAGGGGGGGGGGGGGGAGAAATCATTTAGCAGCGTCATTATTTTCTCCCCTCCTTCCTAAACCCGCCCCCCACCCCTCTCCTTAATTTTCTCGTACTTTCTTTTTGCTGTCCACGTCCTTGTTCACTTGTGTATCTCTCCGCCGTATCTCTCTGCTGCTATTGGAATGTAGTGCCGCATTACACCAATATTACTCCACTAAGGTGCACCTCCCACGATGCCGGTCAATCTCTTCGAAAGGCTTACTCTTATTCATTTATCTGTTTCCGACTTTTGCGCATCAGTTATAATCGTAAGCGATCCACCACCCGCCCCCTTTGGGCAGCCTTATTAGTAAGCAGTGGCGGTCAAAGATAGGTTGAGCAATAAGAACATATAACAAAATTGTGATTTACATTTGCGTTTTTTTTGGGGGGGTTAATACTGATAAATATGTCGATAGTAACTAATTATTGTAGTAGTTGCTAACATAACCTTTGGGTTAATAAAAAGTCATGGGAGTAGCCAGGATACTATTGTAGTGTTAGGCCGACTGACACAATGATACCACAGGATACGGAGATTTTTTTTTCTTCCTTTAAATTACAATTACTAATTTTATTAAATGATTAATTAATTGGTGGTTTTAATAAGGACCAATATTTCATCCAAGGCATAAATGAAGAAATTTTCAGTTTGGTTAAATGTTTATGTGTGTTTTAGAGTGTGTGATACTTAAGTGTTTTAGAGTGTGTGATACTTAAGTGTTTTAGAGTGTGTGATACTTAAGTGTTTTAGAGAGTGTGATACTTAAGTGCTTTCATACTAAAATTTAAAGAAAATACTTTTTTGCTTTCAGAAAAGAACAAAGTAGCTATTAGATCAGAACTTTCAAAGGTATTAAATAACATGATATCGAAGTTTCAATATCTTTTCTAGTATTTGTGATTTAAACGGGACAGACGGACAGACGAACGGTCAGACAGACCACACAAAATGAATAGCGGCTATTCCTCTTTCGGGAGACGCTAAAACAGACCAATTCAAATCAAAGTTCAAAAATAGACTATTTTTTTTTTAATTCATCCAATGAGATCAATGACTAATTGAATGTTTACAACTTTTAGAGTAAGTAGATCGTTAGAATGGTTAGTATGCCTATAACTTTTGTTTATAAAGTGACCTGTTGGACTTTTCAAATTTAGTCTGAAACCTGATTTACTAGTGGTTCTCTTTAAATAGAACACTTTTTTTTTCATGAGTTGTATTAAGAAAAAAAAAAATTGAAAATGGAACAGAATACAAAAACCTAAAATTATAAATTAAGCGATTATGTAAGTTATTTAAAAGAACAATATACTTTGTTTTAGTGACAACTGACCTCTAAGATACCAATAAGGTCTTTAACATCTCTGGGAAGATCAGAGGCCGGTACTGCTGCAGATCTGCCACGTCACCTGAGAGGGCTAAGGCCGTTGGCGGCCTTATTTATTGCTCCGGCGGGAGTGTGTGCATGAGGGCCTGCAAGAGGGTCCAAAACTCGAGAGTAGGAAGTCCACTCTGCTCATCACTTCCACTGTTGGCAAGAGTTTCCCACAATGGGGAGTTGGTTTGACGAAGGTTTCTCGATATCCCCAGTATCAGAATTGTCACTGGGTACGACGCATTGCTCTACTACTACGTCGGGGGACGGGCTAGATAGAGCCGCTAGATAGAGCCGCCAGACAGAGCCTAGCTCATGGGCGCAAAAGAGCCGCCCGACTCAGCCCGCGAGGCCGTGCCAGTCAGCCAAATTGTGCACATTAGAGAGACCTGCGAATCAGCCGAGCTCCAGAAGAACCCGACCAACCCTCGAGTTGGTGTCCATCACTATCCGCTTTTCGGAGAACCCGTAAGTCTCTTACTCACCGTTGCCCCGGGGCCCCACAGGAAGGGGGGGGGGCTGGACATAACCCCTTTGTTTGCCTTTTACACTTGCCGGCTGCTCATACATCAGCGGCAAGCAACCAGTACCCTTGGCCACCCCTCTAAAGAGCGTGGTGTTCACTCGGCGACCACGATGAGGTGGTACTGGAACGCCGAGCTGCCACATCACCAGAAATATTTCCAGTGGACACCGTTTACAATAAAAATCGTTTCCCTCTAACACATTTGATCCTGGCAGTGAAAGTGATTTTTTTTTCCATTTCTATAATAATAATAATAATAATAATAATATAACTTTATATTATCTTTGAAAATGTCTTACGATCTGTGCATTACACAAAACATTACAAATTACAACGATTGCAAACAAAATGTATATTCATACCACAGTTTCACTCAAACATAACATCCATGAAGTTTACATCAGAAAGGAGCAACACTTCTGAAGGATCATAGGAAAACACAATAAAGGAAAACAAAAGCTCATTACGTCTTGTCAATTCAAAGATCTTTGTCGCCATAGACATTTAAAGTGGGTTTGTTTTTTAATGATTAAATCTCACTGCCTAATTAAAAAATAAAATAAAACTACAAAAAAAAGAAGAAAAAAAAAAGCTGACATCTCAATCATCTAAATCAAACAAACTTTAATCATTCCGACACTGCGAGGTTCACCCAGTGCAGAACTTCTGTCTGCGTTTAATAACTTCTGCTATCGATATCCCTTCATTTTTTCCCGCCCACCCCACCTCCTCGGGGCGTTCATCTTCGCGCCGCCTGCCAGCACCGATACAATCAGACGAGTACGACATCCCCCAACAGCCTCATTCTAGGTATCGCCTTCGCCTCGTTTTGGAAAGGGATTTCTCTGTTCTCTCACACATAATTAAGAAGACGGTGTAGATGCCGTAACGATGAGGATCGCTTTAACGACTACAGCTATTATCTCCTCCCCCCTCCCCCCGTACATTTATCTCCCTTTCATCTTGTGTTTGCGTGTCAGAGTTAAGAAAATAACTTGACTGTTTGGCTGGGAAGGTATCAAATTATTGACGGAGTTACCCCGGTGCAAGTTGGTGGACTTTTGTGTTTTCTACTCACTAAAATGTTTGCAGGTTACATTTGATCAATCTTGAAAATGCAAATGAATGTATTCAAAGTGGGCTGTCGTTATGTAGGTACTACAACATTCTGCAGAGTAAGGATGTGTGGAGACGGAAGGCAGCGTCCACGACTTATATAAGAGATTGATAATGTTTGCTAATAAGGAATTCAGGTAAACCCAAATCAAGTCAAAAGTCTATGTAAGAGAAATTACGATGCGCAGGCAAAAAACAAAACAAAATGGGGGTTCCTGAAAGCGAAAAAAGAGAGAGAGTGAGAGGGGGGGGGGAGGGAAGAGAGAGCGGGCCGTGAAATTTCATTGTACAGATACACTAATTCACGGGCTAAAAAAAGTATGATAAGTTGATCGTTAAAATGTGGCTCGTTTATTAAAATAATATTTAAAAAAACACGGGAGTGTTCCGGCCATAGTAAACAATATAAAGCCTAGGAACATATCAACAGGCGTAGCCGATGTGTACTGCTGGTTTTGGTATAACTCTAAAAACATTTTAGCCTCCTTCAGCCATAGAACGACTATGGTGCATCTACTAGCATGGACATTATCTTTGGTCAGAACGATGTTGTTCTCACAGCAGTACCCCCCCCTTTCTTTCCATGCCGCTGATATGTCCAAAGAAACGGCAAATGCCCGATACAGTTTGGGAATATGCAGCGTCGCAGGTTCTACCAGGTTCTGCCGCCAGCTCCTGATTTTTCTTCTCCCGAAGCCTCTCCTGTGTTTGGGGTATAGCCACAAGGCAGCGGAGGTTTGAATTCAGAGTTTTCTTATTCTTAGGTGAGTGGCCAAACAAGGTCAACGAGCCCTTTTGCCCGAATCATACTGGTTTAGGCGCAAGTTGCTCGCCTATGCCCATTTCTTGTTAATGGTAGATTCGCTGTACTCAATATCTGAACCGCACGTGAAGGCCAGGAGTTGTACTGGTTGTCAGAGGCTATTTGAGACATGCCAGTGGAAGCATCTTTAAAAGCAATGGTGCACTTAAAACCATTACCACTTCCGGCGATAACAAACAAGTTTATTTCATTTGATCACAATCTAAATTTGTCTATATTGTAATGCAAGTTATAGTTAGTTTAGTTCACAAACAAGTTATTCGAGTTATTTCAACGTTTATACGTTTAAACGTTTAAATATAATACGCCTACAGCGGTTTAGCTTGTCAACAAGCAGTTTGGCAAATGGCCTTCAACAAATCATACATTTATTTATTAGAAGTTGATTTTGTCAGCCAGGATAAGTTATTGTCTTCTATTTCGAAAGTGGTTAAGGATAAGTGCAGTATGTCACGTAACAACGCAATCTCAGTTGCGACTTGCAAGTCCTTGTCCTCCGGGGTATAATTTCAGTTTTCGTTTCGTCGTCAGCGTCTGTCTTTTACAAGGGCTTTTCTTTGGGTCTCAGTGTGTGTCCAGCGAGAAAACTTTGATGCCTCCTTTAGAGCAACCAGGTCTCATAATCATATAATATAAGGATAATCCCAATTCTACAACTCCCAGTTATATGTGCATTATATAGCATATTTACACTGAACATGGACACCAGTAAACAAGTAAAATAAAACAAAATACTGTTTTCAAAATATTTCTACACAGCAACCATCAACAGTCTTATTAACTTTTCCATCACCTGCTGGTATAGTAATACTTTACTGGCAATAAGACTTAGAATAAATAGACTAATTAAAAAAGCATCGTATATCACTCTAGTACAGCTACCATCTCTTGAAGAGCTTTTCCAAGAAGGATGCATTTCCAAAACACTCACGATTCTTAAAGACAACCTGCACCCATTAAACCACTGTTACATAAGATCTGAACGAAGTGGTCGTCTCCTTTCCATTAGGACGAAAACTGAAAGATTTAAAAACTCCTTTATCCAACTTTCGGTCAGAGTGTTACAAGATCAGCTGTCGTCATCGAGAAGTACATAGAAGTCTAATTCGTAAAGCGCTGGTTGTGAATGTGTATGTGTTTTCGTGTGTGAATGTTGTTCGAATTTTTAATCAATATTGTTTTTGTACAGTAGTTTCGCTGAGCTTGTCAATTGTAGTCAAACTGAATTTCCATTAGATTGGATCAATAAAAATTATCTTATCTATATTAAGTGTAATTGTGTCAATTATATTGAATCAATCATGTATTTGGGAGGCGCGGTGGCTGAGCGGTAAAGCGCTTGGCTTCCGAAACCTGAGATGAACTACTGAAAAATCAGAGCAGGAAGGATTCAATCCTCCCGATGTACTCTGGCAAGAAACTGAGCCGTCCGGCGTTATGCCTCGTAGCTACAATACAAGTCGAGTGACTGCTTAGACACGTCCCACCTTAGCTCGCGGAGCTGGGGACACTCGTACAAGACGTGCGACACTGTTTCGACGCTCTCTCCACAGTGACGGCATCGGGAGTCAAAGTTCGGGCGGAACCGGGCAAAGTATGCCCCAATAGGACAGTGTTCCGTCCTACACTGCGTAATAATTGCCTGTTCTGACCTCCTTAACCGCCACCACGGATCGTCGCGATCTGGGTGACGCATGTGCTGCCAGACACTACGTGCTCCGTCGGATTCCTCCCAGGTCTTGAACCACTTCTCATAAATGAGTGCTCGGATTTCTGCCGTTGCTTGTAAGTACGTGCTTGGTGCTTCGAGGTGTGTGACTGCCAAAGTACTCTCCCTTGCGAAGGCGTCTGCCGTTTCATTGCCCCTCACGCCGCAATGTGAGGGCGCCACTGCATGAAAATCCAATAGCTCGGCGGATGTTATCTGCGGCGCCGACTGCCTCTTCGATTAAGGGCGACCCTCCCCCGCCACCCAGCTCTAATGGTTACCTGACATTAGTTGGGGAAAAGTAAAGGCGGTTGGTCGTTGTGTTGGCCACATGACACCCTGCTCGTTAACCGTGGCACAGACGACCTTTACATCATCTGCCTTATACATCACAAGGTCTGATGCCCCCTCCGCTGAGAAAGACTCCTGGTTAAGTGACTTTACAGATCTATAAGACTCTATACCAGTGGTTCCCAAACTTTTTTGTCTCGTAGATCCCTTGCCATGTTTTCTGGATTTCGGTAGACCCCCTGCTTAACTTGCACATTTTTGCAAATTCATCATTTTTTTTTAAACAAATTTCTAACTGTAATGAGTTGAAGAATGAAAAAGTCATTTAAAACTACACAACTACGGATATTATGTTTCATATACGAATTTGTCGTTCTATGAAGTAGTCTTTCCAATATTAAATATTAATTAATTAATCAATTAATTAATATGCCTTAAGTATCAGTGTAAAAGGTTTCGCAAAGAGCAGTTTCTCGTGTATTTATTGATCTTTCACGTGTGGCTCAAATATTGAATCTGCGGAACTGTTTTCATTAACAGGAGATGGGTCGAAGGCGAGTAACTGGATCCTAAACCAGTAAGCTTCGGGCACATTAACCTTGGCTTGCTACCCACCTAGCCACTGAAAACTGAATTCAAACCTCTGCTGCCTTGCTACTATACCCAAACATGGGAAAGGTCTTGTGGGTCAACCCTAAGGAGACGGTGACCATTAGCGCCATGTATTTCTGGGCTGTGCCCTCTTTCTCTTTTCTTGGGGGTTCCAGTCTAGGGCTTGCCTTGTTATGTAGGATGCAGGCTTGCGAAGGGTGTGAACTATCCATCTCCAGCGTCTCTGAAGGATATCTACTTCAATGGGCTGCTGTTTTGTTCTTTGCCACAGTTCCTCATTCGAGATCTTGTCTGGCCAGCGGATCATAAGAATCTTCCTCAGGCAAGTATTGATGAATACCTGGATTTTTTTCATGGTGGTGATGGTGGTTCTCCAGGTCTCCGCGATCTGGAAGCAGATGGGCAAGACGTCGCGACAGTTGGAGAGATTCGCCCAGAACCGAGATGCCTGGAGGAAGCTGGTTGGTAACCTATGCCCAGAAGGGACCACAGGCATAGATGAGATGAGATGGTGACCATTAGCACACAGCGCTACACCTTGTCAGACCAAACTGGATTTATGTCTTTTGCAAAGATTTACATAAGAAACTTTTATAACTCATGCCACCGAAGCGACCTTGAACTGTATTGTTGCTTAAAGAAATTCTTTTAATAATAACAGATGTAGGTTTGTGTAAAACGGCTGGTAGATTCAATGTTTGACCTTTGCTGTTTAAGACGCTCACAAACCATCATCTTCACTATATGATGTCGAACAAAGATTTTGTGGGTCTATTTTGAATTTTGAGTATTCGAAAGTTTTTCAAATCTTTATTTTTGTCAGGGTAGCATTGTCTCAGATGATCTTCCAGCGAACCTGGTTCATATCGTCATAAAAAAGTCACTTAGGCAACTGCTTGTTTGACAAGGAAGGAAGGAATCCCAATTTTAAATAATTAATGCTGTACTGTCTACATTTCTTTTTTTTTCTAAATATTAGTTACATGTAAACAAAATTAAGCTATTTAAATAAGTATTGAAATTGATTACAACAATTTTTCGTTTGAATAGCAGGATAAATATTTAAAGCATTAACGAAGGTACAAATCAAATATTAGTGAATGAAATAATTACATTAATGGAATGTGAAAATTAAGTAACTCGACCTGCTTAAATGAAATCTATTATCGTAGACCCCCGTTGTCATCTTATAGACCCCCAATTTATTTTTTTTACTATCGTAGACCCCTTGATGGTCTTCGTAGACCCCTGGGGGTCTATATAGACCACTTTGGGAATCACTGCTCTATACTATTCCAATGACAGGCCTTTAGATCTAGACAAGGCGATGAACATGAAATAATGAAACTCTTGAATAATAGCTCAAGACGTTTAGTCCCTTCAAGATAAACATTTGTTCTGGTTGTCTACATCAACTGTCAAATTTCTAGTTGTTTTCAAGATTCATGTCCAGGTTCAACGAAGGTACAAGCTGAACAGAGGCATTATAAAAAAAATATATATAATATTCACTATGAAATATTTATAGTTTTGATTTATTAAAAAAAAACATTTTAAAAATTACATGAAAAAGCAATGTGACTCAAAAAAATAGAAAACAATAGATCTAAAATGTACGATTCATAAAGACTTTGATCAGTGCTCAAATCTAGAGTTTAGTGATTATTATATAAAGCAGGGATCTCCAAAATTTTAGACACAGCAGGCCAAATGTTTTATGCTTAAGTTAATATTAGGCGCCGTGGCTGAGCAGTAATGCGAATGGCTTCTGAACTGGGTCCTGGGATTTTTAATTTCGGGATCTTTGGGCGCCTCTAAGTCCACCCAGCTCTAATGGGTACCTGACATTAGTTGGGGGAAAGTAAAGGCGGTTGGTCGTTGTGCTGGCTACATGACACCCTTGTTAAATGTAGGCCACAGAAAAAGATTACCTTTACATCATCTGAAAGGGGAACTACTTTTATTTGAATGTTGAAAGTGTTAAATAAATAAATTTCATTTGACTAAGTTTGTTCATAAATGTGATAAAAAGCATAACATATTAAGTGGCTGGTAATGCAGCTGTATGTCAACCATACAAGAGTACAAGTTAACTTGCCTAAATATGATCACAGTTTGTTCACATCAAATAGTCACTATCCACTACAAGTGTACTGTTTGAGCTTGTAAACTTGTTGCTATAACCAGAACCTGAACCAATAGACCTGGCAACATTCTATGCATACACAATGTACTAGTATAGATCTTTCTTTTTCTTCTAGTTTTGTCTAGAAATGTACAATAATCATGGATATACAGTATAATTAATTTTCCTTAATCAGGACAGAGATAATGTTTTTGGATTTGATTTAATAATGCATAATTAGTAAAAAGTATTTTTTTTTACAAAGAAATATTCTATTAGAACAAAGATGACAATATAATGAAGACAATGCCTTATTATTATTATACTATTTGCTTTTTTTTGTTCTATAAATGTTTCAGACGTTCAATCAGACATGCAGAGTATTACTTTCTAGCTTGAGGAGGGCAGGGGATAGCAGTGGAGTAAGACTATCTTGATAACAGTCCAAACAGGCAGACATTTCTCATAGGGACTAGAGGCCACATGACTGTTGTAAGCCACTCTGATGAGCAGTTGGAAGAATCCTGCATATAATTCTATTAATACTTAGTTAAAAATATAAACACCAATACATTACTCATTACATATGTACACATTTTGGCCTCAGTATTGTAATGTATAGATGAAAAATAAGTTTATAAACTTTGTCAACAAAAAGTTTAAGGCAAATTTTAAAATGTATGGCGCAATGTCATTTATGAGCTACCTGCAATTGTCAGCTATGAGATACCTTACGAGACAAAAATATTGAAGAGGTAAAAATATCAACAATGTAAATAAATATAAATTAATATAATGCTTCACAAGTGTGAGGCGCATCTTCTCAAAAAATAAAAAAAACAGGGGAGATGAGATGTCTCATCATAATCAGCACACTCAGAGAATGCACCATTCATGCATATTTGAATGATCGACATTAAGGCAGAATGAGGGAAAAAAAAAAGTCTTACATGCATGCACCTTTCAACCACTCCTACAACACAAATATTCTGACTTAAATAAAAAGAAATAAAAAAGATGATGTCTTCGGAGATTATATTAACAGAGAGCATTTCGTCATTCTCATTAATATAATGAGAAGTAAATAATTATGAAACAAATACAATTACATAAAATGTGAGGGTGGGCATTCAAAATGGATATAAAAATCTGGGGCAAGTATATTTTTAATAGTGGAGTCAGAAATAAAAATGTTTTATTTTTAAAGTCAAACTTCAATTGCAATTGCAAATTGCAACAAAAACTTTATAAAATATAGTTGAATAATTCAGATCATTAAAGCAAAGATGCTTTAAAAAAAATACCATGAGCTAATATATTGTGTTTTACATAAAAACTATTTAATATGCAGGGCTGCCGGTTGTCTAAACATCTGTTTGAATTATGCGCCTTACAATGTACAACATAAAAAGAGTAATAATATTTTGATGTCAAATATTTTGATAAATTTTGTTCAGATCTTTTTACAAGGTGAGAGAATCAGTTTGAAATCAAAATAAATATGCTGTGTGAACATTTCTCTATAATGACAAAAACTGTCAATATATGTTGAACAAATTTTGTCTCTAAAAACGTTAACTTATTTAATGCTGTTGATAAAGACTTGGCTGCCTTTAAATATATGTTAAATTATTTCATTTTTTTTATTCACAAGAGGTACCTTTTTGACATTGTTCAAACATAGCACACAGTGAAATATTCAAATTTACAAAATCAAGACTTTAAAAAAAAAAGTATGTACTTGAAGATGAGAGCTCCATTAAACATAAGATCGCTTACGAAAAAAAAAAAGTTGTCTGTGGTGTTTAGAGTTGTGTTCTGGATGTCATATTCCATTTCTCATAGAATTCTCCAACTTCCTGTCAACTGAAGAAACAATTTTTAACCATCCACAAAAAAACTCAAAAAGTGACAAGTACAGGTGAGGAGGGAGAAAAATGCTTGAGTTGTCAACTTCCTCAATTTTTTTTTCTATATTTTTTTTTCTTGTTCATTTTGATTGAACATCCAACATGATTTAAGGTGTGTTGCACATCTACCTAGACTATTGAACTGAATTGATTTGTGTGGGATGTTCATTTTTCTCATTAGTAACTTTTTTTGTTCAAAGGAAGGATGCTCCTAGCATTTTGTTATTACAAGGAACAAGTTATTTAGTAAAATCACAATTGTCTGTACAACATGATGACCTACTGCCATGAGGCATTGCTTCAACATTATCCTGTCATGAGTGTTGATACTAAAGTAGAGAGGACAACCACCTTTCTCATTCTCATGTACACTAAATGCCCTAACACAGAAAACAGGGGGCATCAACCTACTCATCTCTACATCTCTGTGCCAAAGCCAATAGTCCAGTTGCTTTTAAATGGGCACCTTTAGCATTCCCCTACATTGATTTGTTCTGTCCCCAATCACTTCAGATGTTCTTAATTACAAAAAAAAAAAATGTATTTTGAGTGATTACAAAATAAATAAAACTAATTAATTACAGTAACAAGAAGGTCAATAAAAAAGTAACTTGGTCACTTATCTACAACTTATTGACCCACACTGCCAAAGACTATTTTATAATTTATGATTGACAGCATCACACATTCCAAAGTTACACACTCAAGAACATACACACATTTCATTTTATCATCTGTACACAATTTGGTCCATGATGACTGTGCCTGACTTGTCTCTCAGACGAACCCTTCCATTGGGGAATCTGGTTTCATGTCTGCCATCAGCATACACAGTCTTAATAATACCATCAGGAAATTCTCTTCTCTGTTCAAAACATCAATTATATTTTTTATTAAACATAAGCCATTTCAAATAAACATCATGAATGAGAAGCATATTTGTATATTTATTTGATAACAACAAAATTTCTTCTTAAAAAAAAAAAAAGTTGAATATTACATCAAATACCTTACATATTGTTTCATAGTGTTCCCTCAATACTAAGACTGCTTTATTGATCCTTATGGAAATTTATTGTGATTACAAGGACTCTTTTCTCATATAATGAACAGACACAACATAAGGAGTTCATTCTGCAACTACACACATGCATCTTGGTCCTTTCCATGATTCCTGATTAACGAGTGGTGTTGATATAGTCTGACCAAATAAGGAACTAACGAGTTTTTGTACCGCTCTGTTCTTGTCTTGATTGACAGCAGTCGCCCACTTCACAACGACTTGGTGCAGTTATGATGGAGCAGGTGGCTGTTGTCTTCCAAGATTTTTCCGATTTTTTTCCCAATTTCTTTTCCTGATTTTTCTTGTTGTGCAATGTTATGTGTCCTTTCGACAAAGATTTGTGTCAAAGCCAAAAAAAAACAAACAAACAAAAAAACTAGCCTGAAATTCAGCTGTATGAATCTCTCTGTCTCCACTGGGATACTCCACTGTTCTTTCACCTTTAGTGTTGTACTGCATAACTGTGCCATTGGTCAGAATGACCTCCTGACCTCCGTCTGGGAAAAGATACTTCACATCCTTGGAAGGGAAGATGATCTCAACTGTACCGTCAGGATATCTCTTCTCAGTCTGACCACTGAAACAAACATTTTATGGTAACACATCAGCACTATGCAGGACATGCAAAAATGAAACAAGGTTATATTCTAACTAGATAATGTTATAAATAGGAGGTCGTTCTACACTAAGTGGGTCGTGAATTGCACAAAGTAGGTCATGTGTGCACCTATAAGGATCAGAAGTTTTATATCATTGCAATAACTTCATTAGTTTTTAATGAATAAGAAAGACTTATTTTCTGATTACTTCCATGCTGTTGAAGTAAGATTAAGGGGCGCGGTGGCTGAGTGGTTAAGCGTTCGGCTTCCGAATCTGGGGTCATGAGTTCGAATCTGTGTGAAGACTGGGATTTTGAATTTTGGGATTTTTAGGGAGCTCCTGAGTCCACCCAACTCTAATGGGTACATGACTTTAGTTAGGGAAAGTAAAGCCGCTTGGTCCTTGTGCTGGCCACATAACACCCTGCTTGTTAACCGATGGCCATAGAAACAGATGACTTTAACATCATCTGCCTCATGGATCTCAAGTTCTGAAAGGGGAAACTTTACTTTTTTTTTACTTCCATGCACTAATGCATGAAAATCTGTACTAGGTTTTAGCTTGTTTATTTACAAAGATATAATGTTGATTTTTTTTTATTCATTGTGTAACATAACTGTATATAACTTTAATAGTGTGGACAATTTACAAGTGATTTGTTTTGAATTGCTGTAGATTAATTTTTTATTATATGATTACAAATTCTAAATACAATGCTAAAGTAATTTATTCTGGCATATCTCAATCTTTTCTGGCTAGATCCAATTAACAAGGAAATCTGGCCCTACTGTTATGACAAGCAAGAGTATTTGCCAGTTAAGGTTAATGAGAATGTAGATAAAAAAAAAAGGTGTATCTACTATCACAAGTCAGTAATGGATAAACACTGTTAGCACTGGCCTGGCCAGAGAGTGACTCACTTTTTAAACTCAAATGTTTCCAGGCCATCAGAGTATGTTGTCTGCAGTATCTCAGCTTCAGCAAAAATGTACACCTGACAAGGGGAGATAATAATACTTAGCGCAAAGGGAGATAACACTACTTTTTTAAAATTATGTCATTAAAAGTAAAATAACTTAGTAAATATAAAAAAAAGAAAGATAAATGCTACTGGAATGAAAAAGAAACTTATGAGACAGAGAGCATCCTACAACTAAATAAGAAGAAGAACCAAGTCACAGATTTCCTATTTAGTAACTTGTTTTGAGTACATTGTGATTTAGACATAACTCATATACACTTGTTTCAATTTATCTACCGAAGAGTAGAATCTAATTAAAATGAAATATCTAGAATGGAATCAAATATTACATATAAAGATATATGAGAAAGTGGTACTTTAGATCCACAGTTATTAATGAAAAGAAGAGAAAATCTGCTCTATCAGAAAGCAATAAGATTTCAAACTGAAATTAGTACATGTAGAGATTGCAGCATAGTCTGCCTCTTCAGAATTAGTCCACAGCAAATTTGCTATAACCCAAGTACAAGAAGCCAACACTAGGAAATCTTCTGGAACTATCTATTTTCAAGTGAGAGGAAGCTATATACTGCTCTATACAAAATGTTTATGAAAGTCTATTATTGAACATAAGAAATATAATTCAAAAATATCTGTAATATTTCTGCATTCTTTCTTGGATAACTTGCCCTTCAGACAAGATAAGAAATTACATAATTATTTCTATTAACTGTAATCTTTTTTTTTTTTTAATTTCTCAGGGATTTTAAAGTTTATTATTAATACTAAGTTCAAGTCCTTATTTACAATGGTAACACCTGCTAGAAAAAAATTACATAGTAACAAGAATATCAACGATTATTTTTTATTTATTTTACTTTTAAAATCTTAAAAAAACCATACATTTCTCATTCCCTCAACTTGAATGCTTTTGTCATTTAAGTCCCACACTTACCACTCTATGATCTGGAAAAATCTGGCGAATATCTCCATTGGCCAGTCTGCAGATTATAGTTTGTCCATCTGCTGAGATTTCCTTGACAGTGCCATTGGGAAAATGAATTTCTTTAGCACCTGTTTTGTAAGTCTTCTCAACCTATAAATAGAAAGCAAGCATGCACTCAAGTAAAATAATTAAAAGATAAAAGAGTGTACACAAAAGAATAATCCCCCCAAAATTGTTTTGGTATAATTACCCAATTAGTGAACTCATGTTAAAAACACCCAAGTTTCTGACAACTTTACATAAGTACCTAACTGACTGGTATCTATATCAAACATGTTTCAGTTGTCTACATTCAGCTTTTTGCTCTTTATAAAAATGTTTTTTACAGAACCAACGGTATTATGGTAAAAGTTTTGCATGAAATGTCAACTTCCTTGACCATACTTTGTTCTGGAACCACTAGGTCCTATATATGAATAGTGAATATGACATAAGTGTAGTTGAAACTTTAGGAATGAATACCTTGCCCTCTGGGTGGCGGCTCTCTTTAAAAGCTGTCACATCTCCCTTGTCCACTACAGCTTTCTCCATGGCAATCATGGCTGCAGACCTAGCACCGGATGAGGGCCCAGAATAATTTTGGGCACCAGGCATGCTGGATGATTGAGTGCAGCTAGGCAGAGTGCTAGAAGAAAACAGATATGTTTGATTCATACGATGCAATGAAGACATGATAAAAATATAATGAGTTGATAAAAACTACATACATTCATATGAAAATGACAAACAAAATGAAGGAACAAGCAAATCAATAAAAAAAAAAATTTTCTCACAGAACAAAATTTGTATAATAGTAGACATAAAAAAATTGAAGATTAAACTAAACTCTATGTGTAAAAGATTATTTTAACTTAACAAAAAGCTTTTCATAATCAAATTTTCTATTTTGAATAGTTTGTATCTAACAATAATGAGGATTTTCATATTAAATAATAAGTACAGCAACAGTAATCTCGTGGCTAAGGGGAAGATCAAGAAAGATTTTGAAATCAATAAAGAATTAACAATGTCAAGAATGCTGTATTGAAAGATCACTATTGCCAATTAAATAATGAAAAATTACTTTGCCCTACAAGCAAAAGATCTTAAAAATGTTAAAAAAACTGCAGAAAATAAGGTTTTAAAATCTATTGCTTTTCAATACTTCAGTATTCAGTAAACAGGACACAACAAAATACTTTTTTATTATTGGATTTGTCTCTAGTTATGATAATCTATCAGACAAGGAATTCATTTGACATTAGCCATTTAAAAAGTTTCACATGGAAACTAATAAAAACTGCCATTCCCATTGAGTTGCAGGTCTCTAATAAAAAAATGTTTGTTACAATTTAGATCTAACTTATTTGTTCTAACATCATGAAATATCAAAGTGTAAGTCCAATCAAAATGAGCTCACTTGTCCATCATAACAGGGACTGATGTCTTCTGGGTCTGCATGGTGTCTGCTGCCATGTTGACCTGCTGTGCACTTTGTACCTTAGGCTCAGAGCTGGGAGCAGGACTGTTGGAAGAGGATTGACTGCTGGAGTTAACAAGAAGTTTCTTTTTGTTACCAGCCAGACTTGGAACAGCAGTTGAGGATGTGCTTGAAGATTTGGAGGAGGAAGTCTGGGCAACTGAAATGAATTAGTTATTCACATTATACAATACTTAAAGATTTTGTAATTAAGCATGTGTAAAAAAAAAAAAAAATTAAGTTCCCTTTTCAGACCTTGTAGTCTATAGGGCAGATGATGTAAAGGTCTGTTAGCCTACGGTTAACGAGGGTGTCATGTGGCCAGCACAAGGATCAACTGCCGTTACTTTTCCCCAACTATTGTCAGGTACCCATTAGAGTTGGGTGGACTCAGGGGCGCCTGAAGATCCCAATATTAAAAATCTCAGTCTTCACCATGGACCCCAGTACGAAAGCCAAGCGCTTTACCACTCAGCCACCACCCCTCATAATTTAGTATGTGTACTTAACTGTATTTATTATCTATGGTGACAACATTTTTTATACTTTCTCCATATTGTCTCTGTTAATTGTCTAAAAACTTATGCTGCAATAAATCAATCCATTTGTATAAATTCAAAGCAAACAGTGTTTCAATGCCCTCCTGGAAATTGAAGTCCTTAGGCCCATTCATTAAAAATTCACTTGCTTTAGTTAATGATGTCCCAACAAACTACCTGACCCAACTAAAGTTGGAAATTTGAAGGAATACCTACATTATTAAATCCTGAGGCTTAAAAATATTGATTTCTATTAAAATTCAAATTTTAGGATGTTGATTGAAACAAAAATTGCTATAAAACTTGACCACCAGTTTGATACTTTTCAAATAAATATATTAAAATATATAAGATTTTGTGCAAAAAAGTACAAAAAAAAAAAACAGCAATAATTGATGTTTTTACAAACAAGTCTTTTTTTTAATTTTTAAAGGATTATGTCAACATTTTTTTATTACATAATTTAAAATGTAAAAAAAAAAACATTCAAATGAAGCCTTACTGCTCACCAATGCTTAACCTGACAACAGTGACAGACATTCACTAACCTTGTCCACTAGTTTCTTTGTTACGTCCTGTCTCTCTGGTTGGTGTGCTGCTCCTTGGTGATGGGCTGACAGACTGTGAGAGAGAGCAAGACATTATTTCACAAGCAGTGTATAAAACTATTTTATCTGGTAGAAGTTGATATTTTTGAAGATAAATGATCTATATATTTTTTTTTTTACTTTATACTGGTCACTCTGAACGGATGACAATGAAATTAGACAAAGGACTCGACAAAAAAAAATCCAAGAGCTAAATATAAACACCAATGTTTACCTTCCCAAAGTCCCCAGTACCAGCTTTTCCATTGGTCTGAGCCTGGCTGACTTTGGCATTACTCTGTGATGTCATCCATTCCAATCTCTTCTTCTCCAGAATACGAATTTCTTCTTTCACTTCCCCATTCTCAAGTTCCAGCTCAGCTATCCTGTTCTTCAGTCTTGCTGTGCTAGAGTTCCATCTGCTCTCTTTACGTTTCAACTCATCCTGCAGTTCTTGAAGCTATAAAAAGAATTTAAACATTTGTAAAAAAAAAACAACAACAAAGTTACATTAATGTATGGTGGAAACTACAGGGTGGCCAAGATGAAAGATCCCTGCTGTTTACCATTTTTATTTGTGGGGTAATTGAAAGGGAAAAGTGTTAAGTAACAATATGCATACAATTGAAGAGTTCAAAATGAACATTCACAAAATATAATTGCAGACAATACACCAAATGAACAATCAAAAGTTTTCCAAAACAGGCTGAGAATTGCTAATTTGTGTGTTGAAGTTCACGGTGCACACTTTCAACACATCCTGGGATCTATGAAATGCTTCAAAATGTTGTTATTAATTATACTCTTAAAATAAGAATTCTACTAAAGCATAATTTAGATTTGGTACTAGTAATCCTGAAATCAAAGCAGGCCTCATGGCCACAGTCTCTAAGCATGAAAGTAAGGAAGATAAGACAATGTTTTTTCTGTATTATTCAATAAATGTTTGAAACCCGTGAGTTACCAAGACAATAAAATAAAATCTTAAAAAAAAATTATCAAACAAATAATTTAAATTAGAATATTTCAAAACCTATCACTCTTATTTATTCCACAGTACAAATTGCATTTGGGCATCTGTGTCTTCAGTATGACAAATAATTAATGAATCCCCTTTTAGTTTCTTTTTCTTATTCTTTACATATATTAGGCAATCATATTTTAAGATCCTCATATTACAAATATTAATGAGAAAATAATGAAGTGAAAGAAAATAGATTAAAAAAAAAAGTTTTTCTGTTCTCTGACCTGATTACGAAGCATTTCAATCTCCTCTCTGTCTCTCTTGTCTGGCATGGATCTGATTTTACTTTGATAATTGTCAAACAATTTTCTTTCTCTTCTGAACAGTAAAACAAAAACAAATTGACTGAATGAAGCATCTAGAAATAAAAGCGACTAATGTCATAGAAAAATAAATCAGTTTCAGTTGGATGTTGTTCAACAAGAACTGGATAAATAACAAAGTTCCATCTAAGTGGAGTGGAAGTATTATTGCTAATGTGACCACACAAGCTGTATCCACTGAAGGACATAAGTGAATGTTCCCTTATATTTTCTCAGTATTTGAGAAACTTTTTGCAACATCTAAACACCTGCACTACTTTTAGATGAGTGCAGTAGTGCAGCCATTATAATGTCATGTTTTGTAACATTAAAAATTACAATAATTCTCAAAAGGAAAGTAATTATTCTTTATTTTTGAAAATGTTCTTAAAACATGTTTGGGCAGCTTGTTCCTGGGCTTATCATTGAGACAAATGTACTTGATAAGACATTCTCTGAGCATATCATCTAAAAGCTCCATCAGGACTAATTCCAAGAACAGGAACTGAACATTGTGCATGGTGTGAGGGAAGGATGTACATGGTGTGAGGGAAGGATGTGCATGGTGTGAGGGAAGGATGCCTTTTATGGATACTCAATGTATACTCTAGCAACAATCAATCAAGGTCCTCAATATGGTATTCCAGTGATGCACAAAATACGGCCCGTGGGCCGGACGTGCTTCCATCCGGCCCGCCAAAACGTCGGCACACAATATAGAAAATCCCCCCTCATCCCCCCAAAAAAATGTTGAAAATGTATCTTTACCTACGTTAGAATCCTCATTTTTATTCTAATGGATTTAGAATCTACTAGGAAACGTGAACGGATCTTTACATTTTGTAGAACATGATACCATTGCTAACCAACATGTTTCTTTTTATAAAGAAAGTGTGGCTGTTTTAAAAAAACAACAAGAATAGCAAAAATATAAACAGAACTTGCTCCATTTTTTAAAGTGTAAAGAGAATATGCAGATATCCGAATAGTTCAATGTAAGTACCAGATACTCTGGTTTGAAATAAAATAGTTTCAGGCCGATTCATTGATTTTTTGTATCTTTTCCATCATGTGGCAAAACAAGCGGGGATGCCCTTCTTTTTCATTACTTAGGAAGACTTGCACAAATAATGACATTGATAAGTGTAATGTTTAGATGGTCTCATGATCTCTGAATATTTTATAAATAAATGTTTGAAACAAATTGAATTTACTAACTTGATTTTTTTCATTTCCTCAGCTTTAAAGTCTTCCAACCTTTTTAACTCCATCTCCTTTTCCTTCTGGAAAGTATCTATTTCTTGTTTTAGTTTGGCCAGGCCCTGTAACAAAATAAAAAGGTACATGCTACTAAAAATTAGAAAATACAATCAGAAAAAAAATGAACATGAAACTCTAACAAATTGTATTCATGTGATAGATTGTTTTATATCTTAGTATTAACAATGAAATTTAAAAAAAAAAAAAATCATTTAGACAGAAGTAAATGTTATAAGTCAAATTAAAGTTTGTCTAGACCTAGAGGTCTATGGGATAGATGTAAAGTTGATCTGTTTTTGTGGTTAATGACTATTGCTGTTGTTATCAGCTCAGCACCAAAATTTACCACTAAACTTTCTTCAGCATCAAATGGAGCTGGTTAAAACTCTTAAAAAAACTCCTAGCCTTTAACAAGAACCTAAGCTAAGCTAACTAAGTTTGATCAATCATCCATCATCTGTATAAAATATTGTACTCTACTGAATCTAACACATGTCCTATAACCTGCATCCAATATTTAGGATACTTAGGGGCTTGCCAAAAAGTAATGCAGCATAAAAGTAGAGGCAACTTTGAATTAAATTCCTTTGGTAATGAAAAAGAAAAAAAAACAACCTTTGAACTCATGAGAAAACCTACTCAGTGTCACTATAGCTTCTCTTCCATTACAAATGATGTTAACATCTGAAACAAGTTTGGTTTTCTTTTCCATTGAGACACATCTACACTGAATTATCTTAAACACCATTTCAAACATTGTCAGAGCAGTACTAAGAGATGGAATACAGAATACAGTTAGCAGCTGTGGGGCATCCATTAATTGAGGAGTTTTGGGCTTTAGGACATGAATATAAGCAGGGGTAAGTTAACTTAAGCTGCAGCCTACATACATTTTTCTGGACCTTCAAAATATAAAAAGGATGTGACTTAGAATCAAAAGAATACAATATATTGACCTATACAATATAAACATTTCTATTAACTCTATATCTCTGTAATTATTATTTCCACGTTCTGACAGAATTGTTCATTTTTCACATCAGTACATTCTACCCTATTATGATTAAGCTTCAATAACATTTTTGTTTGTAATCTGAAAACGTTACTTTTTGGTATAGATTCATAAGAGAATACATGCTCCTTTTATATAGCACAAGTTTTACTTTCTAAAACCCAAAAAATTGATTTCATTTAATGGGTAGAGTTATGTGTTACAGCTAGTCAGCACCAACCTCTTCCCTTTCTCTTCGCAGTTTGTCAAGATTGGCATTCTCTGATCTAAATCTTTCAATTTCCACTTCCAGCTCCTTCAGTTTTTCTCTGAGAATTCTGGACTGGACTCCATCAGACTGCACTGGCTGTGTTGAGGCCAACTGCAAGACCTCTTGGTTCTAATAAGAAAAAATATGTAAATATAAATCTAAAACTAAAGTTATTAGAACTTAGGACTATCCATAAAAATTAAGCAGTTCACTGAGAATTGAAAATATGTATGTTTATAGTTCAAAGTTCTAAATTCCATTTTAGAAGTGAGATTGGTCTTGACCAATGCTGAAGAATTATAAGTTTGCTCTTTTATATTACATTATATGGACAATTACTTAGATTCACAAGATTAAGGATGTGTGCAGTGTTTCACATTACTATGAAAAGCCCCATTTCCAACTGGCATATTTTTGCAGATCTCGTGCAGACAAAGCGATTGCCCGCCGACAATATATTTAAGTTTTCTTTTTGTCTTTTAAGCCTGTCTTCAATAAGGGCTTTTCTTTGGGTCTCAATGTGAGTCCCATGGATCCTGTGTCCAACTGTCTCTACTTTCCACTATGCCAGTGAGGGCAAAATGGTGCCTGAGGTAATCTATATACTGCTTACAGGGGACACCTCTGTTACGTGAACTCTTTTAAGCTCTCCAAAGATCATCTTTGGCATGGGGTCGCCGCCCATGCGGTTAGGGATAAGTGTCAGACCCAGCGAAGCTGTCAATATATTTTTTAAAAATACTAGAAATGAAAGACCAAACCAGATATTAGGGTCCTTGTTTATCATTTTATACAATCAGTTGAGTTACATGGCTGTCAGTTTATTGTAACAAAATATTTTATGTACATAGCTATTGTTGAAACATTTTAAATTCAATCTGTGGATAAAGTTTCATAATCATTCCAAATAAATATTTTCTTTTTTTTTTTCAGTGTATTATTAAATGGACTCACATGTGTGTTGTGTGGGAGATAATAGTAACTCAAGTAATACAAATATACAACTCAAAGAAAAAAAACTACATTATGCAGATATAGCTTTGACATTAAATACTTTGTCTCATTCAAGAGATGACCCAAAGCCTAAATCTGCATTGTATGAGTTAGTAAACAAAAGCATAGAATGGAATTACTTTCTCATTGGTTAAAAAAAACAAACAACAACCTAACCTTTTCTTCCTGAGCGCTTGGTTTGGGTTTTAACTTGGGGAAAAGTCTGGAGACTAGCTTTGATGTAGGTGGCGTGGACGGAACTGGAACTGACGTGGTCAAAGCTGATGAAACGTTCAAGTGAAAAATTAAAACCTAGGCTTTTGTAAACATACCATAAACAGAAGACAGGGGCATATGTGGGAGAAAAAAATCATGTAAAGACAGAACAGCACAAACATTTGCTGCTGAAAGATGCAGCTGATCATGGCATTTATTAAGTAACACATGTATTCAGGAATAATTGGCAATGGATTCTAAACCGTATTCTTTAAAAAAGTATAATATAAATAAAGTATAATCTTGCATATAATATTTCTAAAGTAAGAGATATATACAGAGAGAGAGAGAGAGAGAGAGAGAGAAATAATTCATAATTGCCTCTTAATAAACTTCCTAAATTGTATTTTTTTAAATAATTAATGAAAGTAAACTTCCTGTTTAGCTTTTTTTTTTTTTACAAAGCTTCTAACTAATCACTCTGTCTGTCTTGTAAAAAGTGTGTACTTGTTATTTCTCCCACACCCATTCTCAGAACAAGATGAAACTTAGCACAGTCATTCATTGGCATGAATCATTGAAAAAAAGTAACCAATTAGACAATTAATTACAGGTAATTCATTATTTTCTTGACTAGCAACAAGGGAAACTAATACTTCAGTATTCACATATTTGTTGGGTTTAGTTCCCTTAAATTATTGTTAACGATATTTGTCCCCACACATTCTCCCATCAAGTTGATACTTTAAACAATTATTTATTGTACCTAACAAAACGTGAATCATTAAACAAAAATGCTCAATTAGTCAATTAATTATTGGTAATTAATTATTTGTTTGATACTGAATAATGGAGATAACTTGTACACTATTGGTAGATATAGTTTTAAAGACAGAGTTCTTCCCCTTTAGATAAGCTCTGTTTTTTGTTTTTTTTTAATTTATATTTTGCTTGTTGGTGAAATCATTTTGAAATTATATGTCAATATGGAAGATTTGGATACCAAAAATGTGTACACCATATTGCTAAACACTGGAAAAAAATCTAAAAGAATTGAGAAAATATTAATGACACAGCCTTCAACATAAATATATAATATATAATGGTGAGGTTTCAAAAAAAAAAAAAAAAAAAAAGGCCACTAACGTTTGATGCATGTCGGCTCATCATCACAGCTGTCCTCAACCCATGATGACTCATCATCAAATCTCTTCACAGCGGGGCCACTTTGCTGTTCCAATGCTTTCCCTAAATGCTGAGCATCATTATCTCTGCCAGAGAGATGACTTTCTTCCTCACTCTCCTCAGATTCCTCATAGTGGTTGTAATCACTCAAGTCATCATCATCAGTATCTATCATCCCATAACGATGGCTGTCATAGGCTTTCTGACCAGCAGCTTTGGTTTTATCACCCAAGTCAACAGAACCAATCTGTGAACTTTTGCTTTCTGCGTTAGCATTAGAAAGTTCTTTGTTGCTGGTACTAAGAAACTGATTGGGAGGAGGGTTGATGGGTTGAAATGTAGGCTTAACCTGTTTTAATAAAGTTTGCTCTGATTGACTTTCCAAACTTGAAGGAGGAATTAATCTGAAGTCAGGACTAGCCTTGTCGAGGAGGAATCCTGTACTCAAATTGGGTTGAGATGAGGAAAGAGATGACCGAAGGCCATTACCAGAATCAGTGACAGCAGTGGATGTTAAAATACCAGCCTGCAAGGATAAAGCTTTCAGCATGGATAAGGTGTCTGTGGCATTGTTGTACCTAGAGGTCATGGGAGCAATCTTTCTAGTCATGACTTTAGAAGGTGACTGAGGGAGAGCTGTTGATTGGGATTCAACAATAACACCCAATGAGTGCAAATCGCTGGAATTCAATACAGTATTAAAATCTCTATTTATGTCGGGTAAATCAAGCTGATCCAATGACATCTTGGAAACAGACGATAAGCTCCCTTGTCCTTTCTGACAACTGTTATTCTTATTTTCTGTTTCCGTAGGATCAACATCTTCATCAGTGATCTCCCTCAAAGTGTCCTCGTCACTATCATTTCCTTCATGTCTCTCTAATGATTTCTTTTGTTCTGTCTTGGATTTGATTCTATTTATAGCCTCCTGTGTTGATACAAAAAAAAAATTAGGTTTAAGTTTGAGTTGAAACAAATCTCTTTTGAAATGTATAAAATGTTCTCATTCTAGTTACTGCTCTTGTCTATGGTGTTAAATCCAATAATTGTATGTACATGTTGCTAAACAGAAACAATGAGTGCATGTGGTGAGAGGTTCAGGTCTAGACTACTGAAGTAATAAAGATTTACACCAACTCAATAACTATAGAACATTTCTTTTTGTAATAGTATTAGTTGGAGTGGATATGTCATATGTACTATAATTATTATTTGTTTTGTTTGACATGTTTCAGGCAGGGTTTGAACCCAAGATCCATGGAAACAACAGACCAGAGTGTATACGACACAGCCAGGCAGTCCTACAAAGACATTATCTCTAGTAACCTACAAAATAATCTGCCTCGTCTCTTATAATTATTTCCTTCTAGTATATTGTTAATAATAGAATTGGGGATTTAGAGACTTGGTATTACTATGAAATACCTAATACAAATTAAATGATATTTATTCAGTCATCACAGCTAGTTAAAATACTAATAATAAAAATCTTTATTGTCTGTAAGGAAATTTGTCTTACAATTTGTGCATTACACCAAACAAAACATAACTATAAAAAAATAAAATGTGCATTCACACCAGACTCACTCATAATTTACATGTGAAAAGTTTATATCACATTGTTTCTATTTAATGATTTGATTGCCAGGAAAACAAAAGAATGTTTGTGTCTGTTTGTCTTTGCTATTGATGTCTCATTTCTCTTTTGTGATGGTGAAATCACAAAATCCTGGCCCAAAGGGTGATTTTTTATTCCTAGAATCTTTTTAGCTTTTTTTGTGTGATGTGAGCGTGATAAAACATAGCCAAGGCGTTTTTGCTAACATTAAAGAGGACAGTTTTCTCAATAATCGTAATCTTTGCTCCCTTTTTTTGCTGATTAAACCAAAAAAGAAAAGTATCTTAGTAAAACAGGTTTACTAAACACTAAGCAATGCCAGAATATGAAACATTATGTACCTTTTTTTCACAGCTACTAAAGAACATAATAGAAAAAATTACCTTCTGGCCTTGTTTGTCGTTATTCAATAACTTCTTTATGAGACTAGAGTTACTACAGAAACTGATGTTATCAACAGCATCCTCCAGGAGTTCAAACTCAGCCAGGCTGTCTAATTCTGTCTGTTTAGGTTAGAATAAAGATATATAACTTGTTAGAAATATAACTTAAAAAAATAATTCTTATTCATTGTAAATATAGCTGATAGACATTGACATAGATAATTAAAAAATGCACTTGGTATTTCATACTTGGTATGGTAACCCATGTTACTTCTTTTGGATTCTTTTGAAAATGGTAGAAAGTGGCACACTTATACACAACCAATGCAGAAAAGAAAGTAGAAAAGAAAGCCTCCCGTTTTCTTAGTATTCAATAACAACTAACAGGCCCAGTTTCACAACAATCTTACTATATTAAAATTAGGGACATGTTAAAATTAGGGACAGTCAATGCTGGAAGCACATTCAAACAAATGAGCTCAAATGTTACCAAGGAGACCAGTAAATGATAAATATTAAGAGTTGATCACAATTAAATGTTCACAAAAGAAATGTACAAGATAATGAATAATTGTGCAAAGTTTCAACTTGTTCTGAGAATGGAAAGTGTGAGATATGTGTACAAGATTTGTGACAGACAGACAGACAGATTGAGTTGATATAACATTTGTAAAATAAGCAGGTATGGATCTAAAGAAAGTACATTTTTTTTTGTCAAATAAAAAAAAAATCTGTTTAATGATTTGTTATAGATATATCCCAGTGAACTATGAAAAACAGGCTATTTTTTTCATCCCATCAGCTTTCTTCCTGACAACATAGAACAAATATAAAATGAGCATAAAATAAAAAAATATAGAAAGAAATAGGGTAATACTCACAGAGTCACCATCCCCATGAGTTGACCTTGACTCAAGCGAAGGTGAACGCCCAACATTGCTGAGTAAAGTTTGTCGAATCTGATTTATGTGATCCATTCCTGGGTTATGAAGTGTGGACACAGCCTCCCTGTTTCTGAGCTTCTGCTCCTCCACTTTGCGACTGGCTGCATTTCGGATCAAATCCAAGTTGGGAGAACAATCCTGTGAGAGGTAACCATTTTTGTTTTGCTGGATGTTACCTGATTTTAATCGTCCATCTTGCTGAGCATTTTTTGAGGCCTAAAAGATTACAGACAATTCAATTTCCAATTTCATTAAAAATAAAACATCAATATTCTTTTTTTTTTCTTGTTGCCATTTGAGCATTTTATAATTAAAGATTCATACAATATTATGTAAATAAATGAAGCCATTTGAGAGTAAATATTAAATATTTTTTCATAATACATTTCTGTAATCAATATACACATTCATAAATTAAAAATGCATTAATATAAAATATATGATTCCAACCTATTAAAAACAAATAATTACTAAAATCACAATTTTAAAAAAAATGTATTTAACATGTTTCCTAATTTAAAAAAAAAAAAGTTAAGAAATTGAAATATTTAAAAACTCACCAGAGAAACAACTTTCCTTTCAACAGCAGGGAGGCTAGATGTTGACTTAGAAAAGCTTTTCAGCCTTGACCCCACAGAAGTTTTCTTAATGCTCTCTTCACCCTCAGATGGTGGTACTGTGGGTTTCAAAGTATTCTGTTTCAGCTTTGAAGCTTCTGTCAACTTAAGAGAAGCGCTGGCTACTGCAGATTTAGATCCTGACTTGACCTTTGACACTTTCTTGGGTGGTCCTTTGAACCTAGAGATGCCCTCCCCCCTTTTAAGGAAGGACTTTTTCCTGTCAGTGATTTCTAAGTTAGTTATGTTTTCATCTCCATCCTGGAAGTATACAATTTCAAAAATAGGAGAGTTGGTGAAGTCTTAGTACTATTAAGTCTTAGGTCCTAATAGTCATAGATTCATTGATTATCAAGTTTACAGAATTTTCAGCAAGTTATATAACTTAATAATTAATTAAGATACTGAACTAAGCTCTTAATGTATTCAACAGTTAATTACCAGTGCTAGCATGCAAATAACCAACTGAAAGTTGGAAGAAGAAAATGACAAAAAAGAGAAAAATGAGTGATGATGAGTGCATGTATAAATTGTATATATCTATAATATTTTGCCCTCGAATGCACATCACTGATAAACAAGCAACTGATGGGAAATTTGGGTGAGGATTTTGAGTATTATTCAGACCAAAATATCTATAAGGCCTTGAAAAAGATATTAAAGTAAACAACTATGTAGGTCATAAACTTTCTAGCTAAAGGTAAAAAAGTATGGAGACAATAAAAGGAAAACAAAGCTAGCCATTGGAGGTCATTGTTCATTAGCTACTGATTGTAGGTATTTTCCCTGTGCTTCATTTTTTTAACAACATTATTTGTCAATCAAGTTATTATAGAATTAGTAGAAGTGATTTACATTAGATGTGAATGTGTTCATCGCTAGATTACTTTTTGTACTGACTTGAGTTTGAAAGTATTATTCAATGTTTTGAAATAGAGAAACCTCCAAACTTGCATTTGTTACATTGTTAGAAAGACAACACTACTCTCTCTGGCTCAGACTGTTGTTTATAGAATGTTAAGGAATTCACCAATCTTGAATAGTTGCTTGCCATTAGTTGAGAACACTAACAGCAGCAGGTCAATGATCTTGTCACATAGCATTCTTAATAAATCATTGACCACAGGAACAGGAGATTTTCTTCTAGTATAACTCACTTAGAAGCTGTCTAAACAGATCTAGTTTGCTGTACAGTATCATAAACAAGGTTACCTTTCCCTCTTCTTGTTTGAGCTTCTCCTCAAGAAGTTGTTCAAAAGATTTAGTGTCTCCAGCACCTTTGATTGGTCGATCATCAGGTTTTATCTTGCTGACCTGTAAATAAATCCACAACATTCAACCCAAAGCACAAGCATTTTATTTTTAGTTCAAATATTTTTTTTAAAAAAGTTTCTGAAAGCCTATTTCCTTTGAATCATCAATATTTTTTTTTTTTTTTAATTGTGCAAAATTTCATCTTGATCCAACATTGGGAGTTGGAGAAATAATGTGTACACATTTTTGTCCAGACCACAGACAGACAGAGTGAGTTGATATAAGCTTTGTAAAAATGATAAATGATAATTTAACAACACATATTCTTAGACCAACCTCTTG
This sequence comes from Biomphalaria glabrata, assembly GCF_947242115.1. Classification (NCBI taxonomy): domain Eukaryota; kingdom Metazoa; phylum Mollusca; class Gastropoda; family Planorbidae; genus Biomphalaria; species Biomphalaria glabrata. The sequence continues at coordinate 24,072,226 of NC_074722.1, forward strand.
AGCTGTGACATTATGTTCTCCATACTCATTATCACTGTAGTCAACCTCATCATGCTCTTCATTCCAAAGGTCTTCTTCATTTTCCTCTGTTATCCTAGAAAATCTTCTTGGATCGCAATCATCATCCTCATCGCCATCATCATCATCATCATTGAAAGTGAATGCACGAGGAATGAAAGCAACATTCACTTCTGACTTGTGGATTGCTGCTGCTTCTGAAAGCTAAAGAAAGAAAACATATTTGAAGCTTCATGTGACTTGTTACAACAGCTTGCTGTAACTGAAAGAAAAGACACTTCATCATTTTCCCTCAGTTGCTCAATTGAGAAATGAAAAAAAAAAAAGACACTTTATCATTTAGCCCTGAGTTGTTAAATCAAAGAAGCACATTACAACTAGCTTTAATAGAATGTGATTGTTTAAAACAAACTATATTCTGGCAGATCAGCTTATTAACACCTTTTTTTTTACTTTACTAATAACAATAGCCTTTAAAGACCAAACTGGAGGTCTACAAAGTATGTGCCTTGAACGCACTTTTATTGTATGGAAACAGGTCTTAAACTATACATGCTAAGCTTAAGTGCAATCTCTCACATGACAAGACCAACACTGAGATACTTGTTCGAACAAGTATCCTCAACATTTTTACCATCCTCAGACAAAGTTGCCATGTCAAATGAATTTCTTATGTAATCATATATGGTCAATTTGGCATGTACACAAGGAACATTGGATGCCCTGACCTTTTTAACGTGACTGTAGTTAAATGGGGTACTAAACCAGTAGACTTAGATATTGACTATTGGAAAGACCTAGCCCTAGACCACATAATGTGGATAGAAGTGATGACAAGGCAAGCAGACATTAGTAAGATAACAACATTCATTCAAAACAGAGTATATTACTTTCAAGGCTTTGGGAGCGTCCTTCTGAGACAGCTGGGATGAGTGAGTCTGGTCTTTTGGTAATGGCCCTGACCCTAGAATCTGCGGTGCTGCTGGGTTTGGTGGTGGCTCTGGTTGTATAAAGTGAAGTTTCCTGGCCCATGATTGTTGACCTGGGCCAGGTAAAGTAGGAGAGGCAGACAACTCCACTTCATTAGTGGAGAGAATAGAAGACTCTGTCCTGGTCTTTCCTGGCAGAAATTTCAACATCTAAAGAAAATAAAAAAAACAACAACAAAGAAACTTTAATATATACTGTATTTAGTGCACAGAAATTCCATTGATAATCCACATTTTCATCACCTTTTTTTTTAAAACAATGTATTTAGAACCAATATTTTAACTATATAAGTAGAATGTTTTGAGTAAGCACCATGATCCTACATTTCCCTGTTCCTTGCAAGTGATCTAAAAAAAAAAATAAGCTGACTAACCAATAACCTATTCCTACATGACAATTTCCCTTAAAAATCCCCTCCCCTCCGCCCCCAACAAAAGTCTACTTTATTTTGATTACATGCAGTAATTTTCCTACTTCAAAACTTGTACTCTAATCACATTGTGTGACAATGCTGCTAATACAAACTAAATATTCATGTGGCATGATGAGATCTATAAATAATCTCTATACCTATCTCCATAATCTCTCTATCTATCTCATCGTACCTGCTGCAATATTCCTGCTGGGACTGTATTAAGGAGATGATCCAAGCCAGCTAGTTGGCTACCCAGAGTATCATTTCTCAAGTTGTCCATCGGCCGTGGAGGTGGGAGTATTAGGGGAACAAAGTTCTCACTTGTGTCTGACATCCAGTCAGGGATCTGAGGATTGTGGTCTTCTTTTAAGATATCAAGCTGGTCCTCTGTAGACCCTGGATTGCTGAACAGCTCTGAACTGGTGTACCGATCCTCATCATTAATGTTGTAGATCTTGCTGGGATCAATGTACATGACTGGCTTGGGAAGAGTTCCTTGGCTCTGGGGAAAAAAGTGACAATTATTTGAACAACCTGTGTCAGTTCATGACCAATACAGCTTTATATAACATAGGTACAGCTTTATATAACAACACATATACAGCTTGATATAACAACACAGATACAGCTTTATATAACAACACAGATACAGCTGTGAGTGACATGTCAGATGGTCTAGAAGTGATTTTTAATTTATAATTAGTTTTTGTGATTCCCTTTAATTTCTTTTAGAGGGGATGGTGGATGAGCAGTTAAGCACTTGGCTTCCGAACCTGGGTTCGAATCTTGATGAAGACTGGGATTTTGAATTTCGGTATTTTAGGGGTGCCCATCCAACTCTAATGGGTACCTAACAATAGTTGGGGAAAGTAAAGGTGATTGGTCATTGCATTGGCCATATGACACCCTGCTTGTTATCCGTTGGCCATGGAAACAAATGTCCTTAACATCATCTGTCCCATACAGCGCAAGGTCTGAAAGGTAAACGTTACTTTCTCTAGTTTTTTATTTCTTTTAGATTAATTCCGTTACATTTTCCAAATGTATTTTAATTATTTTTTCTTGCAAGAATTTGTTGTATTACTGACACTGAGAATATTGAAGCAAACATTTATTCAGAAAAGTCCTATACATCAATATGAATACTGTTATATAGGTCTATATATATATATTTTTTTTTTTCACAGTTATATATAACCATCAATGTTCCATATTATACTTAGTAATTACTTTGTTTAAAGATACAGATACACCCATTTATTTATTGTGTTTAATTATTTGTTTAGAACAAAAACATAGTTAATAGTTAGAGAACTCTTTCATAAAATGATACAATACTTTTAAAGTATCTTGCATGGAAGCCATTCCACTGTCTTCAGACACACCAGCTGTCTGCATGAGACTGGCATCTGTGGAATCCATCATGGTAACTGTAGATTCAGTAATGCGCTGCTGTTTGACAGGGGGAGTCAACACTGGAGATGTGTGACTGCCCATGTTGGGTCTGAGGACTAAAGATCAACAAACATTATGCAATGAAAATGTTCCGACTGAATTATTCATAACTGAGCAAGTAATAAGCTACTATTCACAATGGTGTAAATCTTAGTTGCTGCAGGCAGGTATTGATCGGAAGAGAGGAAGAGATAATTGTTGAGGTTCTGCCAAATTAGTGTTTAGGTAAGCTTATTTAATGCAACATAAATAGAATAGCAGCTAACTACATTTACCCAAAAGTAATCACAGAAGATCATTTACATAGGTACCCCTTACGATCTATAGGGCAGATGATGTTAAGATCATCTGTTTCTATGGCCGACTGTTAGCAAGGGTGCCATGTAGTCAAACAATTAACAATTAGAGTTGGGTGGACACAGGCGTCCTAAGAATCTTGAAATTCAAAATCTCAGTCTTCACCAAGATTTGAGCCCAAAACTTCTTGGTGCTTTACAACTCAGCCACTAAACCTCTATGGACACAGTGGTTCTCATATTATTGGAGACAAAAAACATTACAGTTCATGGAAAAAAAAAAGTGTTTACCTTGGCTCCATGAAGTCCCTCTCTGAGTAGCAATCAATGTCTGAACTTTGTTTTGCTCTTCCTGCCAAGCCTTTAACTGTTGCTGCTGCTGTAGCATGAGCTGTTCCTGTTGCTGCTGCTGCCATTGCCGCAGCTCTTTGAATCGCTGCAAAAGACGCTTTTGTTCAATGGCCTGATGCGCCTCCAGCAAGTCATAAGAGTTACCTTTGTGTTAAGGAAAACAATCAAATGTAAGCACAACATTTGTGGAGAAACAATGAATGGGGAAATTATTTACAAACAATACACTATAAAATCTCATTTTCAATTAAGTCTTGTCAAAAGCTAAGCAGAACAGCAAGTACAACATTATTACTCTTATTGTCCATACAAATAGCAAACCATCAAGTTTTTAAAAAATTGATTAATCATGAAAATCTTACTTTTCTTTACAATAAACGAGTATATGTATAGGATTAAAAAACAAACTTACTTTATCTTCCCCTAAGCTATATGAAACTAAAGCCTTAATTAAACAAACCTAAGCATAAACAATTAAATCTCTTTAATTTTTTAAAACATGTAAAAAAAAAATTAACCTATCCTTGAAATTAAATAGAAACTATTAAGCACTATGATTCATAGAAGAGTATTCCTTAACTTACTTGGTAAATTCAAATCAATTCCTGACTCATTCATATTCAGTGAAGCCTTTGGGTTCTCTTATTATGCCATCATGTTCTTCCATCAATTGTGGTCTCATCAAATCTAATTCAAGAGAATTCAAATATGATGTGATTGAAAGAATTTTTTTTTATTGAAGATGTTGGTGAAAAATTGCAAAATTTCTATAAACATTTTCATTTATTAATTATTGTGTAACTCAAGCAGTTAATATATATATATATTGTTATATATATATATATATATATATATATATATATATAAATCTTGATTTACATTAAATGTAATAATAATCATCAATAATCTATATCAAATCTAAATATATATTTTTAATAATATATATTTTATATATATATTCACACTATTCAATATTCAGACTATTCCTTTTTTTTTAAATTAGATCTATTGTCATTTGATTTCTGATATTAGCAAACACCCCATAATATTTGTTAAAATGAGCCGTTATTTTGAAAGCTACAACAAAACTAGTCTATTGTTTTTGTTCATGCTCCATTTCTTTATAGTTCAGACCCATTTACTTCATTTAGTTTTCCTCACTCTGAAAAACAGCGGTTTTACTTGGGTTCAAAGAGCACTGGTATGACTATGTCACAAAAAAGTACATCAACTATGTCTGGATCTGACTATAGTGTCACTATAGCCACTATAATATTCACTATAAAGTATAAATAGTATAAAACTATACTATGGTCAGTATAGTATCAAGTATAGATCTAGATTATTCTAGATCTAGAATCTAGACATACACATATGCTGTGAGTGTGACTATATAACAGTATACATAGACTCTACTACTCTATAGTTTATAATACTAGTATAGTATACTATTTGTTCTACTATTACTATTTAAAGTATTTTATTTTTATTATTATAATTATAGATATACTATTATTACTATATAGTATATCATTATTGAAAGTAGGAGTAATAATTTTAAATAAACTCTAGAATTAGCCTCACAAACCAAATCTATATAGAATTTTTAGACTATATTGACTATATGAATTCTAGATCTAGAATAGTTTATGCTATTCTGACACCTATAGGCCCAAATTTGAAAGTTTGACTTTGACAGCGCATTATTTTACAATGGTTCGACATCTATAGAAAAGAAAATGGAGTATCAAAATCTTCTTTAGTTAAAGGAGAATAAGGATGACTATTTATATTTGTACCCCTAACCTATATTAGTTATTATATTTAAGGTCAAAGAGGCCGTGTGTTTTCATTTAATTTGGACAAATTTGACCCACATTATTTGATTCTGGACAACATAATTTATTTTGGACAGTCTCTATATTTAGGCATCAATAAACTCAGATTTTAATTCTATATTAAAATAACTAAATTTTAAAATCCCCAGGCATAGCCCCTCACATGAAAACATTAAGATGTTTTCAAACTATGCATAAATACAAACACAAAAAATAAAAGTATGAACACACTTATTCTACCAAAATTAGGTCACTGGGATAGTGACTTCTACACAGACTTTTAGACTTATTTTATGTTTGCATGATTAGATGTGTGTTGAATGTTTGTGTTTTTTGTTTAAATTAATTTCAAATTTAATAAATTTCGAATACAGATGATCTTTTGTAGTATAGTACCGGTTAGGATAGCAATTCTTGCTTAAAAACTGAATCCTCTATTTTCTATATTCTCTCTATATAAATCTAGATCTATCTAGTAGCTCTAGATCTAAGCATTTAACTTCATTCAATGTACCAAGCTCACTCCAAACATTTGCCCATTTATTCTCTTTTAAAAAAACAACAACAAACGAACAGATATAATATTGATGTCCAAAACTGGCTGTCGGTAATAAATTTTGGTAAGAAAATCGTAATTTAATTCGGACACCCTATTAATTTAATTTTTTTATGGAATCAAACAACTTTGCTTATGAATCAAATAAATCCCCTCCAAAAACAGAATAAATATTGCCGGGTTCATTAGCATAGACTTAGCCAATCAAAAAATATAGTCTTAACCCTATGAAGAGGTAAAGTCATCCGGGTAACATAGGAAAAAACAACAACCTGACTAACAAATTTGAAATTCGTTTTTCTTACATAAAAAGACACCTAAATGGAAGGAAATTGGGCCAGAGGGGAGAGAGATTCGTTGGAAAATGGACAAGCACATTATACAGTGCGCTAGTTTTATAATAAATATTAAAATAATTATTTAGTGACCACAAAAACAGCAAATGTCCGAATTCATGTAATGTCCTAAATGATTTGATTTGATTTTTGGGACATCGGCACAATCTAGGCCATGTCGTGCCTGCAGTCCCTTAAGGCTAAGGACAACTCTCTATCAAAACTCTAAACTCTAAACAACAAGGGCCAGATTCTATACTAATCTATACTATACAGTCATATTCATAATATTCATAATCATATCATTAAAATTTGATTAAAATCAAGGTCTATTCACAGTTAAAATAGTAAAGGTAGTAAAAATAAATAAACTACTATAGATCTAATCACAAAACAGACTAACATTGTCATAGTCATTGCTATAGTACCATACTATAACTATACTATAGTATAATAATTATAATGTTGACGAGGAAAAATACAAGTTTCTACTTGTTTTATGTTTACTTTAACTTTTAAGTTACTTTAACATTAATTCACACAATTTCTAGACTGATGAAGATTAGACAAAGACTATAATGGTATTTAGTAGATTGAATAACATGTGATAGCGTTTAAAATAACACAAAGATACCTTTATTAACAATTTTCAACAAATAGCTCCATAATTTAGTTTGAGTTCAGCGGCTAGAAACGACATTTTGTTTACATCATTTAGCTTCCGGAAATCTTTTATCGCCTATTTTTTACTTCAAATTCAAACTATTCAAATTTAGCCGTAAATAAAAAGGTATGTTTTCTCTGTAAACCTTACGGAAGGTTCTTGCTTTGCTATTTACACTTTTAGGTATGGCTTCCTTCACTTCATCAGTTGCAGAATCATTAAGGATCATCTCATGGAAATGAGATGAAATCTGGGCATTCGCCATGGTCGGAACGATGACACCCACACAGCAGTCTCCCCCCCCCCCTTCTGCACGCAGCCAGCTGATGAAGGCCCTATATAAAGGAACGGCATTTGTCGATAAAGTTTGGGATCATCTGCCAGGTTGTAACAATAGGCATATAGTGTAATGCTGTGTGTTATATGTGTTTATACATAGGTTTAGGCCAGTTTAGGGTTTACAGGGCGTTAGTGTTAGGGTTTGGAAAAAAATTGCCCCCCCCCCCTTTCAAAAGTTCTGGATCCGCTAGTGATTCGAGGTCTGCCTTTGGGTCGCCTGCCTTTTGGTTTTTGTCGGTATCCAATTTTCGCTCCTCTGTTCTCTGACATTCTTTCAATGTGACCTGCCCAATATTGTCTGTTCTTTTTTTTTTTATTTATCACAATCGGTGGATCTTAATACAATTGATGCATCTCATGGTCAGTGTGAGCCCTCCCCCTGTTTCATCTTGTATAGACTTTCCTAAGAATTTTTCATTTCCAAGTAGGCCTATTTAGTAGATTTTCGGTTGTCTTAATAGGTGTCCTGATCTCACGTGCATACATTGCTACTGGTCTTATTATGTTTCTGTAGGCCTATATTGTTTTCTTGGTTTTCCTTGCTATTGTTTTGCTCTTAAGTAAATGATGGGTGATGTAGAATGTTCTGTTGCCTCCTGCTATTCTTTCCTTTATTTCTGTTATTAGGTCATTTAAAATTTATTAAGCCTATGGGCCTATGCCTATACTTCTTAGATAGTTGAAAGTTTGGAAAGTGATAGGATCATAACGTGTTGAGAAAGCTAAAAGCATGAATTTGTGCTAAACAAAAACAATTAGTAAAACAAGAAAAGCAAATCAAATAGTTTGGATCAGTCATGTAATTCAATTTTTAATAGATCTAGACAAACAATAAAAAAGCATTTAGGCTTATATAAAAATAAAAAAAAAGGTGTGGGGAATGACCTGAATTCGAACTCATGGCCCAAGTCTTCTCGGGCTTCTCAAGCCAACACGGTAACCACTCTGCTAGTGAAGAGCCTATGCAGTGGTGAAATTGTATAGTTATCTATTGTTTCTATAGTCTCGTCCTATTGTTTATGCTGTGTTTATTATGACTCAGACGACGATGTAAAAAGGGAACTAATTCAGATTATACCACCACTTCAGTCAAGTACAAATTCTTTCCCTTGTTAAGATACCAAACAAAATAATCAATTACCAATAATTAATTAACTAATTGGTATTTTTTTTTATTGATTCTTGTGTTGTCAGGTAAAAGAAATAATTGTGCAAAATTTCAGCTTGAACCGAGACTGGGTGTGGGATAAATAACATGTACAAACTTTTGACCAGACTGACAAACAGAGTGAGTTGGTACAAGCTTTGTAAATATTTCTGACCGCTTAGAATGGCTTATATTTATTATCGTAATTCTAGATCTATTACACATAATTACATGACTTATCCAAAATAAATGATACAATTACGCTTACTATAAGCTACGTTTTTTTTTTAAAATATTTTTCATGTTTTTCCTGTTTCTCTTTGCTGATGAGATCGTTGTGCCAGGCTTGTGTGTTTCTACTTAACTGAACTGACGCCCTGCAGACCTCTTACTCTCCCTTAAGTCACCAGATAATGTAGTTCTTCGTCTCTTGAGAAGTACGTTACCTTACAGAAGGTTTTGTGGAAAGTATGTTAACTTTTAGTTTGTCTTTTTGGGAAGCAATTAGATCTAAATCATCATATATTTTTGTGAAAATTAATTAAGTCACCTTATAGCCTAGTTATATGTCTTGAGTCAGTCTTGTCAATGATATCTTATCTTATCTTATATAATACAGACGTTACTTCAAAAAAGATGATTACGTCCTACGCGTCATGCATTTAGTCATGCATATTAACCAATGAGTTAAATTCTACCAAGTCACTGGTTTTCCTGGCTAGCTCAGGCAACCCATTCCATGCTCTAATAGCGCTAGGGAAGAAGGAGTTTAGCAAATGGCAATCGCCTTATTGGATCTTAGTTCAGCACTCGTGCGCACCTTGTTTGAAAGAAAGTAGTAATAAAGCTTATGCACATAAAAAACAATCATGTAAGAAAAACCACAATATAATCATGTGTGGTTTTCTGTAACATCTGTATTTTAATAGAATTTTTGGCATTATGATGTTTAATTTCCGAAAGACATAAGCATTGTGGCAGATTATAAAGGTATTTGGAATACTAACAATATATGTCTATTATTCAAATAATCTAGATCTTAGATGGTTGAATCAGAGGAACAGCTTTCCGACCCTAAGGCTAGGCTAAGGACCATAAAGATGTAAGAGCGACATTGTTACAATGTTACGACTAATGCAGATGACCAGGCTTTATCTCGCCTTATCTTATCAAATATAATACAGACGTTACTTCAAAAAAAGAAGATGATCACGTCCTACGCGTCATGCATTCAGTCATGCATATTAACCAATGACCTAAATTCTGCAAAGTCACTGGTTTTTCTAGATAGCTCAGGCAACCCATTCCATAGCACTAAGGAAGAAGGAGCATTTGTACAAATGTGTCCTATCATATGGAACGAGGAATATGACTTTATCTTTGTGTCTTTCTGAGTATTTTATTAGATTTTGTTTTTGTATTTGAAGATTATGGTTCAGTGTTTTATGTATGATTGCTACTTTACTTTTGAGCCTTCTGTCCTGAAGGCTTTCTAAATTTAGTGATTTTACTAAAGGTGTTACTCTAGTCAAATGTGAATATTCGTTTGTTATGAATCTCACTGCTCTATTTTGTGTATGTTCCAGTTTCTTGATGTTTTCTTGAGTTGAGGGGTCCCAAACAGAGGATGCATATTCCATCATTGGCCTAACCAAGGTTAAATAACATTTTAATTTTATGTTCTTATTTGATTTATAGAAATTTCTTTTAATAAACCTTAATGCTTTGTTTGATTTTTTGAAAGTTTCATCAATATGGGGATTTCATGACAGTTTTTCATTTATTATAACACCTAATTTTGCGTTTTTAGTCTGTGTTACTGGTTTACCCTGAATAATAGGCCTATAAGATTCTATTCCAAATTCTATGAGTATAGCCATGTAGCCAAGGAAGTTTTCGAGGTTGACACTCCCATTTTCAATATCAATAAAGGCAACTACAATTACCTAATTCCATTAGCGTAGCCAAAGTAAGTTATGAGTTTACCCCCCACCCTTCCAAGAGGGTTTTTGAGGTTAAAACCGCCTCTTCGATAAAAGAAAAACTAAAGCAAACTGCATTCCCCAAATTCCATGAGCGTAGCCATGGGGAAAGGGATGTGTTTTACAACACCCTGCCAATAACGGAAAACTAGTCTCTAAATTCACACAATATGGGGCCAAGGGAGTTGTACATTTAAAACCCCATTCAAATAAAAAGAAAAGCAAAGCTACATTCACTAACTTACATTAGAGTAGTTCAAAGGGTTCTAAGCTAACCCCTTTTTTTTTGTTTTTCAATAAAAAAAATTGAAGTATAACTAGGCAGCTAATTAATTAACCGTAGCCAAGAGGGGGTTACCCGCCTCCCTTTTCCAATAAACAAAAATGCAAAGCTACTACATATGTTACCAAGAGAGGTAGAAGTAGTTGAGAGATGAGAATGATTAGAATTCGTATGATCATGACACTGGTAACTTATCTCGTGAAGGACATCTTTCACTTTTTAATTTGTCAATGGTTCTTCCTTGAATTTGGCACGCCATTTTTATTCCAATAAACGCTGACTTCAATCCTCCTGTGGGGCTGATTCATGTCACCTATATAGGCCTACGTTTTGTTTTAATCCTCGTTATAACATTAAAGTTATTGATTTTGGCATCAAAGAACGTTCAATGAAGAAATATACACTTGGCAATAAATGACAAAGCATGTAATAATTATAAGGCTTTTCTTCGAGTCCAAAGATTAATGAGAAATGCAGTATTTCCCCTGGCTACGCAGCCCCATCTTTGACCTACATATTTTGCCACCTCTAGCGCAGGCATAACCATTGTCTGCCGGTGGTAGATATAGAATTTCTTTTCGCCGCCTAAGTCTGCCCTCGGCAGCGGATTTTCTTTTGTTCTCAAAAACGTATCCCGCGACTTTTGTAAGTGACCTTCAGCTGTCTCGTTCTGAAGCCGCAAGCAGCCAGGTGCTCTGTTCTATGTCAGATAAAGCAAGTTGGTGTCTATGCTGGTCTTTAAAGCATCTCTGATCCTCCGATATATCAGCCGGAAGGCCATCAGCTTCAGGTACATTGTGTTTTTTGTTTGTTTTGAGTTTATGAATTGCTGTTTCAACTTCCTCAAATGTCTGAGAGTCATTGAGCTCCTCTCTCATAATTTTCTAAGGAACATTTGCCAGTGATTCCCCCCATACATACCTTTTCTCACCAAGTAGCAGGCAATGGTGTTCTGCCCAGTGATTTAGTATATCAGCCTTGCTAGTTAATATGGTGGAACTATCGGCGCTGTAATCTGGAAAGTTGGGCCATAGGCACATCAAAGCAACTAATAGAAAGAGAGTGTGTCACCAGTGTCAGCATGTCTCTGCATGTTAATGGACAGCTCATAGATTGTTCTGGCCATGGGCGTAGCCAGGGGGGGGGGTTTGGGGGTTCAACCCCCCCCCCCCCGAAATGAAATCCCCCCCGCAGGGGGGGGGGAACGGAATTAAGTGACTGATGTTTGCTTTCATTTTGTTTATTTTAGGTGAGATTTTAATACTAAATCATCACTTACCACAGCACAGCCGAGGGGGTTTTGAGTTAAAAACCCTCTACCATGGGTTTTTGAGTTTAAAACCCCCTACCATGGGGTTTTGAGATTTTAAAAAACCCTATCAGGGGGTTTTGAGATACAAATCCCTCTAACAGGGGGTTTTTAGTTTAAAACCCCCTACCGGTTGCTTTGAGTTTAAAAACCCCTAAAGGGGTTTTGAGTATAAAACCCCCTACGAGGGGGTTTTGAGTATAAAACCCCCTACGAGGGGGTTTTGAGTATAAAACCCCCTACGAGGGGGTTTTGCAGTTAAATCCCCCTCTTCTATAAACAAAACTAAAAAAATGCAAACGACTATTTCAAATTCCAAGAAAACAGCTAATTAAGATTTTAACTTTAAAACCACCTCCAAAAACTACGATAAACCCCCTCTCAATATAAAAAAAAAGCAAATTACACACTCACAATTCTATGAGCGTAGCCAAAGGGGTTTTGAGTTTAAATCCCCCTCCTCCAGATGGCTTTTTCTTTAAAGTTTAAAACCCCTCCAGATGGTTTTGGTGTTTAAAATTCCCCTACAGAGCGTTTTGGGTTGGAAACCTCTCTCTTCAATATTATTTTAAAGCTTCAGTCACCAAATTCTTTGATCGTAGCTAAATGGGGTTTTGAATTAAAAAAAAACAACAAAAAACTCCAGAGATTATTTCAGTTTAAAACGCCTGAACAGATGATAAAACATTCCTTTTCGATATAAAATCTAAAGCCAAATACAGGCATGTAATTCCAAGAGCGTAGCCAAAAGAGGTTACAAATTTCTACCAGTGACTTGGGCTCCATTAATAAAGTGTGAAAAGTCTTCTGCTGAAATTGAAAAACACTAAATGTGGCTCAACAAAGATGGCTAAGACAGATTTTAGGACTCAGTTATAGAGATCGGGTTTAAATCAAATAAATCATATGCCGAACTGGGAGTCGAACCCTTAGTAAGGCTGTGACAGAACGTCGCATGAGGTTTTGCGGGACATGTTCTCAGAACAAATGAATTACGCATAAGAAGAGTTGCGGAAACAGCTTGCCGGAAAATGCGCCGAACGGCGCGAGAGGGTCTAAGCCAGTAAAAATAGCACATTAGGTTTTTGAAATAAAACTTTTTAATAGCAAGATAATGCACTGTAGATACCTCAGAATATGCATTTTGTTGGCTTTCAATACCAGAAATAGTGCTCGGCGGCGGGGCTTCGCCCCGCGCTGGGAAAGCGCTGCGAGCTCCCCCAGACCCCCTTGCTAGCAAGGGCGGGGAGTCTACGAGTTTTCCACTAATTCCAGGAAGAACCTATTCTAGGGCACAATAAACGTATTCCGAAAGGTTCAGAATGTAATAAAGATTAATAATGTACACACACACACACACATATATATATAATTTTTTTCCGCGGGGGGGGGGGGGGGGGAATCCCCTCCCAAAACCCTCCCCGAAAAAAAATCCTGGCTACGCCCATGGTTCTGGCTGCATTGTCTTTAAGGTTCGCAAGAACAGAGTGATAGCTCTATTGAGTTAACTGCAGTCTCCACTTTGTCTGTCACGTCCTGATAATTATTCTTATTTCATACGCAAGAGCAAATTTGTAAAAATGCTCCTTCTTCCTTAGTGCATTTAGAGAATGGAATGGGCTGCCTGAATCAGCCAGGAAAACGAACGACTTAGCAGAGTTAAAGCCATTGATTCACATGCATGTCTAGAAATGCGTAGGATGTAATTGTCTACTTATTTAGAAGTAACGTCTGTAATATATAAGTTAAGAATATATATATATATATATATATATATATATATATATATATATATATATATAGGCCTATATATATATCAGTGACCGATGTGAATGCTTTTTGTCGGTAACTTTGTTAGTGACGTAATAGGAGTGTTCCTTTTCTTTCTTAGGTGTGCAGAACGATAGTACCATCAAACCTAGTTCAATGTCTGTCACTTGGTTCATCGTAGTGATTACAATTAGTATTATGTTTGGTGAGTACTCAATGCCAAACAAAGTGCCAGTTTAATAGCAGTTAGAGGACGTGCGCAGGTAATGTCATGTCTCTGTATACCATAGTTAATGAGGGTGTCATGTGGCTAGCGGAGGCGCGGTGGCTGAGTGGTAAAGCGCTTGGCTTAAGAGGGTTTTGGGTTCGAATCCTAGTTAAGACTGATATTTTTAATTTCGGGATCTCTGTGGCTCCTCTTAGTCCACCCAGCACTAACGGTTGTGGAAAAGTAAGCGCGGTTAGTCTTTGTGCTGGCCACATGAAACTCTTGTTTACCGTGGGTCACAGTAACAGATGACCTTTACATCATCTGCCCTACAGACAGCATAGTTTGAAAGGGGAACTTTACTCTTTTTTCATGTGGCTAGAAGAACGACCAAGCGCTTTACTTTCCCCAAGATTAGAATATGCATCATCTGTTTGGTAAACCTCTACTCAAGAAAACAAGATTTATAACTAATGAATATTCACATTTGATTAGAGTAACACCATTAGTAAAATCACTAAATTTTAAGACTCTTCGGGACAGAAGATTAAAAAATAAAGTAGGTATAAAACACTGAACCATACTTTACAAGTACAAAAATGAAATTTAACAAATAAAATATTTAATAAAAATGCTTAAAAAAAAGCTTATAGAATTGTATCAATTAGTTTGGATAAGTCATGCAATTAAAATTGTAATCGATTTAGACCAACAACAATTCATCTGTGCGATTAGAATTATTTTTACCCATTGTTTTTGTTTAGCGCTACTTCATGCTTTTAGCTTTCTCAATACGCCATGATCCTCTCACGTATCTGGACCAGTTGGGGGAAAAAAAGGGGAGTGGAATATGTGAGTGAATTTTACCGTATTTTTTAAAAGCATTAAAAAAAGGCCTGAATTCGAACTAGTGGCTCAGCCCCCCCCCCCCCTCAATCCGTTAGTGAGGTGATTATGAAAAAAAAAGATTGCATAGTTATCTATTGTTTGGTTCAAACTTACTTTAAAGCGGCTCCTATATTGGGGTCTAATTTAGCTTATACCACCACTACAGTCAAGTACACTTTCTTTCCTTTATTGGAGATACCAAAGACATTAAACAATTACCAACAGTTAATTAATTAATTAGTTATTTTGTTTTATTGATTTTTGTGTTGTCAGGTAAAAGAAATTATTGCGCACAATTTCAGCTTGACCCGAGATTGGGTGTAGGAGAAATCACGTGCACAAACTTTTGACCAGACAGACAGAAAGGGTTGATAGAAGCTTTGTAATAAAATACTTAAAAAGACACAAACATGTAGGCACATCTTTTTAAATATATTTGCTATTACATAGAATGGTTTGCCTGAGTGGTCCAGGATAACAAACTGCTCAACAACGTTACTTATTAACATGCATGACTAGATTGACACATGAAACGTGTAGAACCTAATTATTAATAGAAGTAACGTCTGAAATTTATAAGATAAGAAGTATGGTACTTATTAAAGTTGGATAGACTCAGGAACGTCCTAAAAATATCCGAAATTCTAAATTCCAGTCTTGGGTTCAAATCCACCCAAACTCTAGTGGGTGCCAGACAATAGTTGAGGAAATTTAAAGGCGGTTGGACGTTGTACTGGCCAAATGACTTCCCCATTAGCCATAGGCCATAGAAACAGCTGACCTTACATCTTCTGCCAAATAGATAGCTAGGTATAAATGGTGTGCGTTACTACTTACTCTCTATTATAATTATTATTTATAATAAATGTATACAATTATTATTATTATCTATATTATTAGTATTATTATTATTACGTAGCCTATTTTTCCTTATGCCAGCATCATTGTGCATCTGTCCGAAGCCGGAGCCGAGCATATTTTTGAAGGTCACTGAAAATAAAACGGTAAGAAGACCATCGCGATGTGTCGGAGGTCTAGTCCAAGGCTGGGACTATGCCTACTTTATTGGAACCATCAATTTGAAATGGTATAAACTTGAAGTGTTGTATGTTGGCTTTAAAGTCTTGCTCTCAGATGGAATCATGCGCATAGTAAGTACACTATTTGGATATCTAGCATCGACTCATACATGCAAAACCAGAGTGATGTACCTCATTATATACACTTTTTTAAACATCTTTTATACTTAAAGTCCACAACTAAAATGGCATGCATAAAGAAAAGTTATAAGAACACCCCCCCCCTATTTATGAAGGATCACATAAATAGATATGAGACAAGTACCATAAATCAAGAAAAGCATTTAAAAATACATTTTTTAAAAAGAAAGACATACCTCCATTACATTACTTAAAATAGAATTTAAACAAGGTTACAAAGACAGTTTGTGTGACTCATAACCTGCCCCCATAGTGGTCCACCCAGGCAGGTAAAATGGAAGGGTTCAATATTTTCAGAAAGAACATCAGAGTGAAATTCTATCAAAGAAAAATGACAGAGAAAAATGGAGGAAAAAGGTTGACAGATCTTATGTGGTGCCCCAGCGGTCAAGCAGACCAAAAGATAGGTGAAAGTGAATGTGAAGCTTCATGTGAACCTGGCCTAACTAATGTATTATAATGAATATCTAATTGATCTAATTGTTTTGTAAAGGGTCAATCTCTTATTAAAATCCTCAAGAAAAAAACATTTCCGTAAAAAAAATATTTTTTTCCTTTAATGCTCTACATTCACATGGCAGCTCTGCAGTTCAAGCGATAATATGAAAAACTACTTAAAATTGTTGTTTTATGTCCAACTTATTTGCATACTAAATAGATTTTTTCTCTTTAAAAAAGTCAACATTTTTGTGTGTGTGTAAATGAAGTAGTTAGTATGACAGTACTTATTTAACTTACCAATACAAATGAAAAAAATTTTTTTTACAAAAAATCTAAAACCATTTGCATACATGTGTTTAGAGTATTATATTCTCCCCTACGGATGAGCCTCCGGTGTTTGTTACTATTAAAAGTGAATAGTTGTAAAAGTTGTGGATTTTCATGACAAAAAAACTACTTGCATAAGTGATTTAAAAAATTAGATTTTTCGCTTTCAGAAAAGAAAAAGTAACCGTTGCATCAGAACTTTGATCACATGATGACACCGTCGGCAGCTGGAACGAACGATGTTAGCCACACGGCCAGTGGGCAATGCAATCTTGTGCAATTATTTATTGGTACTTTTATTATTGAACATCTAGATCTTGAACTAGATCTGACCTACTAATAGATCTTACTTACTTACCCACTTAGATCCTTCCGCTCCGTTCGGAGCATCGGCGAGCAAGCTTTCTCTTCAAAGATTTTTCACTGGCAATGTCTGAAGTCTGTTCCCACCTGGTGTCCACTGCTCTGAGGTCCTCCATGAAAGTTTGGCGCCAAGTTATACGAGAGCGGCCCTGTTTGCGCTTTTCTCTTTGTTGTCTCCAAATCATCGCAACTTTTGGAATGAGTAATTCATTCTGTAGGAGGACATGTCCAGCAAACCTCATACGACGCTCGGTCACAACCTAAATGGTCGATTCTCAGTTCGGTAATGGATTTCCATGTTTGAGACCCGATCTAGAATCTAGTTGTAATCTAAATAAGATTTGCATACAAATATAAGCAAAGCTTAGATAGTGTTTCAATAAACTTAAAGCAACTTTAAATTTAGTAAACAACTCAGTTATTGTACACAATCATACACGTTAACGCGCGCAAGAACCAAAGACATTTGATACCCTTCGATTACAGCAACAAACTAAGAATTTAAAGGGGATTCCCGAACGAAATTTATAACGTTGTTTCTACTCTTAAATTAGAAGCAAGCTAGCTATAATTTGTCTATATATAGTTTTCCAGTGTAGATTTTGAAGAATTTCTTTTCATTTGTTTTGTTTTAAAATGTGTGAATTTTTCTTGTGTATTCCCGGAGTCCGGACATCAACATAATGTGCTGTTCATTGCACGGTGCACACAAAAAAAATATGCCTTCACTCAGTGAGAGACATTCTTCTTACACTGTACAATATGAAGAAAATACCCTACGTGGAGTTCCACCGAGACCAAACGTCAGAGAAGTCCTTAACACTGAACTGCGACGCCGCACGTCGAACAGATCTGTGGACTTCTTTGGAATACTATTTTTACTGCTAATCCAAAACGCGTTTGACAAATCCACCGAAGGCATCTATCTCCATTCCAGATTTGATGGCAAACTCCTAAATATTGCCAGACTGAGGGCTAAAAATAAAATCAGAACCACCCTCGTAAGAGATATGTCATTCGCGGACGATGCAGCGGTACTGGCACACTCACAAAAGGAACTTCAGTCACTAATGTCCCACTTCTCCCAGGCCTGTAAAGAATATGGGTTAACAATTAGCATGAAGAAAACAAATGTTATGGGACCACCTGTTACAGCACCACCCTCCATCCTCATAGACGATAACAAGCTGGATGCC
This sequence comes from Biomphalaria glabrata, assembly GCF_947242115.1. Taxonomy (NCBI): domain Eukaryota; kingdom Metazoa; phylum Mollusca; class Gastropoda; family Planorbidae; genus Biomphalaria; species Biomphalaria glabrata. Next base: position 24,090,617 of record NC_074722.1, read on the forward strand.
GTAAATGGATTCTGCTATCTAGGTTCCACAATTCAAGATGACCTGTCTCTAGAAGAGGAGATCAAAAAACGCATAGGGTAGGCCGCCTCGATCTTCGCTAGACTCAGGTCAAGAGTTTGGGAAAACCAGAGGCTCACTACAGAGATTAAATGGAGGTCTACACGGCAAGCGTTCTTAGTAAGCTACTGTACGGCAGTGAGTAGTGGACCACCTACGCAAAGCAAGAGAGAAAACTAAACTAATTCCACTTGCTCTGTCTCCGAAGGATCTAGAAAATCACATGGAAAGAAAGAGTGTGCAATACTGAGATCCTTACGCGAACAGGTATTTACATCATCTTTACAGTTCTCAGACAAACGCCGCCTGGCTTGATAGGACATATTCGCTGGATGGAGGACAATCGCATCCCGAAAGTCAATTTCTACGGGCAACTCGCGTCTCGCTCAAGAAAAACTGGTCGCCCCCACCTCCGTTACATGGATGTAATAAAACGGGACCTCAAATTAGTGAACATTGATACTGACCATTGGGAAGACATATCCCTAGACCGCACTATATGGAGAGAGACAGTGACCTAGAAAGCTATGGACAGCGAAAAAAACTTCTGCCTAAGCTCTGGAAGAAAAGCGTGCCATGTGAAAAATGTCCAGCTCCTTTACAACCAAAGCGAAAGCCACCTTGACCTGCGTTATCTGTGGACGGGAGTGTCTCTCCGAAATAGGGCTCCACAGCCACGTGAAAAAGTGTTCGAGGTGAACCATAATCGCTCTACGACTGAAGGAGGACAACATCAAATGACAATCTATGTATATTACAAAGGTCCAGCAATTAACAGAATGCTTACCACAAAGTTCAAGTCACTAGAATAAGAAGATGTGAGCACTATGAATGGAATCTGTGAATGAATGCCCAAAGTGGTCAATAAAATGGAGCGACTGGTCCTGAGGAAGCTGAAGACTTCTATGTTGCTAGGGAAAGAAAGGATCAGACTGGAAAGCGTGTCATAGATCATGTGATATGTCTAAGATGGGCGGTGTGACATTCGGTCAAGATTAGCCTCTCCCACTCATTCACTAGAAATGGTTTTAATAACACCTGGCCAGAGGTCAAGCGTAACGTGAGTTCAGGGTCTAGAGTCTAGACAAAGGGGAGAATATAGTCTGATCACCTAGCAAGTTGAAAGGAGATCAGATGGTCTGGCCTGGTGCTTGTGATAAAGCCAACAAGGTTGATAGGTATGACACTTGAATAGAATAATATAGACATTGTCGGAGTCATCATGATTGTCCAAATTGTAGTTGGCAAACGTGGCGGGGCTTAGAAAAGTAAATGTGATAAAACAAGGGGGCAGGGGGGAGAAAATAGTCTGGATACACACCTTTTCATGGCGCTTAATGTGCCAAAAATAAAATAAATGATTTCTGCGTAATTTGTTGAGGTCGATTGTTCTTGCTCAACGGACGGATCGCTTCTAAATGTGTCCATAAGTTCCTGTATGCATCAGGCTCTATCACAAACTGGTAAACGTCCAGATCTTCGTCTTCATCGTTCAGAGCTTTCCTGAAGGTTTGCCCTAAAATCTTTTCCCTGTTCCTCTCGAAGTATTTCAATCCACGCCATCGGGGTTCTTCTTTCAGTTCCTACAGTACCAACTCATCAAGCAGTTTCTAACTTGCCATTACAGATCTATCTATCTATCTATCTTTTGAATCTATCTATCTATCTATCTATCTATCTATCTATCTATCTATCTATCTATCTATCTATCTATCTATCTATCTATCTATCTATCTATCTATCTATCTATCTATCTATATATATATATATATATATATATATATATATATATATGGTTGTGTTTGTGTGTGTGTGTGTATTTACACTGAAATAAAAACAACCAATAATTTCTGTATGTATCTTATTCTCTGTGCAGGTCTGTAACCTCACCACCAACTGCAACATGTACAACCCGAGACGTAGAAAGGACCTTTTCCACTGTGAATGTACGCCCCATGAAATGAACAACCTGACAGTGTACTTGAACATGAGTGCCCGAGACGTAACCGCGAAAGCGGTCATTTACGTCTGGGCCATTCAACCCGACTACAAATTTAGCCCCGGTATCGTGTTCAAAACACCAGTCTTTAGTAAGTGTCATACGCTGTTATATATTGAGGTACCCTCAAAGACAATTTATTTTTACCAAGCTAACATCAACTCTGTCTGTCTGTCTGGTAACAAGTTTGCACGGATTCTTTCTCCCACACACTTTCTCGGATCAAGTAGACACTTCGCACGATTATTTCATGTGCATGACAAAACAAGAATCTGTTTTTAAAAAGTAACCAATTAGTTAATTAATTATTGGTAATTTATTATCTTGTGTGGTATCGAACAATGGAAAAAAATTTTACTTGACTGAAGTAGCGGTATAAGTGGAATTAGTCCACTATATACTTTGTCGCTTCAATATTTGAAACTAATAATAGCAATAAAACCTTCTATTTTCGTAAATAGAACTGGCACAGTGGTTAGTGTATTACCTTGAGCCTTCGAGTTTGAATTCAATTAGTGCATGTAAAAAAAAACAAAAAAACAATTAAAACGCGATCACGGTAACCTTCACTCAGATACCCCCCCCCCCTTTTTCTTTCTCTAAATGAATCGATACAATCACTCTTACACTTAATATCAGCTGTGCTTAAACATTTTTTTATATTTTTCTTGGTTACCCTATGTTCTCAAACAATCTATACATTTAAAAAAGAAATAGATAAATATTCTGTAAAGAAAAAAGCAACAAAAATGCTACAAAAAAAAAAAAAAGATATTAAATTTTCCAAGAGTATCAACAAATCTTTAGAGATGTGAGTTTGTGTCGTAATTTGAAGAAGAAAAAACTTAATACTAGTATATTATTTCATAAATTTGTAAAAGCCTATAACTTGCCTTTCTGCTATCTACAAAACAATAGAACATTATAAAACAACTCAATATTTCAAATGTGCGCGTCTTGTTGACACGTATTGGCTGCCTAGCCGTGCGAAATGCGCGTTGGAATGTTGTCTGGTCGTCTCAATAGTCCTGGGTTCATAACCTCTCTTCGTGCCGCTGGAGGTCTGGGCTAGAGTGTAGATTATCTTCAACTCTGAAGGAACATCCTATGCAAGTAAAATATTTTACAAAACAATCATTAATATCCGGTCATTTAATTTCTAGACTTTTACATCAAATAAACTGTTACTATAATTTCTAGGCACATCAAATCAATAGTCACTTAATCCCTAAGCACATACATCAAATCATCAGTCACTTAATCGAAAGAAAGCTAACTAGTGAAAAAAACAAGAGTCGTGTTCAATGTCCGCACTTCACATTTATATTTTATGCATGTACCAGCATTGTCCACAGGCTTCGCCCGTTCATTTTTTTCACTGGCGATATATTGTTAATTTTGCTCACACTTGTAACAATACAATGGAGCGCCTTTTTTTTTTTACGTATAACAATATAATGATACTTAGTTTAACGCTCCCCCAAACATTTTATAGGTAAACTAATTTTATTATTTATTTCGTTGAATTGGATATTTTTTCGGCCTGTGCCCTTTTTTCTTATCTCATCAAATACCGGTAATACTTTGACCGTCCCCCCCCCCCCCCCCCCTTTAATTTTGCTTTTCAATAAAAGTGCCCGCATTTCAACAACACCATTTTGGTCAGTGTATTTTAGTATATGTTACTTTAAAATGGAAGGCCTGGCAGTGGGGGCGCACACACACACGCACGCACACACACACATACACACACATACACACATACATACATACATACATCATATGTACGCACGCACGCACACATACATACATATACATACATATAGATATACATAAATACATACACACACACACACACACATATATATATATATACACATATATATATATATATATATATATATATATATATATATATATATATATATATATATATATATATATATATATTCATGGCTTTTTTTGTGACGGTACGCACCAGTTTATAACTTTTCTTGTATTTTAACGTATATTATTAATTTTTAGTAGTTAAAAGTTAGGCAATCAACTACTGAGTACCGGCACCAATTTAAAAAAAAACAAACACTATATATATATATATATATATATATATATATATATGTTGCGGGGGGGGGTTCTCCCCCCCTTAAAAAATCCTGACTACGCCCATGACATAAAAATGTTTTTGCACGATTAGGAATTTGAATCCTCAACCCTTAGATTTATTTGGTCAGATGTTCCGCTGAGCTATCCGATTGTCATATAAATCAGAGGAAATTACGCATGTTATGAACTTAATAAGATAACTGAGTCGAAAACCCTGTCAGTACAGTATGACTTGAATACACTGAATGAGTTCACAACACACATCTCTAACATTTTGTGAACACATTCTTGCGAACAGTTACATGCAAATGTAAACATAAGAACGACAACCGATACAGTAAATCATATTGAAAACACTCACCCCTAGTTCACAATGTGCCTACTAGTATAATTTATAATGAAAGAATGAAGTAAGTAAACGCAAAACAATAACAGAGATTCTGGTAAACAAACAAAGCTATAACGTGATAACATAATGATACAACATGTAGATCAAATAGCTTGAATACAAAAGAATGTCTAATGGGGCTCGACCCCAAGCCTCATTGGGCAGGAGGAGCTGCGGATGGCTAAATGATTCGTGATCCTAAACTAAATGAATGTATCTTAAGACAGATGGGTTAAATAAGAGCCATTCCTGTCCTTTGGATCGAATCATTTCATAGGTCAAAAATCATGACGATCTTTGGTTCGCCTTTTTTCCGTTGTAAATACTAAGAAACAGTACAACATTAAGACTGATAAAACATCAATCTAAGTTTTTTTCTAGGTCAAAATGTTCATGTTTCTAAAGAGTTGTATTACAATGACAACTCAGAATATTTTAATATCATTTACAGAAGAATATGAAAATATCAAGTGCTATGCAAGGGGTGCAAGTACGAACAAAGGTAAACCATAAACCACTTTGTAAATTAAAGAAAAAAAAATAAAGTTCCGCTTTAGACCTTACACCTCTGGGGCACATTATTTATAGGTCACCAATTTCTGTGGCCACAGATAACGAGTTACGAGGGTTTAATGTGGAGAGCCGAACTAATGTCAGGTACCCATTAGAGTTTGCTGGATTAAGAGGCGCCCTAAAGCTCCCGAAATAATAACTCTCATTCTGCACCCCTCGTTTCTGAAGCCAAGCGCTTGACCACTCAGTCACCGCGCCTCCACCAACCACTATACAAACACAATAAAACTATTTTGCCAACTTTTAGGAGCCCCGTGTGGGAAAAGCCATTGTTTGTTTTGTGATATAGGTCTGTTCAAGTCTAGATTTCAACAAGCAAAATAAAAAAAAAAAAACATTTTGAAATAAAACTTATCTAAGGGAAAGAACTGTACATGTATAGATATATCTCTCAATATTTATTTCGCTTTTTCTATATCAAACAAAATTGATTATAGAATTGATTATATTCGCTTAATTGTTTAATAGGCCCCTATTATTCATATTTTCTTAGAAACAACGAATAATGGTGCAAAGTTTAAACTTGATTTGAGAATGTGAAATGGGAGTAATAACGTGTACAAAATGTGCACCTCAACTAAAAGACAGACAGAGTTAGATGTAGAACCACTGGGCACTATGAAAATTTGATTTGAATATCGTAGAATTGTTCTACATAATAATATTGGTCTAATGAAAGCAAATATTTTATTTCTAAAATTAAGTAAACAAGCATTCTCAACATTCAAAGATCTACATCATTTCCTTTTAAAAGCAAAATTTGAAAGTCTTATCAAGTTTTTTTACCTTGTACCTATCCCTGTCTGTTGAACCGTTGGGGCACAATGCAAGATTTGTCAACCGTCTTTCTCCATTCCTCTCTGTCTTTTGCCCTAGATAGAACCTCTTTCAATGGCAGGCCCGTCCAATCTTTTATGTTGTCTTTTCATCGCTTTCTCTGTCTGCCTCTTCTTCTTTTTCCTGGTACTGTTCCCTGAAGGAAGGTCTTTGCTAACCCCGTAGACCTTGTAACGCTCATAGATTTTTAGTTTATGTTTTTTTTTTATGATAGTTAGCAGGTCATCGTGGGGTCGAATCGCTGCAGTAATCCTGTCTCTAATCTCTTGGTTTGTGATGCGGTCTTTAATTAAATGTGATACCTAGAATCCTTCTATAGAGTCTCAATTCCATTGCTGTGATCCTCCTCTCTAGCTCTGTAGTCAGCGTCCAAGACTGGCAAGCATTTAACAATCTGGCCATGACCATGGAGCGCATCAGTCTGATTTTGGTACCTTGCAAAATAACTAGTTCATTCTATATAATTGACAGTGCATTAAAAAATAAGGCTTTTTCGACAAGTCTGAAGATTTAGGAGATGTGCAGTATGTCACGTAACCTGCGTACTTCGCCACAACCAAAGCCGGTCTCCTCGACAGGAGCTCTCTTTTTTGTCTCAACTATGTATCCCGGTCCTCGACAGGAGCTCTCTTTTTTGTCTCAACTATATATATATATCCCGGTCCTCGACAGCAGCTTTCTTTTTTGTCTCAACTATGTATCCCGGTCCTCGACAGGAGCTCTCTTTTTTGTCTCAACTATGTATCCCGGTCCTCGACAGCAGCTTTCTTTTTTGTCTCAACTATGTATCCCGGTCCTCGACAGCAGCTTTCTTTTTTGTCTTAACTATGTATCCCCCATCCTTTCCTAAGGGAGCTCTTGTCTACTTCGGCAGCCGTTAGCTACCAGTTGTTCTCTAAGCAAGCTGGTGCCTAAGCTAGTCTTTAAATCGTTCTCTCTTGAACTCGCCAAACAAAAAATTCCCTTAGAATACGATTTTCCATTTTTACTTGATAGGCGCCCCCCTTACATCGCATCTGACTAACAGTATGCAGTGCATTGCATAGGCATAAACAGTAAAAATATATTTTTTAAAAGTAATTGATGTTTATCTATGGGCTTAGCCGGGGGATAGGGTTCACCCCCACCCCTCAGAAATGAAATCCTAGCTATAATTTTGTTTATTTATGGTAAGATTTTGATGTTAAACCATTACTTTCCCTCGCAGCCAGGGAGGGGGGTAAGTTTAAAATCTCCCTCGAGGAGATTTTATTGTCAAAAAATAGTATTAATTTCATTGTTCATCTTTCTTCAGGAAACTCATTAAAAGAAGACTTCATTGGAAGGAACAAAGGTACTGTAATATTAATGAAAGCACGATGTTTCTTTTGTTAACTTATTAGGATCATTTCCTTGCATTTTGCGTAATATTTAGTATTTAATGTAAAAAAAACCACTCATTTTGGGTCTCTCCCTCAAATTGAGGCCCGGGGGAATTTTTAAATTCTCCCCTCCCTCCCTCACCCTAGCTACGCCTCTGTGACATAGCACAAAATCGCGTCTACAGCAAATATAAGGTCGCCTGACCTCTAGCTTCCAGAAAGTGGGGATACTAGACATCCTTCTTTAAGACTAGACCAAAATATAAACAAACACAATCCAAGTGTATTTCTAATGTGTGGTCTATTTTGTTAGTTGAGTTAATCATTTCTCTCTCTCTCTCTCTGTCTTTTTCTTGTCTTTTTTCAGAGTGTACTGCTTTTGGTCTCATCGTGTTTTGTATGCTGATTGAATGGGGCAAGATAACTTGAACTAGTGTACATGAGCGTCTGTTATAATAGGAGTATCACTTCTCATCTACGATCATATCAAGTAACATCTTTGAATTTGGAAATGATACGTTAGCGTTTCGTTCCTCCATCAATGAAGAACACTTGTCTTAGTCGAAACAAAATTAACTAATAATAATTTTAAAATAATGTAAAACAAAAATAAATAGATAAATGTGCACTACTTGTGTTTGGTTAATGCTTCTTTAGTTCATCTATACTCTTAGCTTCCGTTTTGTTAATGCTTCTTTAGTGCTATACGCTTAATTTTCATTTTGTTAATGCTTATGAGAGTTCAATGACAAGCTTGCAATATGAGTTACAAAAAATAAAAAAATATTTTTTTTTATGTTAAATAGATTGTAATTGTATCGGTTTGGATCAGTCATGTCATTAAATTTGTAATAGATCTAGACAAACAATAGGCTAATAAAATTGTACGTTTAGAAACATCTTTACCAATTGTTCTTGTTTAACGCCATTTCATGCTTTGAGCTTTCTCACTGCGATATCACTTGTCTGGACCAATGGGGAAAGGAGGAAATGTATTTAAAAAAACAAGCAATAGAAAACAAAAACTTAACTTTTTAAAATAAATAACTGCTAATTACTGCCTATTATATTAAAATGGCAGGGTGTAGCTTCCTTTCTTGTTTGCAAAACAAACTGCATTATTTAGTACTAATTGATTAACTTATTGGTTAATTTTTGGATTGATTCGAGTAATGTAATTGACTAAAAATAATTATGTAAATTTTCAACTTGATCTGATAAATGGACGTTAGAGAAAAAACGTGTCAAAGCGAAAAAAGGGGATTATCAATATTACATCAAGATCTGTCTTTAAGTAGCATTTATTTCCCTTAGTGTGATACCAAACAAAATAATTAATCACCAATAGTTAATTCACAATTTTTTTTTAAATTGGTTCATGACTTGTTAGGTACAAAAAATAATTGTGCAAAGTTTCGACTTGATCCGAGAATGGGAAATGGGAGAAAAAGCTGATCAAACTTTTTATCAGACAGAAAGATAAACAGACAGAGTGAATTAATTTGTAAAAAAGTTGAACGACTTTAATTCGAACTCATGGCTCAAGCCTCCTCACAGGGAATAATTTAACTTAGGAATATACCACCATTTCTTTCTCTTGTTCGATACCAAAAGTTAATTCAACTAATTGGTTTGTCAGGTACAAGAAAAAAATGTGCACAAATTCAACGTGATCAAAGACTGTGTGTGGGGGAAAAGTGCACAAACTTTGTACCAGACAGACAGATAGACAGAGTGAGTTGACAGAAACTTTGAAACAAAGCGAATGAACAGTTGTGGACTGGTTTGAAACTAGAAATTGGCGCAGGCTGGATTCTTCTTCTATCATTTTCATGGTCAGAAGCACTGGCATCGAGAATGTTTAGGTGAAGGCGACGGAGTGTGTGAGCATGCCGGGACCAAGGGTTAAATGTGATACTGGCAACAACTAGACGAGAATTATTACAGAGTACACTGACCAAAAGAACTGAACAAAACTGTGGTTGATAATGCGTAGCTATGGTCAATTTTCATGTCGAATACAGTTCGAAATCATTTTGAATTTGGCCGATTCAAGATGTTATTCGAATAGCATATAAAAAGTGTGGATTACATCTTGGCAGTTTCACTACCAATGAAATAGAACATAAAGAGTAGGCCTGAAACTTTTCAAAACAATTAGGCTTTTTTTAAATATTTTTTTTTTAATTATTAGGGAAAACATATTTTTTGTCTAATAATAATAAGGCTTGTATTCGAGTCGGAAGATTAACGAGGAATGCAGTATTTATCGTGGCTACGCAGCCCCAGCTGAGACCTACGTATTTTGCCACATGCAGGGCAAGCATAACCATTGTCCGCCAGTGGTCGACAATAAGGTTTTCTTTTCACCGTCTGCGTCTGTCCTCGGCAGCGGATTTTCTGTTGGTCTCAAATGTGTATCCCGCGGCCTTTGTGAGTGACCTCCAGCTCAGTGGCGTCACTAGGGTCGGTGTCACCCGGTGCGGTAAGCTCGGGGTGTCACCCCCCCCCCCCGAGGAAAAAATAATTTTCCCCTCAAAAAACAAACAACTTTCTTTATGTTGAACAATAAAAATGTAAGCTAATTAGTAAATTGGTTATACTCGAAAATTGGTTTTCGATTCTATTTTAAAATGTCGTTGTTTTTCAAATTTTATCAAATATTATTCTATAAATTAAAAATGTACAATCATAGAATTGAGAAACCTTGAGTTAAACATATATTTTACAAGAGATTATTTAAGAGCTCTTTAAGGAAAAGATAATCAAGCACTGAAAAGGTTTACGTCCTGCGAAACTTCGTCAAAAAAGCCTAGAATACCAACAAAGGACAAAATTCAGTTTTGTAGATTTAAAAAAAAAAATGTTGATAGCGTCCAGCGGAATCACTCTGGAGAATAGCAAAAGTGTAAGGCATCTTGCAAGAATTTGTCCAGTTTCAGCGACATGTCTAAAGCAAATCAAGCTGTTGTCTCACAACAGACGCTGGAACTCTCCTACACCGAGACGGATATGAGATTATGGTTTATCTTATTCACATTTCTCTTTCTTGTAGCCATCGACGATGTCATTAAACAGGCTGCATTCGGGTTCCCATGGCGTAAACCAAACCGAGTTGGATCAGACAGAAGACATAGCATTACTTTAAATACAATTAAATGTATACACGAGCTGACGGATAAAGACCCCTCAAATTTATTCATATAGGGTGCAGGTTACCCACTTCCCGATCAACATTGGTCACACAGATCTTGAACAAATAGTAGAGTTAACCTATTTAGGCAGTGATGGAGATATATCTCATGATGTTGCATGCCGGATTGGAAAGCAGGAGCCGTCTTTCAATAAGTGCGGCCTATCTGAACCAAAAAATCAATTAGCCTTGAGATTAAAATCCACCTACTCAATCGAATCATTGTCCCAACGCCCATCTACGCTTCGAGCCGTGGCAGATTGAAAAGAGACTGAGTAGTGATGGCTGAGAAGGATCCTACAAATCCTCCCGAGATAATGTTACCAATAGAGAAATATTTTTGCACACAGGCATTCGCCGTCTAATGGAAGTGGCGACTGAACGTCCATTGGCATTTGTGAGACATATCATTAGACAAGACGAAACACTTTACCTAAGTTAGCCGTAACATGAAAGCCGAAAAGAGGAAATAAAAAACATGGCCGTTCACGTCTAACCTGGCGTCACAGCTTTGTAGAACTCCTGAATATCGTGGGCACTTGCTGAGAAGTGGCTTTGAAAGTCGCCTTAGACTGATTTCCGTGTAGAAAGATTGCAGCCTTATGCGTCAAATGGCGTGCGAGAGACTTACGCCTGTGTGTTTTTCAACACATTGTAACAAAAAATGTTACGTTCACCACTCATCTGGTCAGATAAGATGTATAGGGGAGTGCCTTAAATTCACTCAAAGTTATCCGGAGCGAAGCCCCGGCGCCAAGCGTTTCTAAATTTCTGAGCTTCAGAAACTCTTTCTCCTGGCGTCTACAACACATAATGAAGTCAAATAGATTTCAATTAAAAAGGGTTGGGACATATTGATATTAAACTGTGAGAGACATTCGAGGCAGTAATTTTTTTTTAAAGTTGCATTTTGGAAAAGTGCATTTTTCCCACTTGGGTGTCACCCCCTGGTGGGTGTCACCCGGTGCAGCCCGCACCCTCCGCACCTGCCTAGTGACGCCACTGCTCCAGCTGTCTCGTTCTGAGGCCGCATGCAGCCAGTTGTCTCTTCCATAACAGCCAAGGCAAGTTGGCGCCTAAGCTGGTCTTTAAAGCATTTCCGTGGGGCACCTCTGTTACGTCGACCACCTTTTAGCTCACCAAAAAAGACTGCCTTGGCATACGTTCGTCCCCCCATACGGGATACGTGCCCTGCCCAGCGTAATTGTTGGACCATAAGAAGTCTCTCTATACCAGGGGTTCTCAACCTGTGGGTCGCGACCCCTTTTGGGGTCGAATGACCATTTGCCAGGGGTCGCCTAAGACCATCGGAAATGTCGGTTTCCCGTCTATTTTTCATTGGAAGTTTTTTTTTCCATACGATTACTTCAGTGTTGTAACAAGCACATTTATCATAGATGGTATACATTAAAGATAACTTTTTTTTTTTTTTTTTTTTTGTAATTTAAGCAAGTAAAATTAGATGATGCTTTTGCTATGTAGATACATCATGGAGGTCAGATATATAGCCTATACATTTAAAATTTGATTATGATTTTATAACATTAGCAAAATGATATTTAGGGTCTACCTATGCCTATGAACAAAATAAATTTTACGGTTGGGGTCGCCGCTTAGTGGGGAATCGTATTAGGGGGGTCGCTGAGCTAAAAAGGTTGAGAACCGCTGCTCTATACTGTCCACACCGGCGTTCGCAAGGACATCGCAGTTTGTAGTGCGGTCTTAAATTGCCACCGTATGTCCATGATGGAGCGTAAGCATCTATGGTGAAAGCTAAACATTCGAATTAACTCTGGCGTGTTTGTCACAATAATTTTGTAACAATGTAGTTTACCTTATCAAACACTGTACGATTTTGCATTTGTAATCGAAGTGCTAATTTATTTTTAACTAAATAAAGCTTTTGCTATGCTCAGTTTCAAACAATGAAATCAGATATATACATTTGACTGCGATTGTATAACATTAGTTAAATCACATTTACTTAGGCCAATGAACAAAAATGTTTTTATTCGCGGAGCTACAAAGGTTGAGAACCGCTGGTCTAGTGGATCAGATATCTGGCTGTATACGGGCTAATAGCTTTTTTTTTCTTACATCTCTTCATGTGACCAGGTCATGTGACTAATTGAAAACATCTGCGCTAACAAAAACAATTTATTGACTATAAACATAATAGATCTATATAATGCGGCTATAAGCCTTATTGATCACAAAACTTGGGCTCTAGATCTAGATTTAGATGTAATATTTTGATAGATCTAAATATCACTTTTCAAAATAAACATTCATTTTTAGTGCTGCATAAAATGCTTCAAGCACTAGCTCTAGTGTTAGTGTTAATAACAATAAAATCTGCATTTGGAGGCGTTGGAATGCTTTATCCCAAGGAAAGTGAAAGTAGAGATTCTAAATTTTTAGACGGAATGTGGCAGTTCAGAGCTGATAACTCGCCAACAAGAAACAAAGGATTTCAAGAACTTTGGTGGAAAAAACCGCTAGTGGAGGTATTGATTTTTTTAATTTTTATTTCTTTTCTATATCTGAGATTAGACATTAGTCATGATTAGTGAGATACTTAATAACTTAGACTTATACTAGATCTAGATCTAGGTCTTACTTGGTCCTAGGTCTAAATCTAGACTAGATCTAGAAGAAATAGACAGATATATCTATATTAGTATTGTTACGTACGTTATTCTCTATCAGGCTTTCTGTTAACACTGCTTAGCAGCACATCTAACACAAGAACTTGACAACAAGAGCTTCAATTAACAAGGTGGCGGTTTATTTACAATTACATCAACAACAGCCATTAAACACAATTGGCTACACTAAATTCAAATGCTTTGCTACACAACAGAACTGACTAACTAATCACTACAATTCTCTCTAGCTCATACGGCTACATTTTCGAGGACTCACTTTGTAGATTATAGTCCTTACTGCTTGCTCCTGCTGTCCTGGACTTTACTATCCTTTCTTTACATATTGTCTCTCGACCGTTAAGGCTTTCAGTCACGTGACCTCAACATGGGTCACACTTGCAGTATTGTCCCTTTGTTCAACAGCCTTTGACCTGTGTGATTGGCCTCAGTCGTGAGTGTCAGTAGGCCGCACACATTAACCCTTTCAGCCCGCCACTGGATTTACTACAGTATATATAATATTAGATTTCTAGAATTCTACATCATCTAGGTTAGTCACTAGCCATAGTCTAGAGTTGCCCTCATCCTATAGACTATAGAATATAGATCTAGAGTTAGAGTCTAGACAGCGTAGACCAAAAAAAGATAATCTGTCTCTATAATATAATTTAGATCTAGATCTATATAAATTATTATCTAGGGTTAGATGATTACATTGATAAAAATTTCAAATTCAATTAATCTAAATGAAACTAGTAAATACTGTAAGGTGAGATAAATCTTTTTTGAATGGAGTTTGAACCTCAGTGATGCATCATTTATGCTTTGAAGTAAATTAATTTTAATAAGAATAAAAGTTATGACCATTTTAGTTTTAGAAAATTAGCCTTTTCAACACAAATGCACGATTATGTTATGATAATTATTACAATTTTAAACCTGTGATATCTATTAACAATGTTTTGTTTTAAGCCATTTGTGGGGGAGTAGATGTTGAAAACCAACAGAATTAGAATACATATTTGCACATAAATGTTTATAATGTTGAAACCAATAGAGATATTTGAAATGAACATTTCAACAGAATAATGCATGTGCTAAGTTCTATTTTAATGCTGAGATAGAAGTACAAAAAAAAAATTTTTTTTCTTTGATAAAGGTGGACCACATTGAAAAGCGATAAAATAAAATATTTGTTGACACTTAAAATTACTTAATAGGCTTTCCAACAGAAACTTTTTGATACTTATTTTAAATTTAGGATAAATTGTTAACAAAATCATAGTTAAAAACATTGAGCAATGTGTTTGAAAAATGACACAAAAAACAAAGCTTAAATTACGTGTAATTGTATCATGGGCATAGCCAGGGGGGGGTTCTTGGGGTTCAAACCCCCCCCCCAGAAATGAAGTAACCCCCCCCCCCCCCCCCCCCCCCCCCCCCGCGGGGAACGGAATTAAGTGACTGATTTTTGCTTTCATTTTGTTTATTATAGGTGAGATTTTAATACTAAATCATCACTTACCACAGCACGCCGAGGGGGTTTTGAGTTAAAAACCCTCTACCAAGGGGTTTTGAGTTTAAAACCCCCTGCCAGGGGGTTTTGAGATTTTAAAAAAACCCTATCAGGGGGTTTTGAGATACAAATCCCTCTACCAGGGGGTTTTGAGTTTAAAACCCTCTACCAGGGGCTTTGAGTTTAAAACCACCTACAGGGGGTTTTGAGTTTTAAACCCCCTACCAGAGGTTTTTGAAGTTAAATCCCCCTCTTCTATAAAACAAAACAAAAAAATGCAAACAACAATCCCCAGATTCCAACAGCACAGTTTAAGGAATTTAAAACCCCCTCCAAAATTTACGATAAACCCCCTCTTCAATATAAAAAAAGCAAATTACACATTCAAAATTCTATGAGCGTAGCCAAAGGGGTTTTGAGTTTAACCCCCCCTCCAGTTGGGGGTTTGAAGCTAAAAAGTACCTTTTCAATATAAAAAAAAGCAAATTACACACTATAAAATCTATGAGCGTAGCCAAAGGGGTTTTGAGTTGATGGCTTTTTCTTTAAAGTTTAAAACCCCTCCAGATGGTTTTGAGTTTAAAATTCCCCTACAGAGCGTTTAGAGTTGAAAACCTCTCTCTTCAATATTATTTTAAAGCAAACTACAGTCACCAAATTCTAAGATCGTAGCTAAATGGGGTTTTGAATTAAAAAAAAAAACAACACAAAAAAAACTCCAGAGATTTTTTAGTTTAAAACCCCTCAAAAGATGATTTGACGAAAAAACTTTCCTTTTCGATATAAAATCTAAAGCGAAATACAGGCATAGTCGTATAGAGCGTAGTCAAGAAAGGTTACAAATTTCTACCAGTGGCTTGGGCTCCATTAATAGGCCTAAAGTGTGAATAGTCTTCTGCCGAAATTGAAAAACATTAAATGTGGCTCAACAAAGATGGCTCAGACAGATTTTAGGAGTCAGTCATAGAGATCGGGTCTAAATCAAAGAAATCATATGCCGAACTGGGAGTCGAATCCTTAGAAAGGTTGTGACAGAACGTCGCATGTTCGCAAAATAAGAGTTGCGAACAGCTTGCCGTAAAATGCGCCGAGTGGCACGAGAGGGTCTACGTCAGTAAGAATAGCACGTTAGGTTTTTGAAATAAAACTTTTTAATAGCAAGATAAAGCACTGTAGAATATGCATTTTGTTGGCTTTCAATACCAGAAATAATGCTCGGCAGCGGGGCTTTGCCCCGCGCTGGGGGATTGCTGCGAGTTCCCCTAGACCCCCTTGCTGGCAAGCGCGGGGAGTCTACAATAAACGTCTTCCGAAAGGGTCAGAATGTAATAAAGATTAATTATGTACACATACACACATATATAATTTTTTTCCCCCTTCCCCCCAAAAAATCCTGGCTACGCCCATGAATTGTATCAATTAGTTTGGATCAGCCACGTAATTATATATGTATAATAAGCCTAGACATAATTATAAATCTGTACGATAAGAAATATTTTTACCAATTGTTTTTGTTTAGCTTTTAGCTTTTTCAATGGGCTATAATCCTATCACTTGTCTGGACAAGTTGTGAATGTTTTAAATGCGTAAAAAAAATGTTCACTCGAACCTCAAGAGTCCTCAATGGGACTAGCTCAACTTCTCAACATCTGTCAAGTATGATTTATTTCCTTTGTTCAAGATACCAAACAAAATAATTAATTACCTATAGTTAATTAACTAATTGGTTCATTTATTTTATTGATTCTTGTTTTTGTCAGGTAAAAGAAATAATTGTGCAAAATTTCAACTTAAACTGAGATTGAGTATGGGAGAAATAACATGTACAAACTTTTTACCAGACAGACAGAGTGAGTTGATATAAGCTTTGTAAAAAACAACAAAAACTTTATTTTCATAATTTCAATGCTGTAAAATTTTAATCTTTAGAGATAATTATATAAGATTGACAAAAAATCTTGCATTAAAATATTATATATAAAGTGTAAATAACTAATTATTAATATAGATTTCTTGATGTTAGTCTGATTGCGCTTTCCAAATGTATGTTAGGAGCCATAGCTTGCAAACATCATATATGATCGAAGATGAACATTGTTGGGCTGTATCTGTTTTGCTGAAATAGAATAATAAATACTTGTACTGTGTACCAATGTAGGTTTGCTGAAAATATAAAATTAGTCAAGATTTACTATAAATTGTTCATTGCACTAATATCAGCTGTATTGTGAAATTATTTTTTTCACCTAAATAAAATTCCAAATATGTAACTATAAATGTAAATCAATTTTTTTCCAGACAGGCCCTGTGATTGACATGCCAGTTCCATCTAGCTTCAATGATGTGACAGAAGATAAATCGTTACGAGATTTCGTTGGATGGGTGTGGTATGACAGAAGCTTTTATGTAACCTCTGGCTGGGCTAGTGGTAAAAGAGTTGTCTTGAGATTTGATAGTGCCCACTATTTCACATACGTGGTAAGAAAGATTTTTAAAACACATATCCCTTATGGTGTTACAATTTATATGAGTAATTAGCAATTATTTTATCTTTGAAGTAACTGATTAATTATAAACTTTAAATGTAAGTTAAATAGTTTATATGGATTTTTGAGTTTTTCTTTAGCTTTTAGCTTCCAGCATAATGCACAAAACAGTTAGCTTAAATCATTTTTATTCTGAAAATATGACATCTGTTTATAAAATTTAATCTGGTTGATACTGGCTAATTAATAGCCTACTGCCCATTGGCCATGAAATAGGGTTTTTGAAGGAAATAATTGTTATTTTGATACATATCATGTATTGTAATCACATGTACAATTCAAATCTGTCATTGTGAGTTTAGATAAAGTTTTAAGGGTAAGGAATGCAATGCCCAGGATAAAAGTAAGACTTTATCTGCTACTCATATCAATAGGAATTTTAGGTCCAATTTTATTTATGATAAAGCAAATCATTTCAGTGCTTGAAGTGCAGGTCAAGTGGAAGGTTGAACATGTTGAAAGAACTGTCAATGTCAAATAAATATCTTTGTCCTTCAACTAAGTTTTACTATAATTGTTTAAACAGTGTTAAGTTTTTCTTCACCATTATCCAGTTCAGTATTGGTAGAAAAAAAGAAATGAATAAAAAAAACAACTTATGTTGTAGACCAAGATGAAAAAAAAACAAAAACTTATAGCCATATATAGCCATGAATGTCAAAAATAGGTAATTTCCTAGCAATAATACAATTTGTTTATTAAAAACAGTACACTGGACTGTGAGTAATAAATATTCCATCTAACTATTCTTCAGTGGTTGAATGGTAGAGAGGTCATGAGCCATAATGGAGGTCATCTTCCATTTGAAGCTGAGGTGCAGCACCTTCTCAACTATGACAGCTCTAATCTTGTCACAGTGGCCATTAACAATACACTCTCACCAACCACACTGCCACCTGGAACAATTCAATATCAGACGGACACCTCTATGTAGGTTTATAAATAAAATGTGCATTCTAAGTAGATGGGCTATCGCTTGATGTTTTAAACTTTGGGTAAACATATGTGTATAGTTGGGGAATTTTTTTTTTTTTTTGGGGGGGGGGGGGGGGGGGGTTTCAATGTATATGCTATGTTTTTTTGTGTGTCTAGTTTCTTTTTATTTCATATATATTTATGGTTGTGCTGAACATACTGAGAGTGTTTTTTTTTTTTGTATCTTATTTTTTTAAAAGTATTAGATAATAAATTTAAATGGATTTGAAGGCCTATTTCATCTGATAGAAATTCACCTTGATTCTTGTGTTACTGTTGGGAAAAAAGACTACTCTTGCCCAGTTTTTCATCAATTTTTCAATGCCTATCATCAACTCTATATATTGCAAGGTGTGAAAGAGGAACTTTACTTAAGAGGAAGGTGCTGTGGCTGAGGGATAAAGCGCTTGGCTTCTGAGCCGGGTTCCTGGTGAAGACTGGGGTTTTAAATTTCGAGATCTCTGGGCACCTCGAGTCCATTCAGTTCTAAGGGGTACCTGACATTAGTCTGTGAAAAATAAAGGCATGTGGTTGTTGTGCTGGCTACATGACACCCTTGTTAATCATGGGCCACAGAAACAGATGACCTTTACATCATCTGAGGTATAGGTCGCCAGATCTGAAAGGGGGAACTCACACTCTTAGTTAAAAAACTTGAACACTTTATTTTGACCCTCATTATCATATCAAGCTGGAACTTGGCACATCAACACTTTTGTAGTCAATATTAATTAGTATATTAAATATATCAGAAAGATCATTTCATCAACTCTTTCAGTGCATATTTTTTTATTGAAAAAAAGACAAAAAAAACTTTCCAGAATGAACAATAATGTGCAAGGGGGTTGACTTACTAAAATTTTTATTGTATAAACATATTTGATTTATTTCAAAGGAAAATGAATAGGCAACAAAATCTTTACAAATAAAATAAAATATTTAAGAAACTACTTTTTAAAATTAAACCTTAGTACTGGTACAAAAAAGAACTGTATAAAAAATTAATACAAAATTTATTTATTGTAAGATTCAAACTTATAATTATACATTTAATTTATAAATATTCATTTTGTCATATAAAATATCATAAAAGATTCACAAACATGCCAAGCTATTGTATAATTAAGCTTTTTTTTTGGGTCTCTTAAAATAAACTAAAAATGGAACCACTAAAACAATGCTATAATTTTAAAAACAGAAATGAGAGAAATATAAAGTGACACATTATAAAGATTTTGTAACTAATATTATTTACCAAGTTACTTTGCTGAGGTAATGCCGCACTCGTCTGCACTAGCAAAGTTACTCCCTAAGAGTTAGATGACACCCTAAGAGTGAATTAATTAGAAATAAATTACCATTGTTCCGTCTATGGGGCTCAAGGGAACTAACAATTATAGTGTATTTTTCTTATTACTGAGTATCAATAATATCCCTTTTTATGTCCCTTTTTATGAAAAATTAAACAGGAATGCTTAGTGAACTATATTATTTGAACATAAAGAAATAATTTTATTTATCAGAGTTGCAGTATCAATTGCTCATTTTAAAGTTGGAACCCAGAGCAGTTAAAGTCTAGAAATAGGTGGTATTTATAGGTGAAATGAATATTTTCATTATGATAACATAGTTGGTCTTTAAATTTCCTGTTTTAAATTGGGCAGAAATGTGTAACTCTTTTCAGGTATCCTCCTGGATATTTTGTTCAAAATCTTCAAATGGATTTCTTTAACTATGGTGGCATTCATCGTCATGTTCGTCTCTACTCTACTCCACTTGTATATGTTGATGACATTACCATTCTCACTGATGTGCGCAATAATATAGGTGGGTCTCTTTTATTAATTTTTTGAGATTCTTCTTTTTTTATTTTTTTTTTCTAAAAAGATGCAATGAAATAACTTGTTATTGTCACTTGTGGCTTCTAACATTAACTATTTCCCTTGTCTCATAGGTAATGTTACATACACTGTTGTGGCAGGGGGAGGTATTCCTCAGTTTGTTGAGGTGACTCTCCTTGATGCCTCTGAAGCAGTAGTTGCACAGAGTTCCAAACTTGCTGATTCTTTGACAATCCAATCTCCAAATCTGTGGTGGCCTTTTGGCATGAATGAGACGGTTGGGTATAGATACACATTACAGGTAAACTCTACATTACATTTGTACAACTTAAGCTCACAGTGGTATGTGCTCTGGACTGTTGACTTAATAGTCTTATCTTTAAACATTGCCAGCTGGAGGTTTGAGCTAGATTATAATAATCTTCATTTCTGAAGGAACATCTTAAACGTCAAAACAAAGTTAAATGTGTACAGAATACATAAGCATTGATAATTTATGTCAGTGATGCCAAAAATATGGACCGCAGGCTATATCTGGCCCGTGACATGGTTCTATCTGGCCTGCCTAAAAGTCAGCAGAAAGTGTAGTTCAATATAAAAAAAAAATGTTGAAAAAATGCATCTTTTCCAACAATAGGACCCTCACTATTAATCTTTAACATGTCTGTGTGTTTCTGAAATAGAACGGATCTTTACTTTTTTGTGGAAGATGATAAGCTAAAATATTTAATTTCTAAAGAAAGTTTGGCTGATTAAAAAAATGCGTAAATAACGACATTATGAAACACATCTGTTGGCATTCTTGGTTTGAGCCATGAATAAAAGATTATTAAACTACGCTTAGAGATTTTAGGATTGTTGAGAATATTTGCCAAAAAGAGACAAAAAATTGAGTAAGCTGTAACGTTAGCTACAATGTTGCTCACATTATAATTAAAGAAATGAAGCCACTTCTGACACATAAAAAAATAGTATAAAATTTCCAATATCTCAATAATTAATGTAAGTTTCTTATCAAATAGTTTCAGGTCGATTTCTTTTTGTTTTTGTACCTTTTCGTTCATGTGGCCTGCCACATGAGTGTTGGAAATTAAAATGGCCCGCAAGTCAGTTTAGGGTGGGCATCACTGATCTATGTATTTTAATAAGAATACATTTTTTTATCCTATTTTTGTCATATATTCTAGAAATTGATCTAGTTTAAGTAGTCCGATTAGTCTATGAGATCTCGGATCAAGATATATATTCTCTGTTTTCTAATTAAAGCAATGTTTTTTGCAGGTGAATGTCTCAGGAGATGTATATAGGCAGCCTTTTGGTATCAGGACAATCAGAGTAACAGAAAACCAATTCCTCATAAATGAAAAGCCATTCTACTGTTTGGGTGTGGCTAAGCATGAAGACTCTGACGTAATCAAATTACTTTTTTTTTACTTGTATAAACTTTTTTTTTTCTCACGTTTTCTGTTTTTCAGTTTTTAAATCTATAAATATAAATATAAATCTAGAATATGAAATACACATTTTCTTGTTTCTAGAATTAAAAAAATAAAATTGTTTAAAAAGCAATCTAATGTGTTATAAAAGGTTTGTGCTTCAAAGTAAAGGAGAAGGATTTAGTTTAATCTTTGTAAGCTTGTGAAATTAAATCATTACAATGTGTTTTCAGTTCCGTGGAAAAGGTTTAGACTACACACTGATAGCCAAAGACTTCAACATGCTGAGGTGGATGGGAGTGAATTGCATAAGGACTTCTCACTATCCCTATGCTGAAGAAATATTAGAGTTAGCTGACCGCCAAGGGGTGGCTGTCATTGATGAGAGCCCAGGAGTTGGCATTAAAAATGAGTAGGTCACGAGTTTCAACTTAGTTTAGAATAATGGAATAGTTTAATTTTTCTTCAATATTATTAAATTTATTAGCTTAGTAATGGTGTATAGCCAAAGGGAATGACTGTCTGGTATGCACTCTGCATTGTTTTCTATACCGTTTGCTGATTTGAACCCTGCACACAGCCATCCCAGGCGATCCTGCTGGAGATTTTTGGGTAGGACCAAAACATGTAAAGTAAACATATCAAGAGAATGTGTAAAGCATGACTTGCAGTAAACTACTGTTATCAGGGTTCGTAGCGCTCCTAAAAACTCCTAAAAAATGAAAAGTCTCCTAAAATCCTAAAATTCTCCTAAAAATTGCCGAAAGTCTCCTAAAATTTTGTCCACTCTCCTAAAATTTTTACCCAATATTTTTTTTAAAATATAATTTTGCTTATTTCTTGCTAAAAATGTGAGGGGATAACAACAGCGTTACTAGGCATTTTGATCGCATGACCTTACGGGCTGGCTGTGTTAATGACCTGACCAGTGACGCGTCTACACCGCCTTTCACCCACTTGTGAAGCGCGATCTCGTGATTGAAGATGGCCTTGGCTCAAGCAAGCATTTCACCTGGCAGTATTTTTCTGAAGTCATTTTAGAAATGTTTGTTTCCATTTATTGTTACCACTAAAGACGCGCTAGATCTAGTCTGTAGTGACTATTGTCTATAATTAGAGCAATTACCAGACTAATTTGTAGGCTACATCCCTCCGGGCCCTCCCTCACCTAAAATCTTCTTGTTGTAAGTGTAAGAGTGACTTCGCGCGGAAAGTCGGTAAATCTTCTAGATCTAGCTAATCTCTAGTAACTGTAATAGTATCTAGATTTAGATTTAGATCTAAATTAGATCTAGTGAAGATAATTCGCATCTAACCTGAAAACTCCGTGAATTTTAGTCAATTTAATGATCTCGATACATCTAATGTCTAGATTACTCTAGAAATACGCTAGATTCTAGATTTACGCTAAATCACTTAGACTTAGAGTCTAGTGAAGATAATTAACACAAAGAAGTGAAAAGTCCGCAATTTTAGTGACTTAGATCTAGACTCTAGATCTACGGTATATCCAGTGAAGATAATGTGCATACTGCCGCGAAAAGTCCGCGAATTTTAGTGAAATTATATATAGACTCTAGATTAACTATAAAGCACTAGAATCTAGTGAAGATAATTCTCACACAGCCGTGAAAAGTCCGCAAAATTTAGTGACTTAGAGTTAAAGTCCGCGAATTTTACCGAATTAGCTTTAGAGTCTAGATCTTCTGTAAATTTAGTGAAGATAATATTCACACAGCCGTGAAAAGTGATTAGTGATTTAGATCAAAAGAGTCTAGATCTACTGTAGATTTAACGAAAATATTTCGCATACAGCTATGAAAAGTCCGTAAAAATTATTTCACTCATAAAAGCCAGGGAAACTAGGCCTATATGGTTGAAAAAGATTCTGCTAGGAAAAAAAACGTGAATAGGTCTAATTCCCCCCCCCCCCCCCCCCCCAACCCAAAAGCCATTTTTAGTAAGCAAATGTCAACTAAACATTCAAATAGGCCATTATTACCCTATATATTACTGGCTCTGTTTATGAAAAGGATTTAAGTTAACTAATAAAAGAATAAAACATTACCTCAAATGCACACCATGACTCTAGTATCTATAAGATACACATAGGAACTAAAAATGTACATTTCCATCACAGAGAAGATACATCATGAATAAGGCATCTCTAAGAATGCTTCTTATTTAAAAAAAATGGAAAAGTAACCATTTGTAATGTTTTTAAATAAATCTTTGAAAAAAAAATGTTTGTTTGAGGTTTTGAGATGACAGTCAAGTTGTTACTTGATTAAAAGATAACTTTCATTACATTTTCTGTGGACATACAACAGCTGATAACATTGTTTCTGTGCATATTGGCAAGATATTTATTATTTTAAAAATCAAATAACAATAATTGATTTGATAAATGCTTAGTTTTGTGTATGTTTTACTATGTATCACACAAATGGATAGGAAACACACACACACACACATCATACATTTCATCCTTAAAAAACCTCCTAAAATCTCCTAAAATTTTGTCATGGAAAAGTGCTACTAACCCTGTGTTATATAGAGTTGTTGTATCATCAGATGCCTGTACCCACTGACACTATTGTTCTCCAGTTGTTCTTCCAACAAGCGATATGTAGAGTCCAACGCGCGTTTGAAATAGGAACCTACTTTGGCCATATCTGTGATATGTTATTTTGACACAATGTCATTGACCTAGTTATCTGGTGATGGTGGAGAACTATTCTCCAGAAGCTGAGATGGGACTTACAATTGTTCAGATTTGCATCAGCTGGTGATCTTCCTTATTTAGTAGTGTTAAAGCCTCCGCGCGGTGTTGCTTCTTGACAATCTGTCTAGTGTAGATCTGACTGTAGGTAACGCTGAACTCAACATTTCAGTAACACCGGCGAAAGGCCGAAACAATCAAATAGGTAGTCGACGCTGATATGTTGTTCTACAAATATGTTTAATACTCAAAAGGGAATCGTCCGATGTCAATAATGTCGTACTCAAGTCTACTACTCTACAATAAGCGTCCTCCTTCTAGCGTCGTTTAGAGCGTTCTTATTTTTAAAAGATCTGTCATGTCACTTGTCGCTAATTAAAACTTTACCCTATTCCCGAAACAAATAACTAATTCCTAACTACTTCCTAATCATGTCATAACAGTAGGCTATTCATTCGTCTAGTAAACAGTTCAGATTGAGTAAAATAAATTTAGTAAATCCCGGATATTAAATTTTTAAACCCTGTACAGCTGCTATTTGTTTGTTGAAACTTATATAACATATCTATGTGTATCTTTGGATATAGTACAGGCACAGTTCTGGCAAATGAAATATCCAGTATCAATTAATATATAACAGCTCAATATCCTAAAGACTGAATAATAGCTATACAGAAATAATTAGAATCTATACTTCAACTCTATAACCAAAATCCAACTGTCCTGGACTAGGAACAAGAACCACACTGTTTTATTATGAGTTACATTCCATTCAAAAAACATTTCACAAAGTAAAAATAATCCAAGACGAAATCAGTCTTGAAGAATTCAACAACATGAGTTGCCCCCCTTCTCCTCTAAAGTTAACAGGAGACCCAGGCTGACCAGAACTCTGTCCTGACACTTAAGTTATACACACAAAAATATGGTAAGTAAATGTTTGTGGATTTTCTTGTGTGGTCTTCAAATAATAATAATGACCATTTTAATAGTCATTTGTAAATATAAGTTGACATATAGAGTAAAGAATGGATTCTACAGAGATTGAGATTGTATCCATCTTTGCCTACTTGTATGTCTAGTATGTCCTAATACATTCCAAATGTATTATCTTGAGTAGCACTGTGTTTTAAAATATATCAGTCTTGCTTTGAATTCTTTTTTGTCTTTCTACCCATACTTCATCCACGTGACAATTGTTTTTATTCCCCAGTAACAACATGGGTAATGAGTCCATAGCTCATCACTTGGAAGTCATGTCAGAGATGATTCGTAGAGACAAAAACAAACCCTCTGTAATCATGTGGTCAGTGGCCAATGAGCCAGACTCTTCAAGACATCTTGCATTGAATTACTTCAAGTGAGTTTAGGAAGGTCATTTTTTTTTTCTGACTGTGACTTGCATGTGTTGTTCTTGAATTGTTTTGATATTCATAAAGGAAATAATATGACTTTAATGCTTTTCAGAACTGTCATTCAATATACTAGAGACAATGATCCAGCTCACAGACCTGTAACATTTGTTTGTTCCTCTTCCTACAAGGATGATGTTGCTGTAAGTTAAACTCAAGTAAACTCATTGCACCTATTATTGAGTCCTTTCTTTTTTCATCTGTCCTAATTAAAAAATATTTTTTTTTTTTTAAATAACAACTGTTATCGGAAAGGTATTAGTGATGGTGAAGTAGAATTTTAAAAAATGTGTAAAATATTTTCTTAATTTGCATCCATTTTCTTAAATAGTTCCCTAGTAAAAATTGCAAATAAAAGTTCACTAACCTGCAATCATGTTCTAGAATCAATTTTTAATGTTGAGCTGCCTAGCTGTTTATTTGAGTTGAAATTAATGCCACTGGGTCATAAATATTGCACAAATATTTCTTATAACGTTTCCTTTGCTAATTTAGAAATGAAAATTATGCATGTAATTGTTTTCAGTTAAATAAATTAATATGACTGTAAACAATTGTGCTAGATCACTTTCATTTCAATATGTTTTATCCTGAAAAATTATTATCTACCAGTAAGCTCCTCAGAAGTAATGCAAAGTAAAGTAAAGTTCCACTTTCAGACCTTGCGATCTATAGGGCAGATGATGTAAAGGTCATCTGTTTCTGTAGCCTACTGTAAATAAGGGTATCATGTGGCCAGCACAATGACCAACCACCTTTACTTTTCCCCAATTAATGTTAAGTAACCATTAGAGCTGGGTGGACTCAGAGGCGCCCAAAGATCCCAAAATTAAAAATCCCAGTCTTCATCAGGATTCGAACCTGGGACCCCCAAGCCCTTTATCCCTCAGCCACTGTGCCTCCTTCCCCTCCCAGAAGTGGCTAATTTTATATTATTCAGAAGTGGAATTATTAGAAATGGCTGAATGGTTAAGAATGACAAGTTTAAACTGCTACTTCACAATATCAGATTAGTATGCTTATGAAATTGTATTACTTTTATTACAGTCCTTTGTCAACGTAAGTTGTATAAATCATAGTTTAAAAACCATCACAAAATTGTATTCTGCTTGACCAGGTTCAGTTTGTGGACGTAGTTTGTCTCAATAAATACTTTGGTTGGTATGAGGATACTGGCCACTTGGAGCTTATTCAGCGCCAACTCCACACATGGTTTGAAGGTTTCAGAACTCTCCACAAGAAGCCCATCATTGTTACAGAGTATGGTGCAGATACAGTGCCAGGTTTACATAGGGTTAGTCCTGCTCACATTCTCACTAGTAGACATCATACTTCTATACACAATTGTTTAGTGTATGTGTTGAGCACTGTTTGTGTGTGTGTTTTTGTTTCCAGGCTCCAAGTTCTGTGTTCACTGAAGAATATCAAGCAGAATTCCTTCAAGAGTATCACAAAGAGTTTGACATTGCAAGACAAGATTTCCTTGTGGGGGAAATGGTTTGGAACTTTGCAGATTTTATGACCCCTGATGGTAATTTGATAAATCATAGTCATAATGTAAAGCAATGCAATAAAAAAACAATGTGCAAAGACTTGTAACTGACTATATAAAATGAAAAAAATCTTGTACGGTAGATTAAATACTAAAATAATAGCATTGCTAGAAATCTAGATTTAATTTTCTTAGAAATAGAAACCACAAAATCTGTTTACAAACAATGCACTATCTAAATCATCTTTAAAAAAATTTTTTTCTTATTTTGTACAATTGTTTTAAAAGTAATTGACTTTTGGCAAGGACTATTTAACCACTTGTTCATTATGTCCTGACCAACACAGGTATAACCAGAGTAGTTGGGAATAAGAAAGGACTTCTGACCAGGCAAAGGGAACCCAAGAGAGGAGCCTTTGTTATTAGAGACCGGTATAATGCCATTATCAATGGAACAGCACAGACTTGCGGTTGCAGTCCTTCATCTAAATACTCTTCCCAACCTCACTCCTACCAGCATTCAACAAACCCTGACCAGATCATTGGATAATTCATAATTCTTATCATTTATTTTTGTTTCTTTTTATTCTTTTTTAGCATTTAAATTACCTATTTTATATATATATGTATTAAGGCTTGTCCTTTTTATATAATTTATGAGTATACAGGGTGCTAAAAAAAATGTACCAAAACCATTGTGCTATATTTCAAATAAAAAAATTGATACCTTGTTGGGTCATTGATATTTACTGGTCACAGTGGAACAAAACTTTCAGTAACATACTTTCACAAGAAAAAGTTGCACAGAGTGAGGTTAGAGAACCGGGTATGTCAAGCACAGAGAGCAAGGTCCTTAGTTCTTTTTCTCCTAATCCAGGGCTTTTGGTAGAAATTTTCATATAAGCTTGATGTTGTCTGTTCCCTCACATTGAGCACTTGTAAAGGATAAAATAAAAACATGGAAGTTACATACAGCACCTGTGTCCTGTTAGGTATTTATGTTTTATTTTAGAAATATATCGCAATGGTTTTGGCACATTCTTTTTTAATCACCTTGTATAACAGGTTTTAGTCTTGTTGATTAACCAAATAATTGGGTCTCTTTGTCCATTTACAAAATTGTTTTAGATATCTTTTTTATTTTAAGAATTCTTTATATTTAATTTTTTTTAAGTTAAGACTCTCCTTCCTTTGTTCTCTTGGACCATTTTCAACTGCCTTTTTCACCATTATCTTTTACAACTCACTGCCACAGTATGCTGGATCCATTGCTTCATAAATAAATATGCTGAAGCATTACATGTTTTTGCAAGTCTCCTCATCTTAAGTTCGAACTCAGGGTAATCTTTTTCTTACTGTGACCAAACAACTGAACTTTGATTGAATGGCCTGCCAAAGTCCTTGCATATTTTAAACATTGAACTTCTATGGTGTAAGCAAATCTTCATATATTGTATTATCCATGTGAAAAATTCTGTGACTTCTGCGAAATAAGTCTACATAAATAAACAATAATTTTGGCCTTAATAAACAGCTGGTCCATTTACATAAAATTTCCTGTGCTAAAAGAGTGAATGTCTTAAGACATTTTATTATATCCATCCATCTGCATAGGTAAGTAAGCTTGGTTTGAAAAAAAAAAAGGCTGTAATGTATTTGTTTTAAACATAATATATTTGTGCTAAGTACTTTATGAAGCATCATAGTACTTAATATGTTGCCACACACTACAGCAATAAAGGAAATCAACAGATACATGATACAGTGGTGTACACTTGAATTAACAGTATTGAAAGGAGTTCTTAAGTTTCTTAAATATTCTGAAGTTTGAGAACCACTGACACTTACACAGGGACAAAAAATTGACAACTGCATTCACAACAAAGAACAAGTAATCTCTAGTTTGTCTCTCATCCTGTGTACCTATAAATATTTGTACACTGAAACAGTATTGTTATAATTGAGCTGCATATTTTTTTTATTAGAAATTACTTTATGTATTGTATGAAAAAAAAATGTAAGCTTCTTTGTTGAGCATTATTTTTGTCATAATTTATTTTTTCTTCATTTAGGAAAAGTTTCCTTCTAGAACAATGTAACCTTGCTATTTTTGTTTTTGACAATATACAAAATGTTTATCATTTCTAAACACCTTAGTTTGTTTTGAGCTTATTCTATATGACAAGCTGTTTTTTTTAAACGTTTATTTTAAAGTTTTTCACTGCATTTATGTTAATAATGCTTTGAAATATCTGAAAAATATACAATGTTTTGATCAATGTTTTTCAAATCTAAATCTATTTACAAATTGTGATAAGCTGTGGTCACTCTGTGATTACACAATCCTTACTTTTGAAAAATAAAATAGTTAAACTAAATGTATCATCATCAATTGTTTCTCAATGATATCTGTGAAAACATTCAGATCATTATAATTTTTGTAGTCTTCCAATTTTCTTCCAATGTTCATGTTAATATTGCCAAATTTTAAGTTATTGTTTGAAAATGACATTGCTTTATACAGTATCTTTGTTTTGTACTAAAAATAAATATAATTTACATTATTTTAAATTTACAAATAGTTACAAAGACCTAAAATGATGAAGACAGAACCATTTGAAATTTGGTTCAGAACCATTAATCCTTTAGAACAAAATTATGCATAACCTGAAGGTCACATGTATTGCCCTTAATGTGAAGTCTTTTTTCTAAGTTCTAGTACACATTTATTTTATTCTATTGTCCCATCACTTGTTTCTATACAAAGAAACCTGCCACTTTCTAAATTATTTTCGCTTCCCAGGGTTAAAAAATATACTAGAAAATGTGTGTGTTTTTGCCCTTCAATGATGCTTTGCTGTACTTATAAGTTATTATACATTCCTAATGCACAAATTTCTTGAAGGCAATGTTTTAATATATATATATTTGCTTGTGGTGGCTGAGTGGTAAGTGCCTGGCTTCCAAAGTGAGGGGTCTTGAGTTTGATAGACAGGGAGTTTGAATATCAGAATTTATAGGATGCTCCAGAGTCCACCCATCTCTAATGGGTACCTGACAATAGTTGGGGAAAAGTATAGATGATCGGTCATTGCCCTGCTCTCATGACTCCCTCATTAACCAAAGGCCATAGAAACAGATGACCTTTACATCATCTACCCTATAGATCAGGAAGACTGAAATAGATACTTTACTTTTTTTTTTTAACAATATTTAAGCCTTAAACTTTGTTTGGTCAGGGTATTCTTTCACACATGACTGTCATGTTTCTTGCTTTTATCAAACTTGATGTCATCATTGAGATGTCATTGTAGCCATGACTACATGTTGTCAGTGTGCGTCAAGAAATATGGTACTTGTAAAATTACATTTTGATGAATTATGGAGTAATAAAAATGCATAATATTCTTTTTCACCTTATCACCTTGAATAGTTTTGAAACATTTATAGCTGTGAAATAAATTAAAAAAAAATAATGCCTCAAAACACGTCTTCTACCTGGAATCTTTTGTTGTTCAAAATGTGTTGCCTTCTCAAACCATTGGTTAGAATTCCATTATCCACATAATGCCATCATTTGTTGCCTGCTCATGGTGTTTGCTTTGAAGGAAGGACAATAATAATCTAGTCAGACTAGCCAACGGTTATTTCAGTATTTCGAGACTTGTCTGAATAAAAAATTGCCATCACATTTTTTCCCCCTACAAGTAGACTAACACATTGACTGATGGTATAACACATTGACTGATGGTATAACACAATAACTGAGGTCTAACACTTTGACTGAAGTCTAACACTTTGATGGTATAACACTTTGACTGATGGTATAACACAATAACTGAAGCCTAATACTTTGACTGAAGTCTAACACTTTGATGGTATAACACTTTGACTGATGGTATAACACAATAACTGAAGCCTAATACTTTGACTGAAGTCTAACACTTTGATGGTATAACACTTTGACTGATGGTATAACACAATAACTGAAGCCTAATACTTTGACTGAAGTCTAACACAACGACTGAAGTCTAATCTGCTATTTTGTTCGATGGTCATCAATGTTTCAGACTTTCCCTTACAGATGTAGATTATTTTATCATAGCTGTAATTTTTTGCAGGAGTGTGTGTTGGGTTTGATCAAAGGATCATTGTAATAGAAGTGAATATCATAAGATCATGCAGCCATTCACATCAATCTCCTGAATATCATAAGGTCATGCAGCCATTCACATCAATCTCCTGAATATCATAAGATCATGCAGCCATTCACATCAATCTCCTGAATATCATAAGGTCATGCAGACATTCACATCAATCTCCTGAATATCATAAGGTCATGCAGCCATTCACATCAATCTCCAGAATATCATAAGGTCATGCAGCCCTTCACATCAATCTCCCATCAATAACGTAAGACACTGAATAAAAAAACTTGTTTTTTTGTAAAATGTTTATTAGGTTGAATATATAAATACCGTGTATACAAGTATCAAAAGTTTAGTCTCCATGTTTCTATGTAAATGAAATATCAAAACTCCATCATATTTAGTTCATGACCAAAGTGCATTTGATTACTAAAGTCGTGTACCTTGTATAGTCCATTTATTTATAGTCACAGTTGTTGCACTTTTTATATTATGAAATACACATTGACTTTTCCATTTTTTGAAGCTGAAAAAAAAAATAACATAGGGTCTTAATTTGATAAACAAAAGTTTGTTCCTTAGTATGATTTACAAAATATTTCCTCCTATTTAACTGTAACTTGCCAAGTTGGACTATCACAATTAAGTAAACTAATTTGATATTTAAGTAGTCTAACTGGCAGCCATCGTAAAGTTAGATTACAAACTGGCTATTGTTCTAATTCATTGAATACAGTCCCATGAAATGATGATCAAAAACGTGACTTTAGCAGACAGTGAGAGAAGCAAATAAACAAAAATCTGTCGTCGCGTCGTGCTGGAAATGTCACCATTCTTTTCTCAGATACTCCATCAAAAACTCTTTCTTGATCATAATGAGCTCACAGCCTTCACTGACCTGTATAGATTACATACAGTCATAATAAAAAATGAATGTAAAACCTGTTGTGTAAATCACACATTTAAATTTGTAAAGGAAAAGTCTTCCACCTATTAAGCATGTAAAACTATTAATTTTTAAAAGGTTTCTTAGACATTATGCCCAAACGTAAACACTTAGAAATCATAACTGTTTATTATTTCCCCCTTAACGATGTTATTGGCTATCTATTTGAACATACCAATGACCAGTCCTCTGCGGGTGGTTCAAAGACTCCGTTGTTAAAATCCAGCCATTCATGGCCCTGGGGGTACAAAGAAAAAATAAAAGCACAACATCACAATTTTGAAGCTTGTAACAAAATACTGAACTGCTTATCCTAAGTAAGTATACGGTTTACAACTAGGGATGTACCGGATAGCACTTTTTATATCCGGCCTGAGCTGAATATGACCGGACAGTAAAATATGATATCCGGATACATACATGACTTGTAAATAGCTTTTGTTTCTAAACATTTTCAAAAACTGCTAAAAAAAAACAGGGGCGATTCCCTACTAGTAATTTTAACTTTTAACTGAATTTAAATATTCTGGACGTTTCATTTAGGGGCGCAATAGAAAAAACAACAACAAATCTTTACCACATAATCTCCCTTTACAAGTCTTCGGATGTGTTTCCATTTGGAGAACTGGTTAATGTTTCTGGAGGAAAAGAAAATACTAGACATTAGTATTGTAACGAGTCTCACTATCCAGGCTCTCTGAAACTGCACAACACGACACCACCAACTCAAAGAACTTTACAATTCAGGGCTTCAAAAAAACGTTATACTCAATGTCCAATAAAGCACAGCATATCCTATACAAATGGCAACATATATAACACTGTACAAATGTTTCACCTTTGACATGCATACCTACGTATCAACTCTGGCACCTCTGTATCAAACTACTGGACTCTGCCTCGTGCCGGACTTCTACTGAGTTCAACTGTTTCAAACTTACTTCGCAAACTAGGCTCGCTGTATCGGACTCTGCCTCGTGCCGGACTTCTACTGAGTTCAACTGTTTCAAACTTACTTCGCAAACTAGGCTCGCTGTATCGTACTTCATTGTAGATCGTGACTTGGTCTCGTACTCAGTAGAAGTTTTGACTTTTTCCCGAACCGAACCGTCGTAATAAGCCGTGTGTAACCACGCTTTACTGAACCGCACTGAACCTTCTTAATTGTAACTACTTCGCTCCTTATATAGATTCCCCTAAGGCCTTCTAGAACCCGACCGAACACTGCTCAACCCTTCCAGATGGACACTGGATGCTCTGCTGACCTGCGTAATTTGTGGTAGCTAGCTACATAAACGCACAATTACTTCCATCTGCATCATCACCAATGTTAACATGCTTTTTTTTTTACGCTGCAAATGTTTTGATGGATGATTTTTCAATGATCTTCAATACTGACCCGAATTCATTTTTAGAAATATTTTTGTAATGACGAAAATTAGCGATGGGGATGTTTCAATCCGAAAAATTGTTTCCATGTTCTGCTAGTTCTAAATGTCATTAGACAGGGTATGTAAAATAACAAATCGGTCTACGAAGTGCCCATACAGTCTAGTAAAACCGTTGCCTAAGTCGAGTTGTATTCCATTGCAGTTTTCGCATAAAATACTTTTGGCTTGCATGGAAGCAAGTCTTGGCAGTTTAACTGTTTTTCATTGCAGTATTTCGCGTAAAACACTTTGCTCGTTTGGATGAAAGTCTTGGCAGTTTAACTGTTTTTCATTGCAGTATTTCGCGTAAAACACTTTTGGCTTGCTTGGAAGCAAGTCTTGGCAGTTTAACTGTATTTCATTGCAGTATTTCGCGTAAAACACTTTTGGCTTGCTTGGAAGCAAGTCTTGGTAGTTTAACTGTATTTCATTGCAGTATTTCGCGTAAAACACTTTTGGCTTGCTTGGAAGCAAGTCTTGGCAGTTTAACTTCTTATATGGTTACGTTCAAACCTTTAACGTTTGCACTAAAGGCAGGAAATCTAGGGGCATTGAAGCGAAACTTTTTATGTGTGCTCCATATTCATTATTGGCTTTTTTGTGAAACGTCTTAGTTTCCTCTCATATCAAATGATGCTAACTCTCTAGTTACTGGGTAAAGCGTTGATTTTATAACAAACTAAAGTGCCGCACTTTTCGCTGATTGAATTGAAATCATTGCCTTATTAAAAGTTTAATTTTGATCCATTTTCGGACATAAAAGTCGGAGCCTTAAAATCTAAAAAAAAAAAAAAAATTAAATTTATTTTATAGCTTTGATTTTAGTGTAATAATTAAGAATAAAAATGGAATATTACACTGCAAAATTTTTCACTAAACCTAAATCAATTGTTATTGAAGTTCAACGATATTATCTTACTCGTGGGGGTTTCATCTCAGAATATCAAGAAAACCCCCTCGATACGCCCCTGATCTTACTACAATAAATATTCTGGTCCATGTAGGGCATACATAAGTGGAATATGTGTTTACAGTGTGATTAAAACTGCACGTTGTTTCACTGGAATAATTACCAAAAAAAAAAAAAGAGTTTAAATTTAAGAGAGGAACTTCCTTCAAAATAGTTTTGTTATTAAACTATATGTCAGAAATAGTCAATATAACAGTGTACTAAATCATCCCCTTTGACTAGTTCAACTATTGTATTACAAGCTTTGTCATTAAAAATTAAGTAAATACACCCAAAAACTATACTTTAATATAATAAGTTTGTCTTTAGGTCAGAAGATTAATGAGGAGTGCATTATTCTACGTGGCTCCGACCTATATATTTTGCCACATCCTATGCAGACATAACCGCTGATTCTCTTTTCGCCTTCTCTGGCAGTCCTCGGCAGTGGATTTTCTTTTGTTTATGCATGCATACGCATAAAATTGTTCTTTTAAGGGTATTGGATTTACTAAAAAAAAAGTATCGCCGTTTAAATATGGAATGGGGCGAATGTGTGTTGAAAGAGGAAGAGAGAGAGAGAGAGGGGAAGGGACGGTAAGATGGAGCAATAAGAACAAATATAGTATTGATATTTTTATTCTTTAAACCAAGATTAAATTACTTAGATTCTACGAGTTACAGTTTTGTGTTGATGTATTATTAAAGAGTCTGGTGTTCTACTAACAAATGTTGACATTAAACACAGATTTCTTATGAAAAATTATCGAAAAATATTCATCATAACAAACTGACTTAACGTAATTAAAATAACTAGAAAAAAAATATCTTGGCTGTTTTGGGGCAAATTAAAATCTCTTTTCTACACAGAAACTAAACATGAAACAAGAAAAACATATAAAAAACTTAAAAAAAAACTACAAAACCTCCTTTAAGCAACTTACATAGCGATTGTTTGTCTCTAAAAATTAATGAATGTTGAATTTAAAAACATTTTCCCCCGCCCACTCCCCCCCCCTCTCTTCCTCCTACCGAGACAAAAAAATCCTGGTTAAGAGAATGTCTAGATCTAATACACCTTTTAATATTGCAATGGTTAGCATCTAGATCTAGACTTAGAAGACAATGATCAAAATATTCCTAACATTAATTTATTAAACTCTTGAATCAGTATTGCTTTACATTAGAAAATTCTTCAAAGCGACAGTCCTTTCAAAACCGACGTAGAATCTAGACCTAGATTTAGTTTCTAGCCAAATTTCACATCTGTTTACTTTTAGTAGAAATTTGATAACTAAAGTTTTCCCCACATGGCCAGCGAGCTAGGAATATATTTCTCAGCGACATACATCAACTGTAAAATTTCTAGCAAAAACGTTAGAATCGTTTTTGAGATCTGTGCCCCTGCCACCCAGGCAGATTCCCCCATAAAGAAGTGACTTGAATAGAGTTGTAAAGAAAAAAACAACTTACTTCATCAAAATATTCAGAGATTCTACTGAACCTAACCTGCTCTCAATAGCACTGAAACAAAAAGTGAAACTTTTTAAATTACATTGACATTGAACATGCATGTTTTACATTCTTCTATTAATAGTATAAACTCCAGATGCCTATTTTAATCACGGTAGGCCCTATATATATAAAAGCCATCTAAAACCTTTCTAATAGCGGAGTGTTCATCAACCTATTAAATACATATCTATTCAATATTGCTTCTAAATTTACAATAGTTATAACATCAGACTTTAATTAATTAGATTCTATAGTGAGATTAAATTATTTATTGAATCATGTTTTTAACAAAGCTTATATCAATATACTCTATTTGTCTGTCTGATACATTTTGTTGGACAATGTCTCTTACAACCAATCTAACATCAAGTTGAAATTTTACACAATTATTTGTTATCCCTAACAAAACATAACTCGCTGAAAAAAGAAACAAATAAATCATTACATAATTAATAACTAATTATTTTGTTTGGGAAAAGGGAAATACATGGTATTAATTGAGAGATATAGCTGTATATGTGGAGTTATTTATGTTTTTATGTGAAGTAGTGTTTCTATTCTCCCGGCACTTTACATTTTGGATCAAGTTAAAATTTTGCACATACTTATTCATAGTCGATGGCAATACATTAATAAATAAATTAAAAAAAAATTAGTTAATAAATTAGTGGTAATTATTTATTTTTGTTTTATATAAATAATAGGTAGCTTATCTTGTAAAATTGACATATACGGCACTGATTTTGCAGTTCTTCCCCTTCCAATGCTACTTATCAAGAGATTTGACTATGTGAAGTTATTTCTCTTATTACGTTTTTTTTTTTTCAATTTTTGTTTCTCCCACTTTCAATTCTCGGATCCAGTTGAAATTTCGCATACATATTCCTAGCCGACGACAATACATGAATGAAAAATTAACCAATTAGTTAAACAATTATTGGAAATTAATTATTTTTGTTTAATAAAGAAAAATGGAGCTTATTCCTTCAGAATTGAGACATATACAGTTGCAGTTCTTCCCCTTTGATAAGCTTTTTAAATTTATTTATTTATTTTGCTTGTTACGTTTTGTGAAACAGTAAAAAGTGATGGTCATTTTATTTTTGATTCATTTAAATGTCTTTTAAAATATCTTTATGTTATGGATGCACTGGATAGTAACCTCAGCTCCGGCCGAATATCAGGTTATTTTTCACTATCCAGCCATGTTTTGCTTCAGCTGTTTGGCCGGATAGTAACAAAAAATACACTGTAGTACCCACATTTCTATTAACATGTTTCAAGTGGACGTGGTTCTATTAGTGTCTGTTATTAGTGTCATGGAA
This sequence comes from Biomphalaria glabrata, assembly GCF_947242115.1. Lineage (NCBI taxonomy): Eukaryota > Metazoa > Mollusca > Gastropoda > Planorbidae > Biomphalaria > Biomphalaria glabrata. The sequence continues at coordinate 24,128,032 of NC_074722.1, forward strand.
TGTATGAATGTTTATATTTAAAACAAAATAATGTGCTTATACTATACAACCCAGATTGCACTTTACTTAAGCTTACAAATCTGCACAATATACATGTGTTTATTTTCACATCAAGCTTCACAGATTGGTTTGTGATGTCTGTCATTTGTCTGTTAATAAACTCAATTTCCTCAATGAATAATAGAGTTTTAAACGAAAATGTGGAAAAAGGAAAATAAAAATATAACATTGGCATGCTATTAAAAAGTTTCGCAAAAGTTCAGTATATAGCTATTTACTATACAAAAAGGTACGGTATTCAGATCCGGCAGGACATTTTATTTTGATATTCGGCCATATTGGGCTCCGGCCGGATATCAAAATGCTATTATTACTTTTATTTTTATTTTCTTCCTCTCCCAAGTAGACACTATTAGTTCTAGATCTACAGGCAAGTTTCAATTTTTATTTTACTCATAAATCTCGTTTTAATAACACTTCTTTCACTATAGATTAACTGTATTAGAATAGATGTCATTGCTGATAACAACCTAGGCGGGCCTCCTTCTGGTCTGTTACCTTGGCTTGGTACTCTGGTCACTGAAAGATATACAATATAGTATTGTTAGAAATCTATTTCCATGTTATTCTAGTGCACACAACTGACACCAAAGTTCTTCAGTGTACTGTCTGCTCATTGGCTGGATTATGTCTCTTACACTTTCCCTCCCTTACACACAAGCACGCTTCCTAATCTCTAATCCAATCTTGGGAAGTGTCTCTTTCTCCCTTTCTTATATTATCTTTCTTACCTCACCCATTAACATTTTCCCTCTTTCTGTCTGTCGGGCTGATTATATATCAGTAACATTCTCCGTCTATACCACACAAAAAAAAGCAGGCACAGTTAATTTTGGATGAAGCCTCGGCTGTCTACCTACTTAAGAGAAGGAAAATCCAAATATCTGCTGCCTTGCGGCTATACCCAAACATGCGAAAGGCTTCGGGAGACAACCCCGAGACAAAATCAGGACCTGGTGACCCTTATGCCATTTGCGGTACGCAGCGCTACAACCTGTATCTTCAGCATCGCTATATTGTTTGAGAAGTCTAAAATTGTCTGATAGGTAGAACTGTACAGATTAGAATATCATAGTCTGATCAACACAATCTCATCGTAACATCAAGTCATCGTTGTCATCTGGCACTCAAACATATATCGTCACATGGGGTAAATTACTTGATAAAGACGATTCGAAATACATACACACGCTTTTAGCGCAAATGCAGAGTATAGAACATTTCCACTCATTACTATTAGATACCATAGCAATAAACTTTAAATCACTTACCCTTATATGGTTGAAAAGACATGTAATCATCTTTAAAAATTACACTGTGCTTTGAAGGGGTATTAGAATTTCTCTTCTCGTCGTGGATATTTCTAATGACATAGAAGAATACATTTGAAGAAGGAAAGAAACTATAGACGTTCTTTGTTACATCAGATCATAGACTCTAGACACTTTGTTTGTACTTCTGTTATAGATTACAGGAATAGTGCTTTTCTAGACTAATTGGCCTAACTACCCACAACGAGATATTAGTGATTGCTTAGCATTCCTTAATTAGAATGGTTATGCTTGGCAATTGCTTCAGATCGCCACACTCCAGGAGATGTCAACAATGAAGTAATAATCTTTGTTTCTAAAGAACCATCTGAAACTTAATCGCTAAGAGGCCAAGGCGCTACAGACAAGGTGTTCCAGTACCATCTCATCGTGGTCGCCCCCTGAACACTCTGCTATCAGTAGGGTAGCCAAGGGTACTTGTTGCTCGCTACTTATGAATGGGCAGCTAGCGATTGTAAAATTGCAATAAGGAGATTATGTCCAGCCCACCCCCGTAGACCCCGTTGTAACGGTGAGTAAGAGAGACAGACAGCTCTCCGAAAAGAGGATAGCGCTGAAAATCAACTCAAGGGTTTCTCGGGATCTCTTGGGTCCTGGCAAATTCACGGTTCTCCTCAGGCAAAGCTGGGCTGAATAGCGCGGCATTTGCGGGCAGTTTCGGACGGCGTAGCTGCGCTCATGTGCTAAGCTCTAACTAGCCCGTCCCCTATAAAGTAGTAGAGGAAGGCGCTGTCCCCAGTGCGGACATCCTGCACTCGAGTTTTGGACCCTTTTTGTAGGCCCTTGTTTATAAATAAGGCCGATAATGGTCTATGCTTCTTAACAGTTCTTGAAAGTCAACAACTAAATTAAATGACCGCTGGTACGAGCAGTATAACTGGCTTCACGACCTATGTAAGGAACAGCATGTTAGTATTCGAAAACCCTGGCCCTCAAACACATTGGCGTACCTACGCCATCTCTCTCAACGTATACAAAGCTGGGGGAAAACTCATATATCAACAGCCATAGTCCACCAAAAAATGAGCTTGCCATCGAAGTAGGAATCCAAAACAACTTCACTAGTACCCTCCTACCTGGAGATTGCAAAGTTTCTTACGTGGGGCTATGACACAACTGATTCGTAATCCAAAAAGTCCATTACCTTTTAGATACTTCGAACCCGTTATGCTCGCTGAACAAGCATAGTCCGCTAACCCTCCCACACACTGGCATCGGGTCTCTCTCTCATCATCATCATCAAACTCCATTTGAGTGAGGGCTTGAGAGGCTTAAATCCTCTCTTGCAAAAGACCTGGACAGAAACCCTGCTGTCTTGCGTAGTGCATAAATGTCGCCATACAGGTCGAGATCTCTAGATCCGATTAAATTCTTATCTAGGCTGACCTAGAAGGAAAAAGCTCAATTAAAGTGCTTGTGGATATCGGAAGTGATCATAGACCTATAGAAATAACTATTGCCCTCTCAAAGGCCAGAGGTATAGCCTCTAAATAGCCCAGAAAGTGGAACTGACTGGCCAGAATATGGGGCGGAAGTCGACACCAACCTATCCACCCCCGATATGGAAGAAGGGACAGTGGTTCCCACTTACGGTGAAATCACTGCAGCCATTTTGGAATGTCCAAGTGGTATATTCCGGGACCTATCCCACCAGGTCCCGAGAAACATCTTGGATAGGACCTATCCCACCAGGTCCCGAGAAACATCTTGGATAGGACCTATCCCACCAGGTCCCGAGAAACATCTTGGATAGGGCCTATCCCACCAGGTCCCGAGAAACATCTTGGATAGGACCTATCCCACCAGGTCCCGAGAAACATCTTGGATAGGGCCTATCCCACCAGGTCCCGAGAAACATCTTGGATAGGGCCTATCCCACCAGGTCCCGAGAAACATCTTGGATAGGGCCTATCCCACCAGGTCCCGAGAAACATCTTGGATAGGGCCAGGAAGAGGGCGAGGCGTAGAGTTCAGAAGAAAGGCGGGTGCCGCAGGGAGTAGAACCAATTAGCTAGCGAGGTGGCCCAACGTGTAAGGGCGGAACACTGGAGGGATGTCTAAGCCGGGAGGATGTTTGGGATACATCAAAAGCATGGAGTCTACTTCGAAATCTGGAGGCCAAGATTTGGTACATACAACAATCCCATTATTGACACCCAATGGGGATCGGGCCTTAAGAGACCCCCCAAAAAAAAAAGACCGACCTTGTAATTAGAGCACTTCAATCAGACCTCCATACCATCTCCTCGTATTGCAAAAATAAAAAAGGCTAACTAGCCCAAATTGTGCGGTAGAAATCATGTTAAACGAGGCTGCTCACAGCCCGAGGAGAGAACGCGCCGTGCTAATAGCCCTGGAAGGCTACACAAAGGGGCGAACCATGGCTACCGATCCACACTTTATTAATTCGATAGATAGACACTGGATCAAACGGAAATCTTTTACGCGCGGAGCGGAAAATTTGAGCTTGGCAAGTTGATCTCTCCACCGAACGGATCCACATCCCTAGAACTGAATAACAGAAACGTAATAGATACTAAAATGTGTGGGCCATTGGTTTGTATGAGAGGGTGGGGCGTATACTTCTAGGCTTTTCTATCAGTGTTATCTGTTAATTTATTTACATGTATTAAGTATACATATACATATATACCTATACGTTGATAGATAGATAGATAGATAGATAGATAGATAGATAGTTAGATAGATAGATAGATAGATAGATAGATAGATAGATAGATAGATAGATAGATAGATAGATAGATAGATAGATAGATAGAAAGATAGAGATTTCATTGAATTTGTTGATCTAACTGAGGTGCTTATAAAAACATTTATTTATTTAAATTGAGTGCAGCATTAAAGACAAGCCTGTAAAACTTAAAAAGTTCAGATCTTACGGTAAAAACAGTTGATTTATATCAGACATATTAGTAGAAGAACATCTTGATTCAGTTCTCCTGAAAGGCAGCAAATGAGAGAAAGAACCTCGTGTATCAGACATGGCAGACTTCACCGATGAAGCAGTGGTCTCAGAATCAGTTTCTTTAACAGAATCGTCTAATGCAATTGTCTGTAGAATAATTTTTTGTATAAAGGAATTTAATTAATCTACTTTCTGTTTTCCATTATATGTTACCGGCAAGGTACGAAATGTAAGCGTTTTTTTTTTGTTTTTTTTTCGTCAAAGTACGAAATGATTCTCCATTCTACTGAATGACTAGTTCTGTGTGAGGCCAACATAGAAAATGTCTTAGTTTTAGAAAGATATTTATAAATTAAACATAAATGAACACCCCACAAACCCCCGCAAATGAACAGCAGGATTTTTAAAGAGTGAGAATACTTTTGTAGGCCAATGTCCTTACCCTATACCGGAGTTTCCCAAACTTTCGACCTATTTGTACTCCTAGAATTTTCGTAACTTAGAGTACACCTCTCCCCCCCCCTCCTTTTCGGATTTATTTTAATAACAATAATTTTTTTAGGTAGGCCTACGTACAAAAAAATAAAAATAAACAATAAATAAAATTTCGAATAAAATAAATGTAAGTTCTATTATAAATAACATTGATTGGGATCGATTGATGATATTGTGTTTCAAAGACAAATCAGCCGAATTGGGTTCCCTGGTTGTTTATTCATTTGAGAAGCGATTTTTCGACTCAATATTTTTAAAAAGCTGAAAAGCATTCATGAACTGAACATAACAAATGGATATAAATTAAAATTAGCATAGTACAACGCGTACCCCTTTTTAAGTCTTCGAGCACCCCACTTTGGGGAAACAGTGCACTATGCTAAGTGACATTTACATTTTTAAATAATCAGTTTTATTATTATTTTATTTTAGTAATATTATTTTATAATATTAATACACATTAAAGTAAGTAGTGAGGTTCCCCTTCCAGACCTCTTGATTCATAGGGATGATAATGATTAGGTCATCTGTTTCTGTTAACGAGCAGGGTGTCATGCGGCCAGCACAACGATCAACCTCTTTTACTTTCCCCAACGAAAGCCAGGTACCCATTAGAGTTGGGAGGATTCAGGAAGCCCTAAAAATCCCGAACTTCAACATCCCAGTCTTCACAGAGATTTCAGCTTCAGGTTCGGAAGCAAAGCGCATCCACCGCACCACATTGGTAAATGTAAAATTGTTTCGTTTCTTCTGACGAAAATGAGAAATACAGAGATATTGAGCGGGCAATACTGTTTAGAGGTATCTGCAATACAGTAATTGTTAGACCTGTTTATCATTCGCAAAACAAAATCATAAAGTATGAAGCTCAATATCAAACATTTTCTACCAATAGTATCTGCTGTGAGAAAAATTTTACTGGGTAATGTTATTCTATGTTCTTTTTGTTTGTATCTGGAAGGGACTTAAAGTTAAATAGATTTCACCTGATAGCAATTATTTAAATGATAAAATGCCATTATAATTATAATTATTTGAAGCATTATTCTTTTTTTTTAAATGACCCACTGTGTTGATTATAAGACAAGTTTTTATATACGGGTAGAAATACATTTTTTATAAATGGCGAAATATGTGTCAATATTTGAGACAAAAATTGAATTGTAGGCCTACATGATAAATCAACTTGTGTTTTCCTCGGAGGCCTACATGATAAATCAACTTGTGTTTTCCACGGAGGCCTACATGATAAATCAACTTGTGTTTTCCACGGAGGCCTACATGATAAATCAACTTGTGTTTTCCACGGAGGCCTACATGATAAATCAACTTGTGTTTTCCACGGAGGCCTACATGATAAATCAACTTGTGTTTTCCACGGAGGCCTACATGATAAATCAACTTGTGTTTTCCACGGAGGCCTACATGATAAATCAACTTGTGTTTTCCACGGAGGCCTACATGATAAATCAACTTGTGTTTTCCACGGAGGCCTACATGATAAATCAACTTGTGTTTTCCACGGAGGCCTACATGATAAATCAACTTGTGTTTTCCACGGAGGCCTACATGATAAATCAACTTGTGTTTTCCACGGAGGCCTACATGATAAATCAACTTGTGTTTTCCACGGAGGCCTACATGATAAAATCAACTTGTGTTTTCCACGGAGGCCTACATGATAAATCAACTTGTGTTTTCCACGGAGGCCTACATGATAAATCAACTTGTGTTTTCCACGGAGGCCTACATGATAAATCAACTTGTGTTTTCCACGGAGGCCTACATGATAAATCAACTTGTGTTTTCCACGGAGGCCTACATGATAAATCAACTTGTGTTTTCCACGGAGGCCTACATGATAAATCAACTTGTGTTTTCCACGGAGGCCTACATGATAAAATCAACTTGTGTTTTCCACGGAGGCCTACATGATAAAATCAACTTGTGTTTTCCACGGAGGCCTACATGATAAATCAACTTGTGTTTTCCACGGAGGCCTACATGATAAAATCAACTTGTGTTTTCCACGGAGGCCTACATGATAAATCAACTTGTGTTTTCCACGGAGGCCTACATGATAAATCAACTTGTGTTTTCCACGGAGGCCTACATGATAAAATCAACTTGTGTTTTCCACGGAGGCCTACATGATAAAATCAACTTGTGTTTTCCACGGAGGCCTACATGATAAATCAACTTGTGTTTTCCACGGAGGCCTACATGATAAATCAACTTGTGTTTTCCACGGAGGCCTACATGATAAATCAACTTGTGTTTTCCACGGAGGCCTACATGATAAATCAACTTGTGTTTTCCACGGAGGCCTACATGATAAATCAACTTGTGTTTTCCACGGAGGCCTACATGATAAATCAACTTGTGTTTTCCACGGAGGCCTACATGATAAAATCAACTTGTGTTTTCCACGGAGGCCTACATGATAAAATCAACTTGTGTTTTCCACGGAGGCCTACATGATAAATCAACTTGTGTTTTCCACGGAGGCCTACATGATAAAATCAACTTGTGTTTTCCACGGAGGCCTACATGATAAATCAACTTGTGTTTTCCACGGAGGCCTACATGATAAATCAACTTGTGTTTTCCACGGAGGCCTACATGATAAAATCAACTTGTGTTTTCCACGGAGGCCTACATGATAAAATCAACTTGTGTTTTCCACGGAGGCCTACATGATAAATCAACTTGTGTTTTCCACGGAGGCCTACATGATAAATCAACTTGTGTTTTCCACGGAGGCCTACATGATAAATCAACTTGTGTTTTCCACGGAGGCCTACATGATAAATCAACTTGTGTTTTCCACGATCATCCCACCAAAACGTTTTATCAGTTTTTAAATCAAGACATAGTCAAGTGATTGATTCCTAGTAGTCGTTTCTTCCCTTGATTACATAACAGACCTTTTTCTTTCCCCTTTCATAAAACACAGTATGAAATATGTTTTATATCAACTTTTTACCTAGTACAATGTGGCTGTACACACTCACTCGTACTTAAACATCACACTTTAAAGTACAGGAGTAAAGTATTTAGATTACAGGCAAATAGAAATATTCTTCAGAGCAGTGGCGTGGCTAGGATGGGGAGAGGGAAAATTTGAAAATCCCCCGTGCCCCAACGAGGGGTCCCCCAAAATGAGTGTTCGAAATAGTTTTAATAAATATTACTCAAAATGCAAGGGTCTCCAAAGAGGTCAAGCCCGATGGGTCCCCTAAGGATGGCAAATTCTTAGATACGCCACTGCTTCAGAGAAATTTATATTATGAATAAAATACTTTTAAAATCAACATTGCACACATTGCCTGATGTGAATCTAGACATTCTATAGAATGGAGATATCTCACGTTCTCCTTTTAAACATCTATCTATCTATCTATCTATCTATCTATCTATCTATCTATCTATCTATCTATCTATCTATCTATCTGTCTATCTATCTATCTATCTATCTATCTATCTATCTATCTATCTATCTATCTATCTCTATCTATCTATCTATCTATCTATCTATCTATCTATCTATCTATCTATCTATCTATCTATCTATCTATCTCTATCTATCTATCTATCTATCTATCTATCTCTATCTATCTATCTATCTATCTATCTATCTATCTATCCCTATCTATCTCTCTATCTCTCTATCTCTCTCTATCTCTCTATCTATATATCTATCTATCTATCTATCTATCTATCTATCTGTCTATCTATCTATCTATCTATCTGTCTATCAATCTATCTATCTATCTATCTATCTATCTATCTATCTATCTATCTCTATCTATCTATCTATCTATCTATCTATCTATCTATCTATCTATCTATCTATCTATCTATCTGTCTGTCTGTCTGTCTGTCTATCTATCTATCTATCTATCTCTATCTATCTATCTATCTATCTATCTATCTATCTATCTATCTATCTATCTATCTATCTATCTATCTATCTATCTATCTATCTATCTATCTAACTAACTAACTAACTAACTAACTAACTAACGAATCATACATGGCGCCTGTAGGGGTTGGTTCCAGTGTTAAAATCCGAAAAGACCCTACTGACTCTGGAAGACTTGATCATAAGTTCCTTGGACTCCTCTGTGGAGATTGTCAACGCTTTTAATAAAGTGGAACTAGTTTTAAATCTATAGGGAATGTTAGCTAGATATGACCGACTAAAGACCATGCTGAATCACTAGAGACATGTACAGTAAACTAAAGTAAACTAAACACCATGCTGGATCACTAGAGACATGTACAGTAAACTAAACACCATGCTGGATCACTAGAGACATGTACAGTAAACTAAACACCATGCTGAATCACTAGAGACATGTACAATAAACTAAACGCCATGCTGGATCACTAGAGACATGTACAATAAACTAAACACCATGCTGGATCACTAGAGACATGTACAATAAACTAAACACCATGCTGGATCACTAGAGACATGTACAATAAACTATACGCCATGCTGGATCACTAGAGACATGTACAATAAACTAAACACCATGCTGGATCACTAGAGACATGTACAGTTAACTAAACACCATGCTGGATCACTAGAGACATGTACAATAAACTATACGCCATGCTGGATCACTAGAGACATGTACAATAAACTTAACAACATGCTGGATCACTAGAGACATGTACAGTAAACTAAACACCATGCTGGATCACTAGAGACATGTACAGTAAACTAAACACCATGCTGAATCACTAGAGACATGTACAATAAACTAAACACCATGCTGGATCACTAGAGACATGTACAATAAACTAAACACCATGCTGGATCACTAGAGACATGTACAGTAAACTAAACACCATGCTGGATCACTAGAGACATGTACAATAAACTAAACACCATGCTGGATCACTAGAGACATGTACAATAAACTAAACACCATGCTGGATCACTAGAGACATGTACAATAGTAACGTATTTTTTTTTCTTTGTTTTTGAAGAAGATTTTTGCTTCTACTACTATGTCCTAATGTCGTAACAGGAAGCGCGTTTGCTGAGCTTTTAAAGCGCTTGGCTTTTGAACCTGGGTACCTTCGTTAATCTTATGCCACAGAAATAGATGACCTTTACATCATCTGCCCTATAGACCACAAGGTCTAATCTTTAGGCCTACTATTTATTTACTATGTCATAAAAGATTTATATTTTTTTTTTATCACAATCGTCAATCATATTTTCCAGTAAATGTTTATTAATTATCTGGCGACGATAGTCTAGGGTCTAGATCAGTGATGCCCAAAATACGGCCCGCGGGCCAGAACCGGCCCGCGACGTGGTTCCATCCGGCCCACTGAAACGTCGGCACAAAGTGTAGAGAACCCCGCTCACTTTATCTCTGATGGATTGGTTATTTATTTATTTATTTACACACACACGTGATCTCGAGAAAAAAAATATTAATTTTGAATTTATTAGAAAACTTTTTAAAGTGTCGACAGGCGGATAACGTAACAAAGAATAATTGACTTCGTTTTGTTCTTACAACTTTGTAGAAATGAATTCACGTCTGCTATTTCCTATCTTAGGGAAAAAGAAAGAAAATATAGTTACAAATAAGAACAACTACGGAAGTTTGTTTTATATTTAGACATTACGTAATGACTGCGGCCTTATGGGAAATACCAAAAATGAAACACAAAAGGTTAATAAAAAGTTTCATATTTTCTGCATGTTGTTGCATTCCAATAATAAACTTATTCAAACTATTTTTTAGCGCAGAGTTAAAATGAAACGCTGCTGGAAATTTCATGCGAATCCGTTCAAAGGTTAATACATCTCGTGATAGATCAGTCATTTGATTTTGGGATATATAATATAGATTTTTTTTTTTTTTTTTTTTAAAGTTCTGAATACCTAGGTTTTACAATAAATGCAAAAGTTATCAGGAAATTCTCAAAATCGCGACACTCTATAATGGTAATATAGTACATTAGTGTCTATCAAAACAAAATCAAACAAAATAAGTTAGTTACCAGTAATTAATTGACTAATTGATTAATTTGTTTATTGATTCATGTTTTGTCTATGCCATTGAATAATTGAGCAAAGTTTCAACTTGATCCGAGAATGGGTGTGGGAGAATTAAAGTATTAACACTTTTCACCAGACAGACAGACAGACAGAGTGAGTTGATATAATCTTTAAAAAAAACACATCATCATCCAATATATAATCAATACCAATTATGGCTTTCTGCCTTTGCATTGTGGCCTCCGCCATTTTTTCATTCTGTTCTTCTAATTTCCTCTTCACCCATGGGTCAGTAAAAATGGTGGACCTACTTTTCTCTTCCTGTATGGAAATCAACACAGATTAAATAGCAGTTAAACAAAAGTTAAACAAAAAACACGGCCGCTGGCCGATGTGTGTCTGTCGCAATAATACGTTAAGCATCTCACACTGAAAACACATTCACAGCTTTGATTTACGATAACCCCCCCCCCCCCCCCAAAAAAAAAAAAAATGATCATAGACATAAACAGATTTTGTGATTGAAAAAAAAATTCTTTTCTGACATCAGAATTTCAAAAGCTTTTTTTTCTAAAAACCTTTTTAGATTGTACCAGAGGGACAGTAGATGCACAAACGTTTTTCTGTTTTCACAGACTGAAAGAAAACAACTGAGACAGAAAAACTGAGAGAACAAGATGATAGATAACGAAAGGAAGATGGATAGTTAGATAGATATATATTGTTACGATTCTCTCCTAATCAGGTCTTCTGTAAACACTGCTAAACACAACACAACACATCAAGAACTTGACAACAAGGCTCCAAATAATCTGGTACTTTAATAAGGGTCAAATAAAACAGCCACTATGACACAATATGCAAGACAATCAACTACTACAAGGTTAAACCTTATATCACTGTACTAAACTCATAAACTCTTCTGTCTCTTCCTGGACTCGTACGTTTCACTGGAGGATTGCACCGGGACCGACTTCATGGCCGACTAACAGTGCCGGTTTCCGGTCTTGAACTGCCGCTTTCCTACACACTGTGTCTCTGGTCTGCGCAGGCTTATGATCAGATGACCATAAAACGGGCGCTATTCACGTGTAAAGTTCATGCCAGTACTGTCCCTTGCCTTTCAATATAGCACGCTAAACTGTATTACTGGCCTGTGTCACCTATGTCAGCTAATCACACACAGTTAAACCTTTTGCGCCGCCAATAGGGTCATAACAATCTATCTATCTATCTATCTATCTATCTATCTATCTATCTATCTATCTATCTATCTATCTATATATATATATATATATATATATATATATATATATATATATATATATATATATAAATAGAGAGAGAGATAAATAGAGAGAGAGAGAGAGAAATAGATAGATAGATTGATAGATAGATAGTTAGATGGATGGATGAATGGATGGATAGATAGATAGATAGATAGATAGATAGATAGATAGATAGATAGATAGATAGATAGACAGAGAGGTAGGTAGGTAGGTAATAGATAAACAGACAGACAGATTGATACAAGCTTCGATTGATACATTGACAGATTTTACATAAAATATTAAACATATAATTTACACATTTCATTACGTTATAAAAATATAAAATCCTTTTTTAAAAAGCAAAGCTTATATTAATTGGGTTTGGGGAAAGTAAGTGGTATCTTTGTGTAGTTTTACAAGCATCTGTTACTTACCATCTTCTTCTCCAGTTCTTGAGCGGAATCAAAATCAAAGGACAAGACCAAATCTGATGGAAGCAGTCCGACCACAGGTTGATCTAGAGACAGGGATTTCTTGTGCTCCTTAGGATAGGGGAAGTTTTCGTAAATTATAAATTATATAGCTATGACATTTTGAGAGTGCTAGGATATTTTGAGATGGTTATGACATTTTGAGAGAGATATGGCATAAAGAAAGCGCTTATGAAATTGTAATTTCTCTGCGAAAACGTGAATCGGCTTCTCCGTATGCTTTGTTTTGATTAACTTTGCATCTTGACCCATGACATCGTAATGCATATTTTATTAATTACTGAAATAAAGGAAACCACTTTCTCTTGAAAGCAGCCCCGAATAATTGATATTTGAAATGATCAATGTAAAGGAATTACAGTAGAAGAGTTTCTTGAGGACATAATAACAACAATAGGAACAGTAATAAATAGTATTAAAATAGAAAAAAACACATTAAATTGAGAAATGCAAAGATTCAAGCGATGGTCCAATTGAATTTTCAATAATGCTTTGAGTAGTTGTTGTTGTCTTAGATCTATTTGAGTTTGAGTTGTACATCAGATAAATACATAATGAATGGCGTAGAGTACCTAAACACATAATCAGTGGGGTACAGTACCTAAACACATAATCAATAGCTTACAGTACCTAAACACATAATCAATGGCGTACAGTACCTAAACACATAATCAATGGCGTACAGTACCTAAACACATAATCAATGGCGTACAGTACCTAAACACATAATCAATAGCTTACAGTACCTAAACACATAATCAATGGCGTACAGTACCTAAACACATAATCAATGGCGTACAGTACCTAAACACATAATCAATGGCGTACAGTACCTAAACACATAATCAATAGCTTACAGTACCTAAACACATAATCAATAGCTTACAGTACCTAAACACATAATCAATGGCGTACAGTACCTAAACACATAATCAATAGCGTACAGTACCTAAACACATAATCAATGGCGTACAGTACATAAACACATAATCAATAGCTTACAGTACCTAAACACATAATCAATAGCTTACAGTACCTAAACACATAATCAATGGCGTACAGTACCTAAACACATAATCAATGGCGTACAGTACCTAAACACATAATCAATGGCGTACAGTACCTAAACACATAATCAATGGCGTACAGTACCTAAACACATAATCAATGGCGTACAGTACCTAAACACATAATCAATGGCGTACAGTACCTAAACACATAATCAATGGCGTACAGTACCTAAACACATAATCAATGGCGTACAGTACCTAAACACATAATCAATGGCGTACAGTACCTAAACACATAATCAATAGCGTACAGTACCTAAACACATAATCAATGGCGTACAGTACCTAAACACATAATCAATGGCGTACAGTACCTAAACACATAATCAATGGCGTACAGTACCTAAACACATAATCAATAGCTTACAGTACCTAAACACATAATCAATGGCGTACAGTACCTAAACACATAATCAATAGCGTACAGTACCTAAACACATAATCAATGGCGTACAGTACCTAAACACATAATCAATGGCGTACAGTACCTAAACACATAATCAATAGCGTACAGTACCTAAACACATAATCAATGGCGTACAGTACATAAACACATAATCAATAGCTTACAGTACCTAAACACATAATCAATAGCTTACAGTACCTAAACACATAATCAATGGCGTACAGTACCTAAACACATAATCAATGGCGTACAGTACCTAAACACATAATCAATGGCGTACAGTACCTAAACACATAATCAATGGCGTACAGTACCTAAACACATAATCAATAGCGTACAGTACCTAAACACATAATCAATGGCGTACAGTACCTAAACACATAATCAATGGCGTACAGTACCTAAACACATAATCAATGGCGTACAGTACCTAAACACATAATCAATGGCGTACAGTACCTAAACACATAATCAATGGCGTACAGTACCTAAACACATAATCAATGGCGTACAGTACCTAAACACATAATCAATGGCGTACAGTCAGGGGCGGACTGGCTATATGGGCAAATGGGCAATTGCCCGGTGGGCGGTACCAAATGGACCGATCTGGTCGCGAAGAAAGAAAAAAAAAAAAACTGACAGAAGCAAGACACACAGGCTCGAAAACGTTTTCTTGTTTTTTTTTTCTTTAATTCTTATTAAAATTAATTTTGTTTAAAATTCAACAAAAAAATACACTATAGGCCTACACTGTACGTATTATCATTTGCAAAACGTTAGACTGCACGAGCGGCATGAACTGCAATGATGTCTTCGAGGTTGTGTTTGGCCTAATCATTTTGCTGGTCGGCATGGGCCTTTTTTGGCACTCCCATTTTTTTTTTGCTCCTTCCCTCCCCCGTCTTTTAATGGTTCCAATGAAATTTAACCAAAAAGAGGGATGAGTGAGGTTAGGCTAAAAAACGCAGCAAAAAGATAGGCGCGACAATTAGCTCTTTAACAATACTTAATAGAAATTAACTTTAACACATACACATTACACACAGCCGCGAATTTACAAACCACCCAACTTATTCACAGCTCAATATGGGTATAAAGCTCTACTTTCTGCGATTTGAAAAGAAAAAGTAAGTTTCTTTTTGTTTATTTTTAATAACATAGATCTAAAAATACTACACTTAGGGCCACTAGCGGATCCAGAACTTTGGAGTGGGGGGGGCGATTTTTTTCCAAACCCTAACCCTAACGCCCAGTAAACCCTAACCCTACGCATAAACGTGCATACAGCGCGCGCGCACACACACACACACGCACACGCGCACACACACACACACACACACATATATATAAATATGAGAATTAAAAAAGCAGCATTTCTCAACCTTCGGTGAAAAACAAAACAACTGGGGCAGCGCTATAAGGTTCTCTGGTGAAGTTCGGGGCGAAGCCCCGACGCCATAAGCGTTTTCTTGCTTTTTTGACTGCAGATACGCATTCTCCTGACAAGTACAGCTGATTATTCATCAATGGAGTTCGGGGCGAAGCCCCGACGCCAAAAGCGTTTTCTTGCATTCTTCTCTGCAGAAACGCATTCTCCTGACATCTACAACTCATTACCCATAAATGAAGTTCGGGGCGAAGCCCCGACGCCAAAAGCGTTTTCTTGCATTCTTCTCTGCAGAAACGCATTCTCCTGACATCTACAACTCATTACCCATAAATGAAGTTCGGGGCGAAGCCCCGACGCCAAAAGCGTTTTCTTGCATTCTTCACTGCAGAAACGCATTCTCCTGACATCTACAACTCATTACCCATAAATGAAGTTCGGGGCGAAGCCCCGACGCCAAAAGCGTTTTCTTGCATTCTTCTCTGCAGAAATGCATTCTCCTGACATCTACAACTCATTACCCATAAATGAAGTTCGGGGCGAAGCCCCGACGCCAAAAGCGTTTTCTTGCATTCTTCACTGCAGAAACGCATTCTCCTGACCTGAAGCTCATTATTCATACTATTAAAAAACGACCTTTCGAATAATGTTGTACTTGAAAAATATTCTAATTTGAATTTATAGGCCCATAATACATTGCAAATAAAACCGATTTGTTCCTTGAAAAGATAGGATACCCCACGTATTTAGATTTTTGCTTTGAGGATCGCCGCCGAAAAAAAACTTATTCGATAAATAGTATTCAAGTGTACTCTTCTATAAATTGTGAGTTATAGTCCCAAATTTATTTAGCTAGAAAATATCAGATTGAGTAAAGGTTGGGAAAAGATGACTATGAAAACGTTATTTGAGTTTAGAACTCATCTCAATCATGACTCTTATACTGAAAAATTTTGTTTGAATTCTAACTTTTCCAATGCAAAGTCTTTCTTAAAATACTTATGATAACTTCATGTGAAATTACAAAAACTCTGTCTGGAAATGGGAATGGCGGTAGAGTGAAAACGATTAATCCTCGCTCCTTTACTAATTTCTGCTAAAGATTGCATTTGGCATTAAAGAATAGGTATGGGGCGACTCGATATAAGAATTTAATTTATAGTATATATAAATTATATTAGTGACAGATTTTTTTAATTTTGTAATATCTTAACTATAATACAAAAAGAAAAAGTATTGAGTTGTCCGATGGGGGAAATGCGATTGCATGTATCGCCCCTCCCACCTGGTACAACCCGGGAGGGGAGGGTCTTCAAACAATCACTTGCCTCAGACCTCATTGTATGAAAGGGAAACTTTACTTACTGCCCCAGTGCAGCCAACTTCAGGGCCAGTCTTAGGCCACTGCAACCCATGCTTTCATAGGCCCCGCGCTAATTCTATGTGTAATTATTAATTGCAAAATACCGGTATATAAAAAATAAATTTTGGAAATGTCCTGCACTAATTAAAATCTCATGATAACTCATAAAAATCTCATGAAAAATAGACAAAATTATCATTTGTGTGTGTCATTCATTATGGAAAACGCCATTCCTACGCGCGATAAAAAAAGGCCTATGTCAGCTTTCATTTAATAAAATGTAATGATCGGACAAATTTTCCCCATAACCGGAAGTTCCAATGCGTATTTACTTTTATAGTCACTGGCATAAAAATATGCCATGGGTTGCAAGATTCGTAAAGTAAAGTTAACTTGATCGCAATTTTGTACTTAGAAAAGAATGAATAAAATGCAAAGCCGAATTTATTTTCTAATATAAAACCTTAATTTACACTTACTATCCTTATTCTCACCTAGACTAGGCCCCGCGCAATCAGTTTCGCATAGGGCCCCGTAATCGCTAGGACCGGCCCTGGCCAACTTAAACAAAATACAGTCGCCAAATTTCATGAACGTAGCCAAAAGGGGTTTGTGGTTTCCCTTCCCCCTCCAATACAAAAACTAAAGCATTTTACCATTGTCTACCAGTCGCTGAACTCCACTGAATAGCAGATTTGTTTTTTTTTTTTTTTTAGCGGAAGAGTAACGGGCTAATTGCACTGTAGATACCTTAGAATATGCATTTTTAAAGCTTAAAATAACTGAAATAATGCTTGGTTCCGGGGCTTCGCCCCGGACCCCAGCTCCCCCGGACTCCCTAGCTACCCTTTGACGGTGTGTACTGTCTTTTCACTAGTTATAGGAAGAGAGTATTCTAGGGTAGAAAAAAACGTTTGAAAGAATAAAAGATCAGAATATAATGAAGATTAATTACATATACACACACATTAATAAAATCCCCCCTGCACCGAAAATATATGACATGCCGTTTGTGGACCGGTTTATATGGCAATGCCCGGGCCGATTTTGATACCCAGTCCGCCCCTGCGTACACATAATGAAAGGCGTACAGTACATAAACACATAATGAATGACGTACAGTACATAAACACCTAGACAATAGTATACAGTACATAAACACACACAGACTGTGGTGTACAGTACATAAACATCTAGACAACGGTATACAGTACATCAGCGCACAGACACTAGTGACGTTTCCCTAAGTGGGCCGCTAATAGAATAAATTCATGAAATAAAAACAAGAATTAAGCAGACGACATGCTTACCCTTTCTTTTAATTTCTGGATTTGTTCTGTGAATCAAAGAAATTGTGAGTTCGATTGAATGTACACTATAAAAAAAAACATTTATTTATAAATGTATGGTTAGCTTGATTCACTAAAGAAACGGCGTTATCTATATTTAAGAGGGATTTGAACCTCGGCTATATACTGCATTTTACAGACCAATCTGGGGTCGTGGCGGCAGAGTGGTAGAGCACTCGGTCTCGGGTTTGAATCTTGATAAAGACTTGGATTTTGAATTTGGGGATTTTTAGGACGCCACTGAGTACATCTAAACAGTTGGGGAAAGTAAAGACAGTTGGTCAGTGTGCTGGCCACGTAACGCATTCTGACCGTCGACCATAAAAACATATTACATCATCTGCCTGAGAGGTCTGAGAGTTCTATGCTCTGACTAAACAAAGAAATTTATCGATGAGTAAAATTTTGCATAAAAAGGTGAAATGGCAGTAGACTTAACAAATAGTAAAATGCTATTTTGTATGTTGTGTTTAGAGCGTAGTACAGTTCAGGCTGTTCGGTGCCTTAGTAATTGTGTTTAACCTGTCCATTTCACTGATACAATCTTAAATAGTGAACGAATTAAAAATGTAATTAAAACTGTAATTATTATCTTAAAATATTGCTAGTACAAAAACATAGAGTGTTGTTGTTTGCGGGCCCGGAAGGGGGGGGGGAGGGAGAAAATTAAAATGCTACTAAAACTAACGGGCCCAAAATATAAGGTTCCAGAGAGCAAAAGTGAGAGAGAGAGAGAGTGTGTGTGTCACAGCCCAAAAGCCTCCTGACAGAGTGACTTAATTTTATCACAGCATTTATTATTATTTATTTTTTTAAACCTAATGATTTCTTAGGCCCGATTTCACCACCAAACCCCACCTTTTCCTCTTCTCGCTAGACTGAGTCTACCACAATGGCAACCACGTTGTCATGTACCTTGTCAGACCGCATTTACTACTCACCAGTTTACCCATCTGGGCTATCCTCCATTATTCTAGTCTAGTGTCAAGTCTGTCAACCATTATCTCTGGCGCGAGACGGCCTGAGCTCCCTTCATCTTGCGAAGCAGCAAAACTGTCCCTTCCCTTTGTCTAGACCCTGAGCGCACGTCACGCTTGACCTCTAGCCAGGTGTTCTCATTGGCAAATGAGTGGGAAGAGCTAATCTTGACCGGATGTCATACTATCTATCTGGACTTATCTCGTGATATATCACATGCTGTCCACCCCAATTCCTGTTTCCGGCCAAGCGACATATAAGGCTCAAACTGCTCCAGCAGTCGTCACATTTTATTTAGAACGTCGAGGGACGTTCACTGACAGACTCCATTCAGTGTGCTCTCCCTTACTCTTGTTCTTTTCACTTGGACCTTGGGGTCAGGTTATGTTCACTACTGGACTCTAGTAATGTGGATTTAACTTGTTTTATTTGTATTGAATTTGTGTATTTCTCACTGTCGTAAGTAAGAAGGATAACCATTTCATATGTACATATTTATATATTGCATTTAGCTACGTCAAACATATTATTGCTACGTAGCTCAATTGATCATTGACTCAACCTTGTATATATGTGCACACCTTATTTTATTTAATTTCTCTCGGCTGATTGTCTTGATGATCTGGCCAACGCATTGAGACTGCGCTAAGAAAAAGATTAGTTAATTATTTTCCCTAGTCCATTTCGCTTAGTCAAGAGTTGCGACCTTGAACGGACACTCTCTTCATTCCAGTGTTCGTGGCAAACGTCCTGATCGCTGACCACTATCCATTATTCCCATTTATGTTTACCCTCCCCCTCTTTTGTATTGTGATCATTCCCCCTTGTGTTTATCTGATCTCATTGACCTGCATTGTTTGTAAGTGTTCATTGAATTAAGTGATTCTCTGATTGACGGCTTATGCCCGAGGAGAACACAATGCCCTTTTATATATCTAGTATATAAAGCAGAATGTAAGGCGTATGTATGTATGTCGCCGCATAGAAATCAAAACCGTTTCACCGATCTTGATAAAGCGTGGCAGAAATGTTCCTTGGGTACTAACGTAGACCGTAGTGTATGTATTGTAGCCCTAAAACAAACATAAGACCCTCAAAAAAAAAAGTTGCCCAACTCTATAAAAGTATTGTATCTTATAAATCTAGGCCATGTTTACATGCTGTGTCTTAATGATGAGACAAGACCGAGAGGTCACTCATGTGCAGCAGAGATGAAAATCTCTAGACCTAAATTAGCTCTCATTCAAGAAAACATTATTTTGTTATTTTACACATGGACATACAAATACGTGTCTATTCATTTCATTATTTGATGCACATTAACCTTCAAATTTAAGTTTACAAAACATTTTTTACATAAAATCGTTCACTCTAAATGTAAATAGCTTTAAACGTCTTGACATACTTTTCCGTTACTTGCGGCACCATTATATCGCGTAGTGATACAAATGAAATGAACGTCAGAGGTCATAACATCGCGCACTATAAAGGCATATTATTGAAGTAATAAACTACTTACTGTCGCGTAGTATAGACAAGTGTCTATTTCTTTCTCCTAACTCTGTTTTTTTTATTTCCTCTACTGGTAGTACGTGTACGGGGCGAGAGTGTCTTGTATTTTTTTGTTTTGAATTGTTTTGCTACGTCACAAAGTCCGGTGACATCTATCGGTCATTCTTTGTCATGAGGCAGTTCACCCTCTAGTTTGGTTGTAGCGGACGGTGTGTTGGCTCGTAAAACGTTATTTGTCTGTACCTGTTTCTCGGACTTATTTTTCAGTTGGATTTTTGGGACCCCTGTTTAGGGTGAGTTATTCGTTTGTGATATCTATTATTGTATGTTGTATGAGGTTGTCACTATTTCTATTTTTAGAGTAGAAGTTGAGAGTATTGTGTTTATTTCGTTTATAGGGTGCCAGTGTTGGAGTTGTGGGCGTCGCTTGCCGTCTCAGAAATACATATTGCAGTTTTTTTCATTGTCATTGTCAAACTTTACTATTACCAAGGTTGGCAGTGTTGTGACGCCAGTCGGTCAGAGTCTAGTGGACCATAAAGCCAGGGTGACAAGTTAATAGCCGTAGCAAAGGTGCTTAAATTAATTATTGTATAATATCTTGATATATACCTATTATATATATATATATATATATATATATATATATATATATATATATATATATATATATATATATATATCTAATATATATACTGTCTATTTGTCATCCTCATTGTACATACACATATATGTTTCATACAATTAAATTCATTTATTTTTGTTGTTATTTAAACTATTCACCTAGTTGTTTACTGTATGTACGACTGTGTGTGAGTGATGTTCTTGTCAGGTTGAACCCCGGGACCTTAACAGTATACAGCTAGTTAAAAACGCAAATAAATCCTAAACCTGACAAATGGGGGCTCAGAGTCCGGCTGTGACTACTAGGTCATAGATTGTCTTATCTAGTCTTGTTATCTTATAAAATAAAAAAAATATATACTGACTAATACCCCTTTATTGTATTTATATTTGATGTATTGGGTACAATTTGCTGAAGAAAAAAAAATTGTTTGTGTACTTCTCATAATTGTTTGGACATCAAAAGTAGCAGAGGCTTGAAACATTGTTAAATTTATCATTAATTTGTTTGAATTCACCGCCATATTACCATATGTGTTGATTGTTGATATTGAGGATTGTACCAATGCTAAATTCATCATTTATGACTTTGAACTCATCATCATATGACTATAGGTGTTGATATTTCAAGATTGTTATTTATATTCATTTATTTAATTTTTTCTTTCATGTAATTTTGTGCTTCACTTATGACCGAGTGACGAGTGTCTTCTCGCTCCCGACAACAGACAAGTGTGTGGGGATTGACCGTTGATACATGTGTTAGAGGCCATCGTTCCTGTGTTGGTGTTTTGGAAGTCCCTGTAGCAGCTACCTTTCTACGCATCGGCCTGGAGTGAGGCGTTTTCTCTCCGACGTTGGATACTGCTCAGATAGGTTTTCTCTTTCTTTGCCATACGACACACTCATAGGTTGTAGTTTACATCTTATGTGTGTATATTATAGTATATCATAGTAATAATAATAATAGTATTAGTTGATTTAGCTGAACACAGTAAGGCACTTAGACCATGGAAACCAGGTTAACGGTAACGTCACAGTTTATTAGTGATGGCCGTGCTATGGGGTACGAAGGGGAAAGGCTAGAGAAATATGTGAAGGAACGGAAAGCTGAATATGATAGAGATAAGGAAGAGGCGAAGGCAGAAGAAGAGGCTAGAAAGAAAGAGGCGAAGGCAGAAGAAGAGGCTAGGTTTGAGCGGCAGGAGAAGTTGAAGAAAGAGGCGAAGGCAGAAGAAGAGGCTAGGAAGAAAGAGGAAGAAGAGAGATTTGAACGTGATGAGAAGGCCAAACGCGAGGAGCACGAAAGATGGAAGGAAAGAGATGCCAAGGAGTCAATCAAGAGGAAAGAGGAGTTGGAACTGGCTAGGCTTAAAGAAAAGTCTGCGCCAGAGGCAGGCGGGGCGGCAGGACAGTCAGGGGATGTGCGATACAAGAATGTCTTAGACAGGCTTGACAAGAGTTTCCAGGGAATGAAAGATGACGACGACCTCCTAGCTTACCTAACACACTTTGAGGCCGTTGCAGCAAGGTGCAAAATAGAGAGAAAAGAGTGGTCCTTGCTGTTGTCATATAAACTGACCACCGCACTCAGAAACTTCATGCTAAGGGACAGTCTGTTCCTTAGCGAGAATTATGAAGAAGTCAAGACTGCACTTCTTCGCCATGCAGATATCAACGCGGAAACCTGCCGCAAAAGATTCCATCTCGTGAGACCAAGTCAAAACGACTTTAGGAGATATGTAACAGAATTGAGAACAGCATTAGACAATTGGTGCAAGATGTCCAAAGTCGGTAAAACAGTGGAGGAGTTAAAAGACCTGTTGATCAAAGATAGGATCTTAGAAACTGTTTCGAGTGACGTATACAGGCAACCAGTTTTGAGCAAGCACAGAACAGTAGATAATATGCTAGAAGTTATAGAAGGATTTAAGGTAGCTGGTTCTGATGTGTCCATTTGTAAGGAAGAAAGTGTATATGTTGCAGCAGCATGCAGTGAGTCGGGGTCAGATGTGTCTATTTGTAAGGAAGAAAGTGCGCATGTTGCGGCAGCGTGTCGTGAGCCTGTGAGAAATAGAAGTCCAGGGATTGAGAGTAACTTAATTATTTGTTTTAAGTGCAAGAGGGGAGGCCACAAAGCGTCAGAATGCCCTCAACGTTCGCAACTTAACTCTAGTCCTGCTTCTGATGTTAGATATAGGAACGCACCCACAATCTCCACTAACACACAAAGGCCCAGTAGAAATGCATCACAAAGTCGCTACCAAAGGCAGTTTGATGGTAACGGTCGAAGAATCCGCGGCAATAGTGTGGGGAGACAAAGTTATGCTACATACGAGAATTCTTACAATAACAGGCACAGTAGAACGGGTGGTACTGGGGCATACCAAAACAGAGATCAAGGCCCAGGAGGTTCTTATAGATGACTGAGTGGTCCTCACAATATTCAAAATTGTGGAAATTGTACTTTAGGGAAAGGAGATGAGTATTTTTCCCCCTGTAAGAGAAAAACTTTTTCATATGTGGATAAGACATTACGTGATAAGTCTGTGGGTAAGCTGAAGTTTGAAAAGGGGAGAGTAAATGGGATAAGTGTGTCTGTTTTGAAAGATTCTGGTTCGAGTGTTATAGGAATTAGAAGCTCATTAGTTGGTGAGAAAGACATGATTCCTGGTACTTATAAATTAAAACTTGTTGATGGGACACTGAAGGATTATCCATTGGCTTGTGTGAGTATTGAGTCGGATTACATTGTCGGTAAATATGTCGTAGCTTGCTTTAAAGATCCGGTTGCAGATTTAATTCTTTGGAATGTTGACAGTAATGTGAGTCGTGAGTTTAATTGCTCAGCAGTAACTAGGTCAATGACAAATAAGGAGATTGAGGGCGGCACTGTAAGTGATTGTGGAGTATTGGAAGAATGTCGAGATGTGCTAGGTACAAGCGAAGAATTTTTATGTGAACAGTTGAGTGATCCGTCTTTAAAAGATCTATGGGAGCGACATGTGGACAGTTGTGTAGATAATAAAAAGAATGGAAGTGTGGAATATAAAGTGTTTGATAGACTATTGTACAGAGTGTTTAGGGGAAAGTTTGGTGAGGAAGAAAGACAGTTAGTTGTACCTTCAGCTAAGAGAGAAATTGTGTTGAAAACCGCTCATGAGAGTATGTTGGCAGGACTTTTGTCATTAAGAAAGACTAAAAGTAAAATCTACAAATATTTTTTCTGGCAAGGTTTAGATAGAGACATAAAAGAGTTTGTGAGGTCGTGTGATATTTGTCAGAAAGCTAGGATGCCACGTCGTTGTGACAGAGTGGAGCTTGGCCAAATGAATGTTATTACCACTCCGTTTTATAAAGTTGCAACAGATATTATTGGCCCATTGGAGTTAACTGACAATAAGAATAGGTATATTTTGACAGTAGTAGATGTTGCTACGAGATGGCCAGAAGCGATACCACTGAGAAATATAAACACAGAAACAGTTATCGAAGCACTAACTAGTATTTTTTGTAGAATTGGGCTACCGACTGAAATTTTAAGTGATCAAGGCCCACAGTTTACTTCGGAATTGTACAATCAGGTCTGTAATTTTTTCTCTGTCAAACCAGTGCATTCTACCATTTACCACCCGAGCTCTAATGGGATGGTTGAACGACTTAATTCTTCTTTAAAATCCTTTCTAAGGAAAGTGTGTCAGGATAGCCCTTGTGATTGGGACCGGAAAGTCAACGCAGCACTGTTCGCCTACCGAGAGGTTCCTAACGAAACAACGGGAATGTCACCATTTGAGCTTGTCTACGGAAGACAAATGAGGGGCCCTTTGGCTATCTTAAAACAAGTGTTCGTAAATAACGAAGAGGAAAATGGGTACAAGAATGTATTCAGTTATTTACTGGATTTGAAGACAAGATTATCTGAGGTGACTGCTATTGCTAATTTCAACAGTAAGGCAAACAGAAATAAATACAAGAAACAATATGACAAATACTCATCGAGGCGTGATATAAATGTGGGTGACTGTGTTTTAGTCCTCAAACCACACAGAGACAGTAAGCTGTCCGTGTTTTGGCAGGGCCCGTATAAGGTTCTAAACAAGATTTCCCAATTTAATTATGTTATCCAGAAAGAAAATATGACAAAGATATATCATATAAACAGACTTATGAAATACCATTGTAGGGTAAAGAAGGGAGATAACCTAATTGTTGCAGATGAAAATAGAAATGAACTTTTGTCAGCTAATATGGTTTCAGTTGTAGGGGAGGAAGACGTTGCTGAGCAGGATGAATATAATGATGATATGCTACCTAACATTCCAACGCTAGAAATTACGCAGAAAGAGAAGATTCACGAGGATGTCTTCACACAGGTCAAAATTAACCCCAATTTGAACCATATGCAAAAGATGCAAGTAAATGAAATTTTAACAGAGTATAGAGACATTATATCCAATGTTCCTGGCAGGGCCACTGTCGAAAAGTTTAAAATTAAATTGATTGATAAGAAGCCTATAGCTCTGAAACCATATGCGGTGCCCATTCATATGAAAGAGAAAGTGAAGCAAGAAATCGACAACATGTTAGAATTGGGAATTATAGGGCCGACGGACTCCCCTTATGCAGCGCCAGTTGTTATAATTAAGAAGAAAGATGGCACACTCCGCCCTTGTATAGATTTTAGAAAATTAAATAATATTACTGAAATACCTGCTGAGGTAATTCCTGAACAAGAAGATTTGTTTAACATGTTGTATAAAGCCAAGTACTTTACATTGGTGGACCTAACAAAGGGTTACTGGCAAATTCCGATCAGTGAAACGAGCAAACCTTTTACAGCGTTTAGAGTTCTTGGGGAGCATTATATGTTCCACTACTTACCCTTTGGGTTGAGCGGTGCTCCAAGTCATTTTAATAAGGTTGTTAAGAGTATGCTAAAGGGAGTAGAAAATGTATTGTTCTACTTCGATGACATTTGTATTTTCAGTGAAGACTGGGAATCACACTCGAAAAGTGTCAGAAATGTTTTTTGCGCTCTAAGAGAGAACGGCTTTACACTAAAACCAGATAAACTTGAGGTGGGCTACACTAGTGTTAAATTTCTGGGTCATAATGTGGGACAGGGAGTTATCAAACCTGATCCTAGCAATGTAAAAAAGATCATGGAATTTAAAACACCCACTACAAAGAAAGAAATACGTAGTTTGATTGGTCTGATAAATTATTACAGCAAATTTATTCCGAGTTACGCGGATTTAGTATTCCCCTTTACAGAGTTACTACGTCGGGGCAAGTCTATAAGAGTGGACTGGAACTATGAGTGTGCGGAGGCATTGAATAGAGTGCAGACTTGTTTGAGTAAGTATCCTATTCTTCGTTTACCTGACCCTTCTCTATCTTTTTTTCTTCAGACCGATGCTTCAGATAAAGGAATTTCTGGTATTCTCTGTCAGTGTATCAAAGGTGTGTTACATCCCATAAAGTACGTAAGCCGTAAGTTGTTGCCTCGGGAGCAGAAGTACTCTATTATTGAACGGGAAGGATTAGCCATAGTATATTCTGTTAAGAAACTGGACAGGTATTTAGCAGGTAAAACATTTCACCTGCTGACTGATCACAAGGCCTTATCGTATCTCAGGAGCACAAACTTTACAAACGCACGTATCACAAGATGGGCATTGATGCTACAAGACTACTCCTTTGACGTTGCCCACGTAAAGGGAGAGCACAATCTGCTGGCTGATCTTTGTTCAAGATTGATATAGACTTCCATCCGCCATTTATATTATGTCTCTATGTGTTATAACATTTGAACTTGTGTTTTATATTATGCAAATGATACTAATTTCAAGAATATAATGTGTATTTATCTACCATGAATATAAGTTGGTATATTATATTAATGTTGTATTTGTAAATATGATTTTGTAATATAACTTGGTTCTTGGCCCAAGTTGATATGGATCACCTTAAAAGTCAAGGTAATCAACTTTTCTTTGTTATTGGATTTTCATCTTGACGTGTATTGTGTCTCCTTGGTTCATTAATTGTTGACTCCCCATCATTTTTTTTCTTCCATTATTACATTTTGAAATGTGACATAGATGCACTTATGATCATTTTGTTCTTCCTTGTTCTTTCTACAAAGTTTTGTCTTCGAAAGGATTTTTGATGACTGAAATTTCTTTCAAAATTTCCAGTTCGTCGAGGAGGGGGGATGTCGCGTAGTATAGACAAGTGTCTATTTCTTTCTCCTAACTCTGTTTTTTTTATTTCCTCTACTGGTAGTACGTGTACGGGGCGAGAGTGTCTTGTATTTTTTTGTTTTGAATTGTTTTGCTACGTCACAAAGTCCGGTGACATCTATCGGTCATTCTTTGTCATGAGGCAGTTCACCCTCTAGTTTGGTTGTAGCGGACGGTGTGTTGGCTCGTAAAACGTTATTTGTCTGTACCTGTTTCTCGGACTTATTATTCAGTTGGATTTTTGGGACCCCTGTTTAGGGTGAGTTATTCGTTTGTGATATCTATTATTGTATGTTGTATGAGGTTGTCACTATTTCTATTTTTAGTGTAGAAGTTGAGAGTATTGTGTTTATTTCGTTTATAGGGTGCCAGTGTTGGAGTTGTGGGCGTCGCTTGCCGTCTCAGAAATACATATTGCAGTTTTTTTCATTGTCATTGTCATTGTCAAACTTTACTATTACCAAGGTTGGCAGTGTTGTGACGCCAGTCGGTCAGAGTCTAGTGGACCATAAAGCCAGGGTGACAAGTTAATAGCCGTAGCAAAGGTGCTTAAATTAATTATTGTATAATATCTTTATATATACCTATTATATATATATATATAATATATATATATATATATATATATATATATATATATATATATATATATATATATATATATATATATATATATATATATATATATATATATATATATATATATCTAATATATATACTGTCTATTTGTCGTCCTCATTGTACATACACATATATGTTTCATACAATTAAATTCATTTATTTTTGTTGTTATTTAAACTATTCACCTAGTTGTTTACTGTATGTACGACTGTGTGTGAGTGATGTTCTTGTCAGGTTGAACCCCGGGACCTTAACAGTATACAGCTAGTTAAAAACGCAAATAAATCCTAAACCTGACACTTACATAATACAATTTACTTTCCAATGTGTTTTTTTAAAGCATTTAAGCCTACAGTTACCGATTCGGTTTTAATTTTAAGTCTTTATTTTCAATTTACTTTTTTCTTTAAGATTTACTTATGCGCATTTAGACCTCTTAGCTACGAAATGATGAATGAAACACGGCTAATGTATCTAGGTCAACACATTACACCTAGGTGGACACAAGCTCACATCACAGTGTTTATAGTCTTTTACTATAATAGGCTCAAAGTTTTTATTTTTGGACTAGACTACTGTGGCATTCAAATTGTTTAGATTCTAAATCTAGAGCTACATAAAATTAAACTTACAATGTTATATAAACAATTACATTCACGCCTTCGATTTGATTATAAAATACTAGCTGAATTGATTTATTTTTTAAATTATCATCTTTTTGTTCACGTCATTATTGATTATTCAAACGGAATAAATGCAAGCTATTTGTAGAAAGAAAAACCCGAGCAAAGCCGGGTAAAATTAAAGCTAGTTTAATATATTTAGCTCGGTGTTTTATTTCAGCCTGATTGTGTCTGAAGACACCGACTGGTCCTGTTAGTGGAATTCCTGCCTGCCGCAGAATTCACACACTTCATGTTAGTGGAATTCCTGCCTGTCGCAGAATCCACACACTTCCTGTTAGTGGAATTCCTGCCTGTCGCAGAATCTCCACACTTCCTGTTACGTGGAATTATAGCTTGCTACTTGACCATAATCCTTGATCTTCCATAACTCCTGTTCCTGTTAACCCACCCTTAACTCCGTGGCAGAAGGAAAGAACCGTGATATCAGCGAACACTTGAGCATTAAGCTCCACATCTGAAGTCGATTCTCAGCACCCGCAGCCTGCCTGATCATCATTGATTTTGCCCCACCCCGCCGTGTCACTCCCACTTCGGGGTCACCGAACAGTGGCCGGGCTACTCTCAATCCAACTGCAGTATTTCAGCTGGAGCTGGCACCTCCCAAGCTGATGCACATGCTAGCAGACTAAAACGGTATACAGCACCAAGCCAGAGGGATAAGCTCCTGAGACCACGACCGAACCAAGGAACCTAAGAGCTAAGTCAATAGGGTATTTGCACCTTTGTACAGTCAGCAGTCAATATAATGAGTTAACCATTTCTTTTATCTATACTTACTTTGTATATTACTTCAGGTTGTATGATTATACTTCTCACTTTTTGCAATCCCCCCACCTTTCATTTTAATTACATTAAACTATTTTATCTTGACAAAAGGGATTCTTTTATCAATTGTATGCTACCTGTGTGTTCTGTTTCCGCACGCTGGTCTTTGGGGGCATTAGAGACCCCTAGAGCTAACGTCACCAAAGCTAAATTATTTTCAATAATGTACTGTTTTTAATTAAACACACCTACCAGAGCCCATGCCAATGGAGGACTTTCCCAGCGGCGCGTGACAGAGAAAACGAGAAAGGGGGCCGTGAAATTTCATTGTAACAGTTAAGTTTCATTGTAACAGTTAAGTTTCATTGCAACAGTTAAGTTTCATTGTAACAGTTAAGTTTCATTGTAACAGTTACACCAATTCATGGTTTTAATAAGTAGGTTTGCTTGATCGTTCAAATGAGGTCTGTTTATTTTAAAAAAAAAAAAGGTTGTTCCGGCCTTAACAAACAATTTGAAGCCTGGGAACAAATCAACCTGTGTGTACTGCTGGTGTATGAGACATTCGTCCTACCGTATTTCAAAATTTCTTTTAAGGGTGGAGGCTTCTCCGCGATGACTCTGGCAGTTCCCTGAATGAAAAAACAACAATTTATAAATGTTTTCTATGAGGCTTTCTCTATGAGAAAATAACGTTAAATTTCTTACAATCATATGAATACTTATTAATCTTAGAATTGGTGTATATTTAAATTCCAGTACATACTCCTCTAACAAAAACCCAGCAAAAATATTTTTTTATTGAATCACCTTTATCGTTGAGCTGTCCCACTGCTTTAATCCCATCCTCTGATAGGCAGATAGTCTACTTCTAAGTGTTTCTAATTTTGGAAAAAATAACGAGTTGGTCAGCCATATAAGAATTGGATAGAGTTCAATGCCAAGCCAATTTTGTAGCTTCTTTTTTTTTTAAACTCATTGCGTTTAGTACCTCCGAGTGTACAGTCAAGAGAACAGTAGCAGTAATTTCTTCCCCTGTGTTTGTCTAGTGTTTACTTGCCATGCCTAATGACTAGACGTTACCCTTGACTTCACAGACATGCCTAGTGACTAGACGTTACCCTAGACTTAACAGGCATGCCTAATGACTAGACGTTACCCTAGACTTCACAGACATGCCTAGTGACTAGACGTTACCCTAGACTTAACAGGCATGCCTAATTACTAGACGTTACCCTAGACTTCACAGACATGCCTAATGACTAGACGTTACCCTAGACTTCACAGACATGCCTAATGACTAGACGTTACCCTAGACTTCACAGACATGCCTAATGACTAGACGTTACCCTAGACTTAACAGGCATGCCTAATGACTAGACGTTACCCTAGACTTCACAGACATGCCTAATGACTAGACGTTACCCTAGACTTCACAGACATGCCTAATGACTAGACGTTACCCTAGACTTCACAGACATGCCTAATGACTAGACGTTACCCTAGACTTAACAGACATGCCTAATGACTAGAAGTATCCTAGACTTAACAGACATGCCTAATGACTAGACGTTACCCTAGACTTAACAGACATGCCTAATTACTAGACGTTACCCTAGACTTAACAGACATGCCTAATGACTAGACGTTATCCTAGACTTCACAGACATGCCTAATGACTAGACGTTACCCTAGACTTCACGACATGCCAAAGACAGGAACATTGACTTACAAATTTGACAACGTAGATGTAAGCTGCTTTTTCTATACTGGCTGTAATCAAATCACCGGCACTGAAATTGGAAAGAGAGGGGGGGTTTTTTTGGCAAAAAATTAATTTAAAAAAAATGATCACACAATTTATAATATACTATGCGGGGCCAGTTTTAAGTAAGTGGACAAGGATCGAACCCTGGACCATCAAAAGCCAGCTTAAGACAGTCCATAGCTGATTCCAGGTAGCGATGCATCATATTGTTAGGAGTAATTTAAGGGTGTATACTTTGCGTCTGTTCTTGCATAAGAAATAATTCACTAGTTTGCTATTTATTTTAGAAGAGGAACTGGAAATTGGAATACGATTTTGGTATAGAGAAAAGAAAAGAAATGTGATGAATTTAATGGGACAGCAGATTTCTGTACATAGATATAGAGTCAATATAGACCAATAGTGGTAATCTTGTAACATCTTCTGTTTTAAAATGAGACATTATATTCTTACGATGAAAGGCTGCATGCTTTTCAGTTTGTCATTACTGTTTCATTCAATTTTTTTTATTTGTTTGTTTTGATTTGTTTTGCTTTGTGAGAGTGGTTTCAAAGAAAGTAACTCTTACTTTGGCTGTTGACGTTTTGTGTAAATGTAATAAGTGTTTCTTAGCATAGATATAGTGTAGATGTAGTATTACTCCTCTGAGAGATGAGCTCCAATTGGTGGCAAGGCTGGAACGATCAGTCCTCCCGAAGAGACTTGGCGAGAAACTCTGCTGTTAGGCGTAGTGCCTTTAAGCTCCCATACAGGTCAAGTAGACAAATTACCCCGCAGCTCTCGGACTCTCCACAGTGTCGGCAACGTGTATCAAAATTTGGCCGGAACCGGGCAAAGTAAGCACCAACAGGGCAGTGCCCCGTTCTACACTGCGCAATGATAGATTGTTCCGACCTTTATAGCCTCCACCATGGATCGTCGCGGTCCGGGCGACGCAAATGCTGCCAGACTCCACGGGCTTTGTTGGAGCCATCCCTTACTAATCAGATATTGGCATTGGGGGGCGATATCATGGTCCAGATGTCATAGTTCTTCTCATTTACTCTTCATCATTATTGTTCATAAATGAAATATATATATATGTCAAAGCAAAACAAATTAAAACAAACAAACAAAAAAATAAAAAATTTGAATTAAACAACTTTTCTTTGAAACCACTCTCACAAAGCAAAACAAAACAAACAAACAAAAATTTAAAAAATTGAATTAAACAACTTTCTTCTTCTTCTTCGTTCTTGTTATGTTGGAGTGTTCAGATGACTAGACAAATATATGAGATGAACTGCGCAGTGGTTTCCAAATCAGGGAGCTCTCCATATAGTTTTCTTTCTATTGGTGTGTTTTGGGGCCAGTGTCTTGTACGGGCCTCTTGGTAAAGAGAGCAGTTTTGGATGACATGGTCAGCTTTCTCTGGTGACAATAACCTGAATAGCCCACTTTTCCTCCAAAGTTAACAGTAGACTCAAAACTGACAGAATTCCCTGACAGTCACATTGGTCCATACTTTAAAAAATAACTTTACCTACTGTCCTGGGGACATTGAGTCCCGGACATAATAAATCTTCCTTTCTAAAGGAACGTCTACAAACGAACAATACACATTTTGTATACTCTTCAAATAACTTAAATATGATTTCATTGTTGAAGGTTTTTTTTCTGTAACTCTACCTTTCTTATAGCATGGTACCTGGAAGTTGAGGCCACAATCAGATAATGATTCAAACTTTTTTAACATCTATCCCTGCCAGCTCATCGCTCTATCTCTACAAAAGTTTATTGCTCTCCTTTAGTGGAGATCTCAGCAGCAATGGCGGCACTTTTTTTTTCACTTTGTTTTTTAACCTTTGAGTGGATTAGTTAAAAAGTTATATTCCTTGACTACGTCACGCTGACCAGGCGCCTGTCTAGCTGTGCGGGTACATCTCCAGAGGTAAAGCATAACAATTCCCACTCCCTTTTATTTGTTTAGTCCATCACATTGAGGTCGATACCAATCGTCATAGTAGGCCTAAACAGTGACCTGCAACGTCATAACCTGTGGGCAGTTTAGACCAATAGCTCGTTGACACTACAGAGGTCTGTACGACGTGGCAACAATCTATTGGTCTCCACCACCCACAGGTTGTGACGTCGCCAACCAACGTTGATGTCTTCTAACGATTGGTCTCGATTGGTCCCTAAGGATAACCTTAGTAATTTGGGATTGTCAAGTAACTCCTTGATATTACTGTAATTACTTAAGATATGTACTTAGCCGCTATATATTAAGTCCTAAACGCCAGGACAGGAAGCGGTTTGTGGCCTTTAAAATATGATCCTGACGACCAGGTTATGGCCTGAAATACATGAACACATACATCTTCTCCCAAAACAACCCAGACTGCACTTTATCTTTAAGAGCCTAAACATTAATACAATGTATATTTATAAATTGCACATCGACAAACAAGTTACACGGATTAGTATAATAAAAGTATAACATTGGTATGCTGTTAAGAGATTTTACAAAATATCCAATATACACCTATTTACTACACATGTAGGTACGGTATCCGACTCCGGCCGAATATCTTATATCTGGATCCGCCCGAAAGTAAAAAAAAAATGCCATCCGATGCACCCCTAGTCTCAATGCAACTCTTTTCTCTATTGATAATCTAGCTCTAGGACTTAAACAGTGTCTGACTTACTTGAAGAAATAGAGTGTTATGTTCTCCCCACCTTCTTCTAGTAGTTTTGTTTTCGGGAAATCTTTGAGCAAATCCAATGTGCTGATAAAACATAAAACATTTTTATGCCCTGATGCAATATGCAATCTGTTTTTGAATTATAATCTTGATATAAAGAACACATCAAGCATAAAGATTTTTTAAACAATGATGCAATGTGTTGATGAATCTTGATATAAGGCACACATCAAACATAAAGATTTTTTTAACAATGATGCAATGTGTTGATGAATCTTGATATAAGGCACACATCAAACATAAAGATTTTTTTAACAATGATGCAATGTGTTGATGAATTTTGATATAAGGCACACATCAAACATAAAGATTTTTTTAACAATGATGCAATGTGTTGATGAATCTTGATATAAGGCACTCATAAAACAAAGAATTTTTAAAAACATTATGCGATGTGCTGATAAAACAGAATATTATAACCAGGATGCAATATGCGGATAAAACTTGAAGTATTATATACCCATTTTATAACCAGGATGACTAAGAAACAAAATTATTTTATATACCGTTACATCTGTTTTTGTAATACAAACTGTCACAGTATCAAGAGTTTGAAGAAAAACAAAATGACTACCAGATCATTTCATAAAGTACATGAAATATATTTGTGCGTGTGTGTGAGCCTACGCAATGTAAGGGTGGTGTGTTGACCTTTCCTCCTCTCCTTCCCCCCCTCTCGGGCTCAACCAATTTCACTCCCACCCCCGCCTATGGTCATTCTACTTTAAAACCTTTTTCTATTTTTCATACTCTTTACTCTCTTTTTGATTTTCAAGTCGTCTGGCATTGTTTTACTAAACCATATCCAGGTTTGACCAGTGGTCAAAACTCAACAAGCAATTAAAAAATAACCTCCAGCTCACCAGATAAAAGCGATGTGCTCTGGAGCTTCTTCGTCGTCTTTGGTGGTCATAAGCATGGCCAGGTAGTCGTAGATGTTGATTGCCAGCATGTCACAGTGGTCAGTGCTGATGACTGTGTACTTCCTCTCTGACCTCGGCTCAAACATGCTTTCTTGCTGTGGACAGCATATTTATAATGGCTTTGAAAGGGTCTGGTCATCATGTAAAATTTCCTATATTACTATGACTGCTAACAATAATGAGGGAAGTACTATTGCAGAGATATCAGGTCTTAATGAAAACTCCCCAGTGAATGCTGGCAGGGGTACTACAATAAATACTGTTTCTCTTAAACGAATTTAATTCCTGGAACTGCCAGAGTACCGGTATATTAGTAGTTTGTTTAATAATAATAATAATAATAATAATAATGAAATTCGCCAATGGGAAGAAAAAAACACTCCACGGCCAAATCCCGGCTCTATTAGATTGTGACGCAGGTCATCTCTACGGTGAAACGGAAGGTTTTGTTACAGCAATACAGGACGGATTAATTAGGCCAAAACATTACCAGAAGCATATCCTAAAACTCAATGTTGAGACAGCATTGATTAATTTTTTTTTTTTTTGAGACATAGTAAACGATAAAGATTTCGCGTGTGTGCATAAGGGCTAAAAAATATATTAGGAGAACCGTTAAAATGTGGCCCAATTATTGAAAGGTCTCAAAACAAACAATATAAAACCTGGTAAGAAATCAACGGGCGTAGCCGGTGGTTACTTTCTAGTAATCATATGAATACTTAATAACTTTCTCCGTTTCAATTTTTTAATGATTGGATCTCATACCTAAATTTACAAGGTTAAAAGACAGACAAAAACTCAAAATCGGCCCCCGAAGTGGTCCACTCAGGCAGGCTTCAATATTTTCAGAAAGAACACCCGAATGAAATTATATCAAAGACAAATGACAGATAAGAATGGAAAAAGAAGGTTGACAGATCTTGTGTAGTGTAGATAGGTGAAAGTGAATGTAAATTAGATGTAAACCTGACCTAACTAGTTCCCCTTTCAGACCTTCTGGTCTATAGGGCAGATGATGTAAAGTTCATTTGTTTTTGTGGCCGACGGTTAACGAGGGTGTCTTGTAGCTAGCACAACGACCAACCGCCTTTACTTTCCCCCAAATAATGTCAGGTACCCATTAGAGCTATGTGGACTCAGAGGCGCCTAATGATTCCGAAGTTGAAAATCTCAGTCTTTACCATGATTCGAACCCGGGACCCCGGTTTGGAAGCCAAGCGCTTTACCACTCAGCCACCGCGCCTCCCCTGGTCTAACTGATATCTTATAATTGATCTAATTATTTTGAAAAGGCTCAATCTCTTATTCGAATCCTCAAGAATAAAAAAGATTTCCTTAAAAAAAAAGACAAGAAAATGCAGTTTACAAGATTATTATTCGTTTTACCGCTCATCTACCGCGCCTCCCATTGGCCTAACTGATGTCTTAAAATTGATCTAATTATTTTGAAAAGGCTCAATCTCTTATTCGAATCCCCAAGAATAAAATTATAAATAGATTTGTTCTCTTTTAAAAAATAGTAAACATTTGTTTGTGTGTATATATAGTACTTAGTATAACAGAACCAACATAACTTAACAATACAAATATAAAAACAAAAATTTTGGCCAAAAAATCTACAACTGTTTGCATAAATGTGCTTCAGATGGTACTAATAATAAAGAGCCTCAAGTGTTTGAGTGTTTAATTGTTAATAGTTGTAAAAGTGGTGTATTTTTATGAAAAAACTGCTTGCATAAGGGATTTAAAAAATTAGATTTTTCGCTTTCAGAAAAGAAAAAAATAGCCATTGCATCAGAACTTTGAATGGTCTAAAATATTGCGATTTCGGATTTTCACTATCTTTTCTAGTTTACGAGATCTAAACGGGACGGACTGACAGACGGACAGACATTTCACACAAAACTAATAGCGTCTTTTCCCCTTTCTGGGGCCGCTAATAAATTACTTACTCCAAAAACCATGTCCTTTTTCAACCATTTGATGACTCTCTGTGCCCCAGGTTCACCAATCACAGCGCTTCCACTCAGTTTGGTCATTTTAGCTGGGAGAGATACCAAACAGTCCGTTCTTTATAAATTCATTGGAAAATTATTTTTTGTTCTGAAATATGTTTTCAATGAGGTCAAGTACCCTTTCGCTGTGTAATGCCAACATTGGTTTGTTTTGTTCAGTATACCAGTAAATCAATCAAGTAAATGCCTACAGAAACATTAAGGGTTTAAAAAGTTTTAAATTTGTTTCTGCCTAAATGAATGCTGCCTGTACCTAGTAGCCACTGACCTTTTCCTCTTAGTAGTATGTAAAAGTCTTGGGCCATGTGGCATTCTCTGATGATCACTTTATCTGATGGCACTCTTGGGGGTTACGAAAACAAAAACAAAAAAAAAAAAAAAAAGAAAGAAATGAAAGTTGTCTCTTCATGAATACATAACTTATTGAAATTTCATTTGTTCAAAAAACCAGAGCTTAAGATGAAATGTATATATAGATCTATTCAATTGAATTTGACTTGCAAACAAACTTTAAAAAATAAAGAGTAGGTTCGAACTGTCAAAACAGAACATTCTAGCAGTATATATAAATTTAATTCAGTAATACGTTGGTTGACAAACCCTGCCAGGTTCTCACTTCAGTTACTTACTCTATCAACCAGGCCACCCGAGCGAGGCGCCTCTGTGACGAGGAAGGATACTCTACAAAGCTTCGCAACACTTGCAAAGTGCGAATCACCTAAACAAAAAGAAAAATGGTGTACAGACAATTAGCAGAATTCAATGTCATTCTTCGGCTCAGAAAAGATCATTTCCATTTCAATCTTGACCATCTTTGGAGGCAGGTGATGTAAAGTTCACCTACTTCTATGGGCGGAGCTTAACAACGATGTAATGGTCAGCACAACAATTAACTACCTTTACGTGCCCTCCCCAATTAATGTAAAGTACCCACACAGTAGAGATGGGTGAATCTGGGGCATCGTGAAAATCCCAAAATTTCATATCCGAATTTTAACCAACATTTCAACCGGATACGGAAGCCAAGTGCTCTACCGCTCAGCAACCATGCCCATCTCCTAATCCAAAGCTAGACAAAATTTACATTTTGGATAAAAGGTTTATATCCCATAGAAATTTCTTATATATCTATTATGTAGGATATTACAATTAGGGATTAGTTTGCCCCCAATTTCATAAGATGTTGATCATATAGTAGAACTATAACGATTTTCCTAGAAATTTGGAATAGAATATTAAGCTCTGGTTTGACCTTTATCATATTTAAAAAAAGAAACGTCTTGTAATTAAATTTGGTCTATTTTGAACACAAGTCACTGGAAATGCCCGCATGTATTCAGTAAAGACTTGAATAAATAAATAGACATTCAAACATTTTGCGCTTCCTCTTATGTAGAAATCATTTGCTGGAATGCTAGAATTAGTTGGTGACAATAGACATATGTTTATAATACTTACTCAATTTATTAATAAATAATACTAATACTATATCTCTAACTAGAAGCAGCATTCTAGCCTACACTTTTCAATGTTCCCAAGTTTGCATCTGTATATTCTAACTAGGATTGTCTATATTCTGAGTTCTTTGTATTCTTAGTTACACGGACGTAACAATGATTTAATTTTTGAGGCGAGATAAAAAAATTAGAGTATTGAGGTGGTTGCCTGGTCTTGCGGTTTGCGCGCTGGACTGTTGTTCAGATTTATCGATGGTCCCAGGTTCAAACCCTACCTGCTCCCATCCCCCGTCGTCCTGCTGGTAGTTTGGACTAGGAAGTAAATTATCTTCAACTCTGAAGGAACATCCGAAACATGTAAAACATTTTACAAACAAACATAGCTCGTTGCACGTCTTACAGACCTGTGACGTGGCAACGAGCTATTGGTTCAAGCTGCCCACAGGTTGTAACGTTGCAGGTTCAGTGTTCAGGTCTTCTTGAACGGTAGGTCTCGCTTTGGTCATTGATCATGTCTAAAGGAATTACTTACCTCGTTGATTTCGTCTTCAGATCTTTCAAACCATGGTTTTGTCAGGATTAGTTTGACAGCCATACTAAATTGTAGCTAGAGTAGAAAATTTAAATAGCGTTTAATGAAAAAAAAAAAAGAAATAAAATGTATGATTACGACGTGTTTACTCGTGCGTTTACGAAGTGCTTAATTATTTTAATAAGAAACTAGCGCAGTAGAAACACTGAACTATATTTCTTAGTATTGGTAATAAATTAATGCTGCAATGATATAAAGAGTAGCAGAGCGTTCATTAATAAAATTGAAAATTTTGGTAACAAATTGGAATGGTAGGGGGATTTAATTACCCTTGTGGTGGCGGAGTCGCAGAGCATTTGAGTAAAGTGATTTTATGTTCAAATCCCGGTAAATGCTGGCAATCAGAACTTTAAATTGTTTTTCAAGAGGCTCCCAAGGGGAGAGTAAAGCTGGTTGGTCTTTGTACATGTCACATGACTTCTTCATTAACATTCTGCCACATGGATTTCATGTTCCGAAGTGGCATACTTTTTACAAAGCTTTTATCAACTCACTCTGTCTGTCTGTCAGTCTGGTAAAAAGTGTGAACACGTTTTTTCATCTACACACATTCTCAAATCAAGATAAAACTTAGCACAATTATTCATTGACATAGACAAGACATGAATTAATAAAAAAGTAAGCAATTAGACAATTAAATTCAGGTAATTCTTTATTTTGTTTAATAGCAACTAGGGAAACTAATACTTTAGTTTTCACACATGTGGCTAAATTGGTTGGGATTAGCCCCCTTAAATAATTGTTAGCGCTATGCATCTCTCACGCATTCTCCCATCAAGTTGATACTTTAAACAAGTATTTATTGTATCTAACAAAACATGAATCATACATTAGTGAATTGATTATAGGTAATGAAATATTTTGCTTGATATCAGATAAGGGAAATAACTTGTACATTATTAGTAGATATAGTTTTAAGGACGGAGTTCTTCCCTTTTGGATGACCTTTTTTTTTTCTAAAAATGTTTTTAAAATTTATTTTGTTGGTTGAATTAAGAAGGCTGAATTTCTGAGTCCTTAAAAAAATATAAATTAAGGACAGTGGTGCTGGCTTAAATTGGTATGTAGCTTTATTATTGTTATATAGACTCATATATTAGTTCATTAGTGTATATGTAAATTGGCTTATATAGTTGTACTGGCTTACATTGATACACTGGCTCACTAAGCTCAATATTGGTTTATATTGGCATACATGCCAGCCAACGTTCGATCTAGCAGGCAAACAAGGCTTGGGTTATACCTACAACTTCCCGGGCATGCTACCCTGCCTCATAGTGGCGCCCGGGTGGAAACGATCTTAGGAGGAAAGGGTAGCAAAACAAGACTTCCGTGGGGGTGCCTAAGGGGGTGCGAGAGCATCCTCATTTCACTGCGCGGAGTTGTAAAAAAACTCCCACAACCTTGTCACAATCCAGGCGCTTTTCCTCATGGGGCCGTTACATAAATGGCGTGTCTCGCACGGTTAGCCTGGTATAGAAAATAAAAATGTCGGGGGTCTGAGTGTACGCCGCCTCTTGCCACGAGTCTGACCCACCCGCCAGACAAAACAGTGTACTCTGTTCTCGTTCAGGCTGGTGAGAGGGAGCTCTTGTTCTTTTTTTTTTTTTTGGCATGGAGTTCCAAGAGCCGAAGGCTCAACTCTAGCTGACAGCTTCAAGAAGAAGAAGATACCTACAACTTACACGTTTGGAGAGCTTGTATTTGCTGGCGTCAAAAATTTGTTTCGTCTTCCCTTGGGCGACCCCAACTTTGAGAGTTGTGTTTTTATGTTGCTCTTCCACAAAGTTGGCCACGTTCTTTATGATGAGCTTTGTATCTCCAGAACTGATGAAACAATGCCAAAAGAAAACTTTATCACAGAATAGTTGAAATAATTGCCGGTAGAAAGAACATAATCTTTCAGAAACTGGTAAAATAATCTGGAGG
Organism: Biomphalaria glabrata; assembly: GCF_947242115.1. Taxonomy (NCBI): domain Eukaryota; kingdom Metazoa; phylum Mollusca; class Gastropoda; family Planorbidae; genus Biomphalaria; species Biomphalaria glabrata. Next base: position 24,169,080 of record NC_074722.1, read on the forward strand.
AAAAAATCAACACAAATCGGCTTTCCTAAAAACGAACACATCAGAACTGCCAACTGTGTTGGTCAAACCAATTTCTCACGAGTTTAGACCTTCATTAATGTTAAAACTAAAACAAGCTACACTCACCAAATTCCACGAGCGTATCCAAGGGAGGTTTTGAGTTAAACCCCCCTCCATGGTGTTGTGAGGTAGAAACCCCCACTTTATTTTAAATCCTAAAGCGAGCTACGTTTTTTAAATAGAAACAAGATAAGTAAATTTCCCCTTTGAGACCTTGCGATTTATAGGCTGGAAGATGTCAAGGTCATCTGGTCCACGGTTAACGAGGATGTCGTGTGGCCAGCACAACGACCAAATGCCTTTACCTTTTCCCCAACTAATATCAGGCACACATTAGAGCTATTATGACTCAGGCTCCATTATAATCCTGAAAATAAAAAATCCCAGTCTTCGCCAGGATTCGAACCCGGGAACAAGAGTAAAAGGATACTGCACTGAAGACACCTCTCAGAATATGCATTTTTGTTACCTTCAAATACAGGGAACTGTGTTTGGCGCCGGAGTTACGACCCTCACCCCACTGAAGGAGCTCACAGGCCTCTCTGGCAAGGGAGGGGTGTCTTTGTGTTTCCACAAACTCTAGATAAAAAATCTAGTCTAGGGTACACAAGACGTACTAAACAAAATGAAGTTAACATCAAAGACGTCATCGAAAGGTTTCTATTCAAGGCAGCGGAATAGACAAAGACGCTCGATAGATTTTGAGTGCTGTCCAAAATTTCAACAGACTAAAAGATAGTGAAAGGTAAAAGTAGTGATGGTGGTGCTGTCTAGACGGACGCCATCTTATTAAGTAAAATATTCCAAGTAGTCGTTTTGTCCATTATGATGGGGCCATTTTAATGCTGCACCAGTTTGGTCAGATACTTACAAATCCGTGTTTTTTATTTAAATCAGAATAAAACGTAGTGTTTAACCTATTTTTTAAAAATCTTGTTTGTATGTGTAACTATGATCATAAAAGTGTGAGAGGTTACTTACATCACAGAAATAATGTGAATAAAACGGTACACACACCGCACAAGTTGAATGAATCGACGAAACCGGAACCTGATCTTTAAACCGGAGAGACAAAAAAAAGTTGAAGAGTTACAAATAGCAGACATTGTCGTTTTCTTGTTGGCTTTAAGAAGTCTTGTTGTTGAACTCTCCATGTATAATATACACCCGGTGCTCTCTTATTTGCCTATTGACCGAGTGTAGTTTCAGCATTGTGTATGTTAGTATCTAATGTTAGATCCAAAAGACCCGAGTATGGGAATAAATTGCATGAAGATATTCCAGACTTAAACCAAAGATATTTCTGCCTTGGAAGTCTCCCTCCATATGCCTTTGTTGTTTTTTCTATTTATCTGAAGAAACAATCTAAGCCCTATAACTTTAAACATCTTGGATGTTCTTGAGCTAAAGAGAAACTAATGTCTACATTTAAATGAAAAGTAGAAAGTTTTTTTTTTTTACAAAGCTGCATTATCGGCACCCATTGTTTATGCGGACGTTTAGGTGTGGATGTATACACTTCCAGATAAGCTCTGGAGTGTCGTAAGGATACATTGTATACAGTCTAAAGGCTATATGACAAGGAGAAACTCGTGAATGCTATGTCGCTCTTTCAAAACCGTTAGCTAACGTTATTGTAAAAAAAATAATTTAATGAACTGCCAGCCTGTTAATGGTATTGAATTATTTACCTATTGCATAAAAATAATGCATTTAAATTATTTACCTATAGCATAAAAATAATGGTATTGAATTATTTACCTATTGCATAAAAATAATGGTATTTAATTATTTACCTATTGCATAAAAATAATGGTATTCAATTATTTACCTATTGCATAAAAATAATGGCATTGAATTATTTGACTATTGCATAAAAATAATGGCATTGAATTATTTGCCTATTACATAAAAATAATGGCATTGAATTATTTGCCTATTGCATAAAAATAATGGTATTGAATTATTTGCCTATTGCAAAGAAAGTATGAAAACACAGTGTCTACATAAATGCGCCATATATAGTTCTAGATAACAATCAAATTATGTTTAATGCATTATTTACAGATTGACAGTTTCTAATTTATGTTCTTTTCTGAAAATAAACAAATCGTAACTACGAAAAGGGTTCTAAATGTCAAAGTGTTTCCAGTCACAGGAGCCACAGAATTTCTAACCAACGGAGATGTGTGTTAAACGCTTCGAGCTGTCATCACGATTTTTAAACGCTGATCGCCCCTCACTTCCCGCTAACCTGAAGGGGGCTTGAACTAGGACATTTGAATCTTACAAGGATTCAAAACAAAAGAAAATAACTATTTGATTATTTTTCGCTTTGTTTCTTATTAGAACCTATGGTCTAGACTGTTATTTTTAGAATATAAATGTTATAAGATTATTCTTGAATTTGGTTGTGTTTTGTTGACCAATGATTAATAGATGAACTTATTCTTATGCAAAGTGATCATACACTTTTATTACTCAATTTTGAAATGAAACATTAAGATGTTCACTAGATTCTCGTTATAAGATATTGTTCTTAGCAAACACATTTTCGTAGTGAATTTCTTGAAGATCTGTTACTTCTAGGAAATCAAGTACGCCTTACGACACTCCAGAGCTTATCTGGAAGTGTATACATCCACACCTAAACGTCCGCAATGGGTGCCGATAATGCAGCTTTGTAAAAAAAATAAACTTTCTACTTTTCCTATAAATGTAGACATTAGTTTCTCTTTAGCTCAAGAACATCCAAGATGTTTTAAGCTATAGAGCTTAGATTCTTTCTTCAGATAAATGGACGATGTTATTCCCATGAAGTTGTGCAGATATAATAGAATCTTTTTTTATATTTCACCTGTACGGTGTCATCTGTCTCTAGTTAGATACCATATGTCACTTGTCAGTCACTCTTCTTATTTGCCATCTTTCACCTGCCACATATCTTTCACATTTTTTTCACATGTAACATTTCTTTGTCACCTGTCACATTTCTTTGTCACCTGTCACATTTCTTTGTCGCCTGCCACATTTCTTTGACACCTGCAAAATTTCTTTGTCACCTGTCACATTTCTTTGTCGCCTGCCACATTTCTTTGACACCTGCAACATTTCTTTGTCACCTGTCACATTTCTTTGTCGCCTGCCACATTTCTTTGACACCTGCAACATTTCTTTGTCACCTGTCACATTTCTTTGTCACCTGCCACATTTCTTTGTCACCTGTCACATTTCTTTGTCACCTGTCACATTTCTTTGTCACCTGCCACATTTCTTTGCCACCTGTCACATTTCTTTGTCACCTGCCATATTTCTTTGTCAACTGTCACATTTCTTTGTCACCTGCCACATTTCTTTGTCACCTGTCACATTTCTTTGTCAACTGTCACATTTCTTTGTCACCTGCCACATTTCTTTGTCACCTGCCACATTTCTTTGTCACCTGTCACATTTCTTTGCCACCTGTCACATTTCTTTGTCACCTGCCATATTTCTTTGTCAACTGTCACATTTCTTTGTCACCTGCCACATTTCTTTGTCACCTGTCACATTTCTTTGTCGCCTACCATATTTCTTTGTCAACTGTCACATTTCTTTGTCACCTGCCACATTTCTTTGTCACCTGCCACATTTCTTTGACACCTGCCACATTTCTATGTCACCTGTCACATTTCTTTGTCACCTGCCATATTTCTTTGTCACCTGTCACATTTCTTTGTCACCTGTCATATATCTCTTGTGTCACAAAGCAACAGTGTAGCGTACCGCAGCTTGTTTGGTTGATTTAATATATTGCCTCAGCTTCAGCCGCATGAGGGGCAACTGGAAGAGTTTCCATTTTGAGTTGGGCTGTAATTTTGGCACAGTTCGAATCTGCCTCATTTTTAGAGTCTTTAGTTTGTCCATGAAGTTGATAATGGGAACAATCTTGGCTCGCTGTGTTACTGTCGGTCCAAAGTCTTCCTGCCTGGAACGCGTACAAGCAATGGAAAAAAAAAGAATGATTTAAAAAAAAATACTTGTCTAAGGGAAAGAACTGCTAATTACTGCCATTTACTGAAAATGACAGAATTTAGTTCCTTTTCTGCTATATAAAACACAATTAATTTATAAGTACTACATGATAAAATTAATTGGTAATTTCCGAATTGATTTATGTATTGTCGTCGACTCTGAATACTTATACAAATTTCAATAATGGGAAGTAGGAGCAAAAACGTATAAAAAGTAATAAAACTATTAAATCCATATAGCTACACCTGTAGCATTTATTTCCCTTGTTTTGAAATCAAACAAAATAATTAAGCACCAACATTTGATTAATTATTGTTTTTAAATTGATTCTTGTCTCGTCAAGTTCAATGAATAATTGTGTTTATTTTTTAACTTGATCCGAGAATGGGAAATGGAAGAAAGAAACATATTTAACTTTTTTACCAGACAGACAGACAGAAAGACAGACATAAGTTGAAATTGTTAGCTCTACAATTCGATGATTAAAGCTAAAAAATGAAATTTTAGAATCGCATAAAAAGAATGCCAACAGATTTTAGCTTGAAACTGATTTGTGAACCCCATCTAATGACTGAAATGTCTGTGCTCCCTAGGATGGCTCGGTTTCTTTTTTATTGCCAGCAACTGAGGAACACTAGCATTTTTTATTCTTACAATATCTTGCCTGGTCTCAAACAAAATATCTAATTACCAACTAATTTGTTACTTTTTTGTTATTGATTCAAGATTGGGTGTCGTAAAAATAACGTATACAAACTTTTTACCCGACAAACAGACAGACAGACAGACAGAATGGTTTGATATCAGCGTTGTAAAAAGGACACTCAAATGATTCAATCAGTCACTGCACTCAAAAAAATGTATTTGAAAGACGCCGAAGAAAAGTATATTATCAGAATTTGTATGGTATATTTATTTTATGTGAAATACGGTTAATCGGGCCAGCCGCTTATTCGACCAAATTTTGAAATACCGAAACAAATTATCTTAACCAATTGAATCCGTTGAATTAGACTAGCCGCTTATTCGGACCAAATCCACGAAATACCAAAACAAATTATCTTAAATAATTGAATCCGGTTAATTGGGCCAATTACTTATTCGTACCAAATCTTAAAGTACAAGAACGAATTATCTTAACCAATTGAATCCTTTAATCGGGCCATCGCTTATTCGGACCCAAACCTTACATTCCTTACGTTATTTCTGTTCTTCAATTAGAAGCGAGCTAACTAATTGTCTCATTTGTCTAATTTGCAAGCGTTAATTTTGAAGATCTTTTTAATTATAATCTTAAGGAATTTTGTCTTACAATTTGTGCATTACACCAAGTAAAACATTATAACTATAGAAAACCAAAATATACATTCACACCAGACTCACTCATTAATAATTTACATTGGAAAAATTTAAATCCGATAGTTTCTATTTAATGATTTGATACTAAACATTTGCATTTACACACACTTATCTGTGAATAAACTTTGAGAATCACATTTAGAAAGTTTCCATGGTAACATAAAATGATGACTTACAAGTCTGGCTGTTTGGACTTGTTGGCTGCAATTATGCTGTGGATGAATTACGGGCATATTATATGATATAACAACCCATGACACCATCAGCTGCTGAAATTAAATGTACATTTTTTCTAATTTGGCCAGCGGGTAAAGTATACTTGTGCGATTACTTCTTGGTACGTTTATTATATTATTATTATTCTAAAATCTTTCAGACTCCTTTTCATATTACGATTGACGCTTACAATTTCGGAAAAGGTGAACACAATAGCATTAAAAGGGTTAATTGGGGGGGGGGGGGGAGATCTCATCTGAACTAAAAGCATATACCAATGAAGTAAATTAATCTCACTAACGAAGCATTTAGTTTAGAAGCTGTGGCACACAATGTGAAGAATACATTCTTTTTCATCTTTTTTTGTATCACATCTTTCTTACTATAGCTCTAGCTCTGTCTTGCTAAGTACGATATAGTCTCTGCTCTATCATGCTAAGTAAGCTATGGTCTCTGCTCTGTCTCGCTAAGTACGATATGGTCTCTGCTCTATCTTGCTAAGTACGCTATGGTCTCTGCTCTATCATGAAAAATACTCTATGGTCTCTGCTCTATCATGTTAAGTACGCTAGGGTGGGTCCGAGCTCTTTTGTGGGCGCTCAGATAACACAACAGCTCGAGTGGGGATTCGAACTCTAGCCCCCCTTGATAGGTAGCCAAGTGTTGTTTTTTTCCATACAGCCACGCATCTTCACTGGATAATATAATGACATGCAGTGTTTTCTAAAGAAAATGCTGACATTTTTATCTTATGTATTAATTTATCATTTTGTAATTACATTTTAATGTGGGAGATAATAAACACTTAGTTTTGGAAAAAAAAAACATTAGTTACCTACCTTTGCAAACTAACATTAAAATCCAGTTGCTTCGTTTCTCTAAAAAAGAAAAAAAAAAAGAAAGCTCGCTTATATTATTATTAGTATAATTATTATTTTTATTCATATTATTATTTTAGAAATAAACTAATATTCATTCTCTGGCACTGCCAGGGTCGAAATTCGTAAGAGGTCAACAGAATTCATTGTTGTTTCTTTAATTAACAGTGTCCACTGGAAATATTTCTGGTGATGTGGCAGCTCTGCAGTAGTACCTCCCTCTAACGGTAACGACAATCTACTCAGGGATGTTTCAGGTGTCTGGGCGATTACATTCCACCGTCGTGAAAACATATCTATGCTAGTATAGTAGGTCATTGGTTGACTCGAGAACCTTCCACCCCCCCAGCGGGCGCCCATGCATACAGTATGGTCTATTACGGCTGTTGTCTCATAATAGCACCAACTTTAGTCAACGAATGTGTCAAGTAACCCTAACCACTCACTGAAGCTGCATTGCCCGGGCATGTTACCCTGTCTCATAGTGGCGCCCGGGTGGAAACGATCGTAGGAGGATACGATTAGGCTAAAGGGTAGCGAAACAAGACTCCCGTGGTGGTGCCTAAGGGGGTGCGAGAGCATCCTCATTGCACTGCGCGGAGTTGTAAAAAAGCTCCCACAACCTTGTCACAATCCAGGCGCTGTTCCACAAGGGGCCGTTACATAAGAAAAGGCGTGTCCCGCACGGTTAGCCTGGTATAGAAAAGAAAAATGGCGGGGGTCTTAGTAGATCTATACGCGGCCTCTTGCCACAAGTCTGACCCACCCGCCAGACAAAACAGTGTACACTGTTTTCATACAGGCCAGTGAGAGGGAGCTCTTGTTCACTTTTGCTGGCCTGGAGTTCCAAGAGCCGAAGGCTCAACTCTACCTGACAGTTTAAGAAGAAGAAGAAGAAGAAGAAGCCGCATTGATCCAGATCTCTTACTAGAATGCGGGAGCCGATCACTCAGTCAACACGCTCTATTGGTAGCAACCAATAAGTTCCATCATTTGTTGAACACTCTAGCTAGCAATGCCCCAATTTTAGGGACTTTTTCCTGATAAGGAATGGGAAGTATTGTGTCAAAGAGCAGGAACTCTACTCACGACTTGGCGGATTGTGTTCGCTCTCTCATCTCCATAAGCTTCGTGTATCTCCGTAGCGTCTGAGCGCGTCTTTCGTTGGATTCTTTGGTCGTTGGTTCGTCAATGTACGGGGTGTCCTCTCCGTAGAAATACTGCAGTGCTATGTCTGAATGAGTCATTGTATAGTGACAACTTAAATTGAAGGATAAACTCATGAAAGCGTTTCTTATTCTTATCACAACTTTGGTTTAGCTTTAATTAACCATGTTTAACCCAGCAGTAGGTATAATTAGTTAAATATTCTACGTATAATGCCAACCCACAAGAGAGAGAATGTACTATAGATCGTTAACTCTAAATTTAAATTTGTTTATACTATTGTTGATATTAACTCATTCTGTCTGCTTGTATGAATGAGTTCTTGTACACTTTTTATGATTTGCTCCGTTTTTGTGCGGAACTAATATTTTACCTTGGTAATGTGTACGTACATTACAGGCTTCCGTACCGTTAAAGTTGAGATAAGGTTCAGTTTAGGATTAAGGTTAGGGTTCATTGTTTGGATAAGGGATTAGTATAAACATTAGACTTTATTTTTATTTTAGTGGTTAGGGTTTTGTTGCCTAACCTGCACAAGACCTTGTTACTCGGTACATTAAAATTATTTCGCACGTGAACCCAACATATAAATATGTGACTGGAAATAAAAATAGCAACATTTTAGCTATTCGTGAAAGTTTTGGACTTTAATTTGGAAATCATGAAATTACTTACACCTTGAAATATTGTAACAAAAACATTTAATAGATCTATTAGTGTCAAAAAATGATAGTTTACCTTCATCAACTTTGCGAATCTCAACTCCAGGCTGGAAGTCTATTCTCTGGCCATCGGGAAGACAGTTCACATACCTAGAAAGAAAAGAACTTTATTTTTTGTTCTAGTTTACTAGAAGATTTCAGTGCTTGTTTTGTTTTGTTTTAGAAACCAGTTTGGGAGCACCACTATTTACTATTCCAGCAATCGAGACCCAGCTTTGAAGAAGCTGCGTATTTACCTATTGAGACTCAGTTGAAAAACTTTGCGATCTATGGAGTTGGGCTCATCTGGTTCTATGGTCCACGTTTTACAATGGTGTCATGTGGTCAACACTATGACCAACAGCTGTTAGTTTCTCAACGTATGTCAGGTGCCAATGGCATATGAATTAAGTAAGTTGAAAGATTTTGTCATTTTCAAATTTAAGTAAATGTTAACACTATAGAAAAAAAAAATGAACAGATACGAACCCACCTTCTATACCATGGAGTGTACACTTTGTTAGGGTACACTTTCATATATCTGCGCCTTGCCTTGGCGACGTCCGAAAGGGCAAGAAGCGGGAAAGTCAGGTCATCTTCAGCCATTTGGCTTACAACTTTACTTTTTTCCGTGGTAGTTTCCCTGGTGCTTCCACTTATTTGAGAACCGCTGGACAATCTGGAGAGGTTGAGAGAAAATCTGTTCTCCTCCTTGTCTGCCATACTGTTAGAGTAGTCTGAGTTGCTGAAGGATCTCACATCTGTAGAAAATGTGTTCTACTCAATGAACATTTGCTCTTCTTGTTTTCTTTTCTCTTGTTCAAACCCAAACTTCTCGTCATTAAATCAGTCTTTGTACTTAAGAACAGGATGTGATTACAATTTGTTGGACTATGAAATAATTTATAGTTAGTAAGTAAACGAGGCGCGGGGGGCTGAGTGGTAAAGCTTCCAAACCTGGGGTCATGAGTTCGTATCCTGGTGAAGACAGGGATTTTTAATTTCGGGATTGGGGCGCCTCTGAGTCCACCCATCTGTAATGGGTACCTGACATTAGTTTGGGAATATACTTTGTCGATCACTTAGTCACACAATCAGTAACATGCCACAAACTAATGATCAAACAAAGTTAGACAACGTATTCGTTCTGTTTCTAAATAACTACAAACTTCCCTCTTCGACGTGGATGGTAAACTTCTAATGTATTTAATGGTAAGATCTAACACTAGTATCTCATCAACTACTCATTGTTTTAAAAGGCTAAACATTCTAGACTTATCTCTCAAATGTAAAACTATAATTTATATGAAGACTCACCAACAGCTAAAGTTGAACTTTGATTATACAGCCGTTTGTTGTAAGCAGCTTTCAATCGCCAGCAGTCAACAAGAGCCAGAGGCTGTAGGTCAACCAACTAAACAAAAAAAAACAACTTTTAACATCTTTTTATAAACTTAAAAATTAATATTACCTAAAGTTTAAATAAAAAAAAATTACAAATTGCTAGAACCCTTCAGAGTTTATTTCTTTCTTTTAAGATTAAGTCTCGAGCTCTGCGCATTATTACCTCTCTACAGCCTCTAGCTTTAACTCCTATAGCTACTCACTTCAACATCTATATTTTTGAACTTCAGCCTCTAGATTCTAGATCTACTCTAGCTTTTAAATCTGCGCACTCCCCATCCTTTATCAACTCACTTCTATATCTACTCACTGTAGTCTGTGACAACAGCCTCAAGAATTCATTCACTAATTTTTATAAGTAATAGCCTTAAATGATTACATTAATTTCCTTAATGTCTTCTTGCAAGTACTAGTATCATGATACTCAAAACTTCCATTCTTTCAAGACTATCAAGTTCTACTATTAACATGCAGTTGTTATATTAAACGTTGTGGGCCTATACTGAACCCCCCTCACGACTCCCGCTATTGATGCTGGGCTACTGCATGCAGTCAAAATTTATATATTTAAAATATATTTCATTAAGTTTAGATTATTAAGACTGTAGCTATAGTTTATCTGCAAGCTGGATCTAAATACGAATAAATGAAATTAGAACTAGTCTCTAGATTATCTAGAATTACTAAATATTATCTCTAAACTGTTGTAAGAAAACAAATAGTTAACTGACAAATTATTATGGAAATCCCATATTAATGAAATTATTGAAAACATTCAATAAAGCATTAAGGTTTATAAAAAGAAGAAGAAAACCAACGACTTTCAAGCCAGTGATTCTTATCTTCTTATCTTATATAATACAGACGTTACTTCATATTAACCAATGACCTAAATTCTGCCAAGTCACTGGTTTTTATTGCTAGTTCAGGCAACCCATTCCATGCTCTAAATATCTAATAGCACAGATCTAGGGAAGAAGGAGCATTTGTAAAGATTTGTCCTAGCATATGGAACGAGGAATGTACCTCTATCTTTGTGTCTTTCTGGTATTTTATTAAATTTTGTTTTTGCATTTGAAGATTATGGTTCCGTGTTTTATGTATAATTGCTACTTTACTTTTGAGATTTCTATCCTGAAGGCTTTCTAAATTTAGTGATTTTACTAAAGGTGTTACTCTAACATGCATGACTTAGATTAACACACAATGTATATAAGACGTAGATATAATTATCTTCTCTTTTGAAGTAACGTCTGTAAATTATAAGATAAGAAAAGTTACTTGATCTAGACATAAAATTATCTAGAATATTCTAAAAAGATTAAATATAGACTCTAGGTTATCTAGAATAACTAGATCTAGATGCAAAATCATCTTGAATTACTAAATCCAGATCGATTCTCTACTTATAATCTATTCTAGTCTAGATCTTAATCAATCTAGCTCTATATTATATTTAGTCCATAAAATTCTGTTTGTTTTTTTCGTTTTTTTTTCGAACTCTGCATTGATGTATTTCTATTCCTCTAGATCTAGATCCAATTGTATTTACAGACTTGTTCCTACACAGAGAAGGAAAAGGCTCTAAACTCTCTTCTTTACCTCTCTGCCTTTAGGGCCAAATCTAAGACATGGCTACATAGGAGGTGCGCTATAGTGCAATGGAAACTCAAAGCGCAATTTTGGTGTGATATTATCATGTCGGTCTTCAGTCAGGAAACAACTTTAGATCATCTCAAGGAAACAACTTTAGATCATCTCAAGGAAACAACTTTAGATCATCTCAAGAAAACGAGATATATGCCTGCACATTAGCTGTGGTCGGAACGATGTCACCCTCTCAGCAGTTTCCCCGTCTCCACGCATCTGATCTGTCCAAATATCAGGATGTAGCACTGTATGCTGCAATGTACCTAAGGCTCCCCTTGTTCTTCAGAGTGGACTACCGAACTCTTTTCTTTGTCTGGGTATTCCTGCAACGCAGCAGTGGTTTGAATTCAGTCTTTCTCCTAAGTAGCCAACCAATGCCGACGAGGCCCTCCGTGACCGAAGTTTACTAGTGGAAAATCTATAAAAAGATAGCTAGTGGTAACATGGGGGATTTGGTAACAATATAAACTGCCAATCATTGAGATGTCTAAACTATAGCACAATATTTTAAAATTAAATTGGCAATAATAAAGTTCAATTTAGCGACATTAACATTGTTTCTTTAGTTCATTTTGAAAATATTTTGTTTTCAAGTGGTAACTTGAATGCCCCATTTGTGTTAGAACATTTCCCTAGCCAGTTTTTTTTTTATCTTAACTACACCATGCCCCCATATCGCAATAGAGTGCGAATGTAAAGATCTTTATAAAAATCATCAAATAATTGGCTTTTAGATCTAGACTTAGAAGACGATGTGCAAAATGTTTCTGAACATTCATTTATTAACCCTTAAAACGCGTGTGGTAGTTTAGCCTCTAAACAAAAAAACAGCTCAGCACTTTAAGGGTTAAACTGTTCAAGAATTAGGGAATACATATGGAAATACCCGTCTGTCATAAGAGAAACATTTTCTAGTCCCTAGCCAAATTTTAATTAACTTCTTTTTTTTTATATTGACAGATCATAACGGTCAAACCAGAGTTTGTCCAGTGTGGCCAAAGAGCTAGGAAGTAGTACGCCTCCCAACGATATAAAGCAACTGTCAATTTTTTAAAAAATCGTCTTTATAACCTACCCTGAAAATCCAGGTTCCATGAAGGTAAAAAGGTGAATAGAGGTTTTGTAAAAAAGAGAAAAAAAGACACAAAAATATATATTTATAATATGTTTGGATTCCAAATTAACATTAAGTATGCTAAATGAAAGCTATTCATTTCTCTTTTTACAATACCTTTTTTCAAGTCAGAACTTCATGGAACTTTCAGCATCTCAAAAACGGCTCTAATGATTTTCTTAGAAATTTATCAGTTGACGTATATCGCTGAGAAAAGAATGACTATCTCGTTGGCCACATGAGGAAAACTCTGGTTTGACCGTTATAATCTGGTATATTGTTTTAATTTATGTTTTTGATTTCCATCGTAGCTTGTAGTATTTGTGGTTAACTCTTTCTCTCCTAACTGACGATACCAGCGTTGATTCCACCAGAATGTGGTAAATAATTACGGAGAGAAAGAGTTAAATTGTTAAATTGATGGCTACGAAGGATCCTAAAAATAACAAACCCAGACTATGTCACCACTAGAGAAATCATTTCCCTTCATGGCGGCCACTCCCGTGATTGAAGCAAAGACTGAAGACGTAAGAGATTCGCAGAACCAAAAGTAATCCTCGAAGTTTAGCTAAATAAAAAAAAAAATATATGTGACAACATTGATATTCAATTTAGCGTCCTTATTATTGATAAGTTTATCGTTAAAAATCATCCGTTCTACCAACCCCTAAGTCAAGTATCCCCATTAAAATGTCTGTTTCGTTTTGAATATATTAAGCCTTAATGTGTGTGTGTGTGTGGTCGTCTGAATGGTTTGAGTCTGAATGATTTGAGTGCGTGTTGGGTTGAGATGCATCTATAAGAACTAGTGTTCGTGGGCGTGTTCTGTTGCTTTTCATGCGATGGGTGGGCCGTTCCCGTGTACTGTTTCTTATGCAACATGTTATTGTACGTCGTGACATCTCACTGTAAATGTCTGAATGAAGAGCTTACAGTTTTTACCACGCCAACCGCAACTTCCCCCTTCGGCCACGTGTTAAAAAAAAACATTTTCATAGAAAAAAAATGCATTGTTTGTTTCGGGTATTTTTTTAGAGTTGAAGATAATATACATCCTTGTTCAAACCTGCCGCAGAAGGATGGGGAATGGCAGCGGAGATGGCATGATCCTAGAAATAGAGAACAGAATGATAGTCCTGAGCGCATACAGCACGACCAGACACATTATATGTTTATGGCATTTAACTTCTTAAGCATATATGAATAATAAATGTTACCCATATTAGACAAGTTAAAGTTAAATATCGAAGTCTTTCGTATTACTTATGCTGGAACAAATTCATGCAAGTGCTACTTGAATAGGAATGCAACATATCTTAAGATAAAATAAAGTACAAAAAAAAATATTAAGAAATCCTTTTTTAAAAAAAGGTTATTTTAGGGGAAGAACTGTGCTCTTACGTTTAAATCTCTAAATAATGTAGAATTAATTTCTCTTATTCAATGCAAACAAAAATAATTAATTTTCAATATTTAATTCATTCATTAGTTGGTTAATTCATTTTTGATTTGTGTTTAGTTAGGTACAATAAATAATTGTTTAAAGTATTGTTGTAACATAGTAAATTGCTAAATTAAATAATCTCAAAGAGAAAACTGTATAACAAGACTAGTTCAATAATATAACATCAGTAGTTCAATAACAAGTAGTCAAATAATCAGTAATACCAACACTACTTTCTTGTTTACAATCTAATCATCAGTTATCTCCAACTTCTTCTGTCTTTTGCTAACCTCTATCCAGTGTTTTATGGTGCACATGTTACTTGGTCACAGAAAGTGTGTGGGAGATACTGTGGCAGTTTCACGTTTTGAGAGACAATCTTTTCCCTTTGCTAATTCCTGTGTGACTAGAGAGGCCAATCCTTGATACACAGCTGCTGTCTTATGATAGATGGGTCTTGCTATGGATAAGCCTAAAATATTTAATCGCCCTAATGTTTGATGAATCTAAACGTAACATACGCCTGACCACCAGACCGGAAATAGAAGTAAAACAGCAAATATCTTGTAGAGATCAAAAGACCCAGCAGACTATGGGATAGGAATAGCTAATCAAAAATAATGTATTTAAAAATATAATGTAAACAAAATATCATTTATAAAGTGCACATTATTGTAAAAACTTTCTGGATTAACATTATAAATGTAAATGGTGCACTGTACTAATAAATATAGATAGGTACAGAAATAATTGAAACACAACAAAAAAATGGTATTTAAATACGTTTATACTGTTAAATAAAAAAAAACACTTTTGAAACAAAATATTTTTTCATCATGTTTGAAGTTTGAGGCCAAATACCCAACACGAAAGCGATGTAACACAATATGGGCATGCATGTAAGGTGTCCGGAAGTGCTGCCCATGCTCTAGTTTTGGAATGCTGAAGCACAGAAAATCGCTGTAGAAGGATTCTGATTGCGAGAGGCGCACACCTTTCCTTGGCAGGATTTCACCCAGGCTAACATCGTCTGCCCTTCGTTGGTTTCAGTGAGAAATTTCTGATGAAACAACATTTGAATATAATGCAACGACTTTTAAAAAAAAAGTTTTAACAAGAGTGAATTCAAGGACTCAATAAAATTATTAATTATTGTATTTATTATCTTTAATATTTCCCATAAAGAACCTCATCTAACCTATCTAATCATACTGTGTTTATACAGCGCATGTTAGGTGCGTACGTCACATGAATGTAACTATTTAAATGTATGTCAACACGGCTAAAGTTACAGTTCGCAGCTTAAACGAACAAACTTATGAAATAAAAAAAAAAATTAAAAAATCTAAAAGTTAATTTGATTAAATAAAATAGACTATATTCTATATGCTCATGTGTTAAAGTAAAATAGTACATCTAGCCTTCACGATATGTTTTGTAATGCGCGATGTCATGAATTTCTATTAAATGTATGTCAAGACGGATAATGTCGTAGCATTAGGGAACTAATTTACATAAAATGCTTTTAAAACACAAATTTCAAGATTAATTAGCTTAAATAACAAGGTTACAAAGACAGTTTGTGTGGGAACACAATCTCAAAATCGGCCCCCTAAATGGTCCACCCAGGCAGGTAAAAAGGCAGGATGCAATATTTTAAGAAAGAATATCAGAATAAAATTCTAATGAAGAAAGACAGATGAAGCTCAAAATATAAGAATTACATTTTCGTAAAAAAAGAAAAAAAAAATCCTTATTTTCCTTTAGTTAAATGTTCCATGACTATGGTATCGCACTGCAGTCTACGTGATAATATGAAATACTACTTATTAATTGTCGTTTTAAATTATGTTCCACTTATATTCATACTTAATAGATTTTGTTTTCTCTTTCAAAAAAGAGTAAACATTTTTTTTTTGTAAATGTGGTAGTTTGTTTGACAAAACTTACTTAACTTACAATTGTAAAGTAAAAATATTTTCGAAAAAAAATCTAAAACCGATTCATAAATGTGTTAGAAATATGGTAAATAGTCATCTCTCTTACTGAATAGCCTCCTGTGTTTGTTACTATTAATAGTGAATAATGCAAAAATGGTAAATCTTAATGAAAAAACTGCTTGCATTGTTGATTTTAAACATTACATTTTTTTGCTTTCAAGAAAGAAAATGTAGTCGTTGCATGAGAACTTTAAAAAGGTCTAAAATATCACGATGTCAGATTTTCTATATTTTTCTAGATTACGAGATCTGAACGGAACGGACAGACAGACAGACCACACAAAACTAATAGCGTCGATTCCCCTTTAGGAGGCGCTAATAAAAATGAATGGACTATATTTTGAATTTCCTGTGTTACAGTAAAAAACTATCTTCACGTGATTTCCGGCTATGCGCATGCGTGACTTTTCGATCTTGTCTCATGTAAACATGGCTATATGACCTAGATCCATGAAATTATAGTACTTTCAAAGAGTTGGGCAACTTTTTTTGAAGGTCTCAAGTTTGTTTTAAGGTACCCATTAGTAACCAAGCAACATTTATGTCCAATGCTATCAAGATTGGTGAAACGGTTTCGGTTTCAATTAGGGACATACATATATAACTACACACACACACACTTTCTTCTTTATACATGTATTATATATAAAATTGATTGGTAGTTCTAGAGCATCAATTATTTAAAAAAAAACACAAAAAATCAAGACAGGAGTTTGTATATACAAAGAAGTTGTTTTTGTTTATTCGGAGTACCATAGCTTAAAAAAAATAAATCAATGGGTGGGTAGCTAATAAATATCATTGTTTAGCAAATAATACTCTAGGGGCAGAGACCAGGAGAACGACCACCACCATCGTTAAAAACATCAAGGTATTCATGAAAATTGTTATGACCCGCTGGCCAGACAAGATCTTCAATGAGGAACTGAAGCAAAGTAAAAAGCATTAGCCCATTGAGTAGAGCACATGACTTTGTTGATATGTTCATGAAGAAATAAAGTAGCTTGCCCACTTCTCCGTCTTTTCTCTATTTCATTTGCTGGCTTTAACTTTAAAACTTTGGTTTGTTCTTTGTTTGTTCTTGGTACTACTTTGTCCTACGCTCCCGATAGACATAGCGCAATTTCACAAATTCTTTTCTAATCAAACGAAATATACATACATTTTGAAGCCCTCATTTAGAAGTCCGTAAGCACTCACCTGAAAGTTTCAAATCCATCAACTGAAGGTCTTATAGCAAACATATAAAGATTTTATAGCACTAGCATGCAGGTTTTAAAACACCCACCAGAAAGTTTTTGAGCATTTCCCATTTAAAATTCATGATTATATTGGAAAAATACTGGGCACACTCTTCACTGCAAGGGGAGTTCTCCTGGCACTTCTTCCTTAGCTCATTGTACAAATAGTGTAATTTATTTGGAAACTCCAGGATGCTCGGGCCCCAATCACAAGTTCTGTAAAGGAAATAGATCTTTTGGAAAGGCGCCTAGATGCAAAGCAAAAAAAAAATACTTAATTCGAATCTAGGTGAAAGAGCACATTCTCGATTTGGGAATTTCATGCTTAATAGCGCATCCTGCACTGAGCGTTGGTTGGATATAACAAACACTTTAATTAATCCCTCTAGGAAGAACAAAAAAAAGATTTTCAAATAGTTTTTTTTATATAGGTAATAAGTTCGTAAAAAGAAATAGTATTTCCAGTTTTTAGTCAAGCAATTTTTTTGATGAATCTTTTATTTATTTATTAACAAGTGTACAAAATTATCATAAAACTTTTAAAACATAGCTTAAGAGAGCCTAAATACATTGGATGCATAAAAAGCTAGCTATTTATAGCTTTTCCTCTAAACATGAAAATGTCAAAATTTCATACATGGATTCTTTAATGTTTGCGGTGTACAAAATATGAACAATGGATTTCAGGAAGCATCTTTTTAGGAGGGGGGGGGAGGAGGGGAACTTCTTTCTCTTATACCACTATATCATAGGCGTAGGAATTTTTCGGGGGGGGGGGGGGTGGAATGTTTCTGCCCCCCCCCTAAATTATATATATATATATATATATATATATATGTGTGTACATAATTAATCTTTATTACATTCTGACACTTCATTTTTCCGGAGACGTTTATATATGATTTCCTGGAGTTAATGAAAAAATTGTAGACTCCTCGCCCTTGCCAGCAAGAGGGTCTGGGGGAGCGCTGTGATTATCGCCGCCAAGCACTATTTCCGTTATTGAAAGCCGACAAAATCCATATTCTGAGGTATCTACTATTCATTATCCTGCTATTAAAAAGTTTTATTTCAAAAATATAATCTGCTATTCTTACTTACATAGATTCTCAGGCGCCATTCTGAGCATTGGTTGGCAAGCTGCTTCCACAAAAATCTGTCATTTGCAATGTCTGAAGCCTCTTCCCACCTGCTCTGAGGAGCTCCATGAAAGTGTGGCACCAAGCTGTATTTGGATGACCCTGTTTCCGTTTTCCTCGTAATGGCCTCGATGTCATCGCAACTCTTATTATGTGTAATTCAAACCATATGCGACGCTCTGTCACAACCTTACTAACGGGTCGACTACCAGTTCGGCATAGCCTTTCCTTGATTGAGACCTGATCTCTATAACTGAATCCTTAAAACGGTCTCAGCCATCTTTGTTGAGCCACATTTAGTGTTTTTCAATTTTGGCAGATGACTATTCACTGCACGTAATCAATGGAGCCAAGCATTTGGTAGAAATGTGTAACATCTCTTGGCCACGCTCTTTGAATTAGATGACTGTAGTTTGCGTTAAATTTATATCGAAAAGGAATGTTGTCTTTTCAAAATCATCTGTTGGGGGAGGGGGGGGGGGTAAACTAAAAAATCTCTGGAGTTTTTTTTTTTTTTAATTCTATACCCCATTTAGCTACGGTCATAGAATTTGGTAACTAGTTTGGTTTAAAATATATTGAAGAGAGAGGTTTTCAACCTCAAAACTCTCTGTAGGGGGATTTTAAACTCAAAACCATCTGGAGAGGTTTTAAACTTTTAAAAAGCCCTCTGCAGGATGGGGTTTAAACTCAAAATCCTCCTTGATTTGGATATGCTCATATAATTTTTAGTGTGTAATTTGCTTTATTTTCATATTGAAGAGGAATTTTTCGCATAAAACCCAGCTGAAATTGGGACCTGGGGGGGGGGGGGTTAAACTAAAAACTACCGGTTTTTTTTTGGGGGGGGGTTACGATCATAGCATTTTGAGTTTGTAGAATCTGGTGATTGATGAATGGATAGTCTTATATTGAAGAGGGGGTTTTATCGTTAATTTCGGAACGGGTTTTAAAATCAAAATTTTCCTTAGCTGTGCTCTTGCAAATTGGGGATTATCGTTTCAATATGTTTCTTTTTTGGTGTTAAAGAAGAGGGGGATTTAACTTCAAAACCCCCTTGGCTGCGCTGGGGCAAGTGATGGTTTAGTATTAAAATCTCAACTAAAATAAACAAAATCAAAGCAAAAAATCAGTCACTAAACTCCGACCCCCCCTGGCAGGGGGTATTTCATTCTGGGGGGGTTGTACCCCAAAACCCCCCTGCCTACGCCCTTGCACTAAATAATAATTAGCATTTCTTGGGCAACATTTATTTTCTTATAACGCCCTTGACATTAATCTGTTCTATCTAATCCTTTGGAAATCTTTTTTTTTATGTTTTTCACTAGGCTCCATATTACCCCCCCCCTTTTTTTGTATTCACGTGTAGTTTCATACATCGCTTTCTTTTTTTGTCTCTGCTACAATGTTTTATAGCTTCAAGAGGAGAAGCGCTATTTCAAAAAAAAAAAAGGGCAAGCGAAGAGCGTATAACTACATCAGCTCACCATGGGCGTCCGCAGGATTTTTTGCAAGGGGGGGGGGTGCAAGTTGCCACCTATGGCTCAAAGTCGTAGCTGCAACTTTTTTATTACAGAAAATATCTAAGAAAAGAACTGATGCCTCTTCGCCTCTGTCACAGACTCGTTTGAGATTCACTGTAACATGAGGTGATTTCGTAGTCACTTGATTATCTCGTGCTATCGGTCTGAAACTGACCACGAAGTGAAAACCTCAGTAGTGTTTTGGTCCTCGTAGAGTAAGGACGTATGGCACATGTAGCTTTTTATTTTGTAGGGAACGATGAGTTTATACTGAAATGGAGTTGTGACTTTACTATATTCTATCATTTCGATATTTGTGCCTTTGGGGCTGGATTAGCCAAATTATGTTTACTCAATAAACGTATTGTCTGCTATCAAGTATCTTCATTCAATGTATTTAGTGCAGTGCGTTCGTTGTGTGATTAATAAGCATTAAGAGACATTCGCCCTAGCAGAAGTAAAGAAATACCAAGAGCGAGGTGTCTGTTACTACAATATAACTACACACTCATGAAACCCACCAATAGTTGTGTTACAGCCCCTCATACCTATGTGATATTAAGTGCACCTGTAAATACTTATTTCTCGAAATAAAAAAAAACGATTAACATGCGAAGAAACTGTAGAACGTATAAGCTGGTAAGTTTATTCGTGCGGCTCGTGCATCCCAACGGCCGATTAAACAAAAAATTAAACGCTGCCAAAACTGTCTCTACTACTGAATTGCTTCTGGTTGCGATGGACAAACCAGCAATGAACGCTTATCTGGCAGTTCTGATAATCTTCTTTACGTTGCAGCCCTTGCATCGTTTTAGGATATAGACGAGACAGGTTAAACAGAGCATTATTCTTACTTGAAAAGTCAGACGTTAATGAAGAAACTAACGAATCAAGATATGGAATATAAGGCCGTTTTCTGTAATAATCCCAAAATCCCAAAATATGGTTTTTGCTTGGTGTGTCTGTCAACTGCGAATTCTCGGCAGCACCAACTCAGTACCAAGTTTGTCTGCCTGAAGTCTCGCTTTCCTGAAGATGCAATCCCCGAAGTGTTCCTCAGCATGGTCATGTTGGTTTTTTATTGTGCCATTAATGTGACTTTTGTTTGATGTTAAGTGGCACTTACGCTAAGATGGACAGATTGCAAAATAACAGAAACAGGTTGAAGAACAGATGAATAATTGAAAACAATTAAAAGACAAATCAGAAACGCATGAAAGCAGGCATTTATTACACATATGCAGTTTGACTGGTTTCACTTACAGCCGTTATTTTAAAATACGCCTAACAGTCAAAGATCTTCTTACAGTTATGACTTAAAGTGCGAATGAATTAGTATTTCTCAGTCCATCGTGTCTCACACAAAAGAGGTAAATTTAGCACCAACGCTCTCGCTTGGGACTGTTACGGAAGAAATAGATAATCTTCTTGATGACACCAACAGCATTTCGTATATCTGAAACGTCATTCAGGTCAATGATAACAAGTTTAAGTCTGTGGGACGCGCAACGGACTAGGTCTGCTTTTGGATATTTTTCATAAATCCATGCCATCGTAGCCTTGGCCGAGTAGCTTATCCATGTCTAGACTATACATAATGCATTCGCTGACAACAGTACAATCGCCATCAACTAATCCAACTTTCAAACACGTCTATTCAGTGCTTGGGATATCTGCAGTTTCATCACCGAAATACCAAGAAAACGCATTTAATTCATGTCGACAAATCAACGTTTTGACTTAGGTGGCATGGGAAGAACTTTCTTATATCTCTTCTATCGCAAATTGGTGGACGTGTTTAACCTGCTATTTTATCGAGCGCTAAAACTGACCGCAACTCCACCAGACGTAAATGCATGCACCAATGTGACTGCACTGCTCAATCTTGTTCAAAGAAACTTTCACATATGTCAAATCTTTCCCTCCAAAACAAAACATAACATTCTAGACCTTCACTAAATATAATAACTATAAATTATGTGCAAATGAAAAACAAAATAGTCACGACTAACATGCTATAGAATATTGAATGGCAAGCCTATAATAAAGCTTGCATGGTCGGATATAACTATAGATAATCCTCTTCTAGTTTATTACAATAATAGCTTATCCTTATTAACTTTATTCAGTGGAAGCACTTCATGTTAAGCTGCTTCCTTGAAGAAGTTAATTGACTTGAATGTGTAAAAAAAAACTGGTTATTTTTGACTACTCAGAGGGGTGCACGTGCATGGTCAGCCATCAATGATAAGTCTAGGCTAGTCCACTACAACTGTACGTTAGTCACCTAAGACTAAGACTGCTTTATTGATCCTTACGGAAATTTGTTCAATTGCTACTCAGATTTTAAATTGATCTGATGGTGCAAAGAAAAATGGCTAGAATTTGGCTACTCAGAACTTTGCACCCCCCCCCCTCTGCGGGCGCCCATGCAACTCACTCTGTCTGTCAGTCTGTCTGGTAAAAAGTTTGAACGTGTGTTTTTTTTTTCTGCCATTTCCAATTCTCGGATCAAATGAAAACATTGCACAATCATTCATTAATCCTGACAAGACATGAATCAATAAAAAAAAAACACTAAACAATTAGTTAATTAATTGTTGGTGATTGTTTGAGTTCGAAATAAGGGAAATAACTGCTACTGAATGAGAAAAGTGGATATATTCGTGGATTTAGTCTACTTAGAACATTTTGTTCTCTCCCACTTCCCAGTCTCGGTTCAAGTTGAAATTGTACATAATTATTTATAGATTATAACAATACAGGAATCCATCCAAAAATAAAGCAATCATTTTGTACTAATCAATTACTTTAGTTTTATATATATAGCAGAAAGGGAGATAAACCGGTAATTTTCAGATCAATGACAGTAGTCAGCAGTTTCTTACCTTAGATAAGCTTTTTTTTTAAAGAATTTTTTATTTCTATTTCTTGTTAATATGATGAACTTTAAAATGAAAATCTACAATGTACCTAAACGAAAAACTGAGCAGCAGGGATTATCATATCAACTTTTTTAACAAAATGACGCATTTTAATGCAATGCTACTTACTCATTCCCTATGGTCAAACATGTTTTTCCGACCAAATGTTCCTTAGGGTAAAAAAACAAAACTCCAAAGCACATTTCGTCACTCGCAGCTAATCCGAAGTAAGTGGTGCTGTTCCGGTCAAGGGTGGAGTAAGTGCAGTTGGTGATCACCTGATCCCCAGGATACAGTGGGACTGGTACGTCTATGCTGAAACATTGTCATCAACCCTTACTAATAATTAATCTTTATTCTGAATCATTTCTAAGGCCCAATTTAGAATTAACTCAATGAATCTTTTTTTTTTAATATGTTTTAAATTTTTAATACAGATGACTCTTGAAAGTTCGATACCACATTATCCGACGCGGCGACCGGTACGTGACGTTTTGGCGAAGCCGTTTTGGCACAGCCGTTTTGGCGCGAGATATAATTGGATGATAATTTAATAAGCAAGTAGCTTTTATAACAGTGTTTATTTGACTCTACTATAACATTGTATGTATGAATTCCAACACTTTCCAGAGTATTTTTTTTTTATAATGGTTTTGCTTATTTCATGAATATATAATAAGTCAGATTCCTGAATGGTAATGACATGCCATTTCCTCACCTATAATTCTATGTGAGTTCTGCTAAGGGCACTGCATGACATTCTTCGATTTCTTTCCAAAAGACATTTAAAAAAAGAAATGACATTAGTTTAATATCCGAACAAGCTAAGATACTCTTCAAAGATATAGTTTGCGAAATTGGGTTAGGGTTAAGGGTGATTAGGGTGACACATCTCCCCTTGACGCAGGTAAAGTCAAACAAATGAAGACAAGACCAGCTCTGAGCACTGGTCGTGGCGTCATGCGTCTGGCGATCATCTCCTTCGGACTGGTCATTACCTATGACACCTATCGCACCCCTCCCTTCTGGGCACATTTCACTCCTTGTATATATACTCTTTCCTCCAGCCCTTCCCTCTCTCGCGGGTAAGACGATAATCTGTTTCTAGCACTCCTCTGGACATCATTTCATCCTGTTTTTGTTTGTAAATTAAACAAAAAAAAATTGAAAATAAAAAAGTGCCTCTTACTAAACAGACATACATTATTTATTAGAGAAAATGATGTGAAACACAAACACACAATTACATAAAGTAAATGGTAAGTTACATTAATTAGCACATATAAAAAAATAATTGCACAAATAACTTACTTATAATACACAAAAACTAACAATGTTTTTCGCTTAAACTGTGTTTCAAAATGTATAATAAACAGATTTTTTTACTATATTATACCAAGATAAACAAAGTATACATTCTTCTCCTCCCGCCCCTCCATCCGCGAAAAAAAGTATTAATAACTTTGCCAATTTCATGCACGCATACTGTGAAGGGAGTGGCTTCCTGGTCTTATGCAATATTAGTGATTGAACAATAATGAAATAACAAACTTAAATACCAAAAATAATCGGACAAAAGTATCTCTTGTTGTGTACATGAAAAATACGTTCAACACAAACACACATACAAAGCATAGATATGTCTCAGTCTTTGTAAAGAAATAATACAATGAACGTAAACAATGTGACCAAAACATTTCGCGCCAAAACACCTGCGCCAAAGCCTCCTGCTTCACGCGGCGACGATATATGATGTACGATGTTGTAACACTCACTTTTTGGCTCTTTTCATTTGTATCTTGCTGTTTCTTCTTGTTTATTGAGATATTTTAAAGAGGGAAAGCTAAATTCTTTTTTTTTTTTTGTTAACGTGTATTGTCGAGCTTGAAGGAGGGAGGCGTAACAGAGGTGACCCGTAAGCGCTATAAAGATCAGCTCAGGCGCCATTTTGCCCTCACTGGTATAGAGGAAAGTAGCTGACATCAGACTGACTCCTTGTTGAAGAGCTCTCACAAGGTTTGCGGGACAATCATTGTAGATTCAAAGAAAGGCCATCATCGAAGACAGGCGCAGAAGATGCAAAGAAAACATAAATAATTAGCCAGCGAACGACGGCTTAGACTGTATGAGATGCGGGAAACTATGTAGGTCGCAACTAGGTCTACATAAATCACTGCACACATCCTTTAATCTTCGGACTTGAAAACATTGTCCTTAATGACCCATACATAGAATGCAGTGCCACGTCATTGGTAATCATTTCAAATTCAAAACAAAATAATAAATGTCTCACTAAGTTGCCTCTTACAGAAACGTTTTGTAGGGAGCCTAAGTCAAGTGTCAGGTTCTTCTCTCACTTGGCTCATTAGTGGTTACTAACGAACAAATAAGTACTACTAATAAACTCCAGCTATCCAGGAAAATAATAACAACTTTAATATAAAAAAAACTATACATAATGTTAGCAACACTCTCAGAAAATATTAACCGCACAAACGCCATTCCAGGAAACAACTGTCCAAGCTTCCTGGACTCGGGAGTCGGAACAAGATCTTATCTTATCTTATATGATACAGACGTTACTTCAAAAGATGATGACTACGTCCTACGCGTCATGCATTTGGTCATGCATAGGCTATTAATCAATGACCTAAATTCTTCCAAGTCACTGGTTTTCCTGGCTGACTCAGGCAACCCATTCCATGCTCTAATAGCGCTAGGGAAAAAGGAGCATTTATACATATTTGCACGTCGGTCTCTGTTTTTGTGTCTTTCTGAGTATTTCATTAATATTTAATTTTGTATTTGATGATTATAATTCAGTGTTTTGTGTATAATTGCTACTTTACTTCTAAGTCTTCTATCCTTAAGGCTTTCTAAATTTAGAGATTTTACTAAATGTGTTACTCTAGTCAAATGTAAAATATCAGACTGTCACAGATCAAAAGCTTGCTGACAGTGTCGCTCAATTAATATTATTAATTATTATTTATTTATTTTATTTCAATTATTTCCCCTTTCTATACGCAATTTCACCACAAAACCCCACCTTTTCCTCTTCTCGCTAGACTGAGTCCACCACCTTGGCGACAAGTAGGCCACGACTTTTCACCTTGACCGAGGGAAAGATCAAACAAACAGTCTTATGCGCCGGATGTCCGACTTTCACGGTCGACACCACCTGGGCTGGTATATACCTCATTCTTTCTTCCACACCTACCCACGTCTCTCTTTGATCAAGGAGATTAATCGTGTCAACACGCCTCGTGACATTCCAAGGTGCGACTTCCGTCTCGAGTCAGATTAACCCACGTGAGAGATAGTCTTTAGTCTGTCGCCTTTCCTGTTTCCGCCCATCTCTTCCGGACCTTTATATACTAGACTTAGGCGAGCTAGACTCACTCTATCATTTATCTTTCTCGCTGACCGTCGAGTCTGGACAAATCATTTATTCTCACTAGAGGAATACCTGGTGGTAAGCCGAACTTAATCACAGTTCCATCTTAATTAGTTTGTGTATATTTCTTGCTAGATATTATCATATGTATTTTACTTATTTTACTGTATGTTTAATGTGTGCATTGTGTACCTATCACTAGCGTAAGTAACAAACATAACCATTGCATTAACCTATGTCCACGTATGTACATATTTACATATTGCATTAACCTATGTCCACGTATGTACATATTTACATATTGCATTAACCTATGTCCACGTATGTACATATTTACATATTGCATTAACCTATGTCCACGTATGTACATATTTACATATTGCATTAACCTATGTCCACGTATGTACATATTTACATATTGCATTAACCTATGTCCACGTATGTACATATTTACATATTGCATTAACCTATGTACACGTATGTACATATTTACATATTGCATTAACCTATGTCCACGTATGTACATATTTATATATTGCATTAACCTATGTCCACGTATGTACACATTTATATATTGCATTAACCTATGTCCACGATATTATTGCTTCGTTGCTCAATTGATCATTGACGCAATCTTGTACATATTTGTACATCTTATTTTATTCCCTTTATCTCGGCTGACCGCCTTGATAATTTTACTAACGCATTAACGCTGCGCTTAGAAAGATACATGAATTATCTCCCCTTTTCCCATTTTACTTTGACGAGAGTTGCGCCCCTTGGGCGGACGCTCTCTCTCTCTCTATTCCAGCTCGCTCCATTGCTCATAGCCGACGGCCGTATGTAAATAATAGCGTTATGGTCGCTGACCATCGTCCACTCCCCCCATCTTCCAACTTATGTTGTTTAATTGAGATTATTATCTCCCTTTACTACGTACATTTTACATTGCTACTATCAGCCATCTATTTTCCAAATCCCATGTGTCATCATTTCATCCCATTGTACTCAAAAGCAATTTTACCAATCTGACGAATGCTCCTCGGTCAAGGGCGTCGATAAGATGCATGAAAGACGTCCTAACTTGTCTTTGTTTATTCGCAGCCTCCCTCAGGTGTCTGCCTATTCAGTGTCACCTGCCTACTTGACACTATTCAACTGCCTATTGAATCTGCCTATTGAGTATCATCTTATTCAGTGTCACCTACCTACTTGACACTACTCAAACTGCCTATTTATTTGGCATCACTCAACTGCCTATTCGGACATACCTTTTAGGACTACTTACCAACCTACTTGGCGCTATCGACTTTACTTGCCTGCCTATTTGACAGCCCACTTGTCAACTTATTAGGCCCGAAGTTCCTATAGACCACGTGTCTGTGCGAGACGTCATAGCTTCGACAAATCTCCGCAACTCACTTGACTTATCCTGCTAACGACGCTGCCCATGGCAGATCAACTCTGCCCGCAGCGCACTTGTCCCCACGGTAGCCGGCCACCTGCCCTACTGTGCCCACTACAGATATCAGGACTTTGGATTGAGACATCATAAGAACTGAATCACCGGCGACCTTCTACCCGCTAGAGCGCCACCTCCAGCTGCAAGAACTCCAGCTAGGACAACTGCCAGCTGCTACACCAGCAGGACAACCAGCTAAGTGCAAAGGACAAAGTGATACCTGCTCTCTAATTAAGTGCTTAGTATGATGATACAATATAGATAAAGAGGTAGATGCAAATCCCCTCCCCATTTTATTCTACCTTGTACATTTGTGTAAATAAATTTTCTTTAATTTTTCATTATTTGTATATTTCTCCATTGTTTGTCTCGTTGCGTGTCTGGTCCCGATTGATCGCTGATGGACAAGTGTGTGGCAACGCAGAAATAATCATCCCCTAGACACCTAACCAGCCACTCATACACGCCATGCACGAGGCCTGTCACACAGACCTCACTAACACACACTCTCACATTCAAGGAAGATTAGACAATTCAGTTCACATCACGTGCTATTCACATTCATAACCTGGGAGTACATATACAAAGAGATATGACTATTATACAGAAATATCAACAAAGTAACATTTTCACCTGTCCCTGACATCAACGAGTTTGAATTTCATAATGCAGGAGTTCAGTTACAGTAAATTTCAGTTCACCCCTGAGTCCACACAGCTCTGATGGGTAACTTAACAATCTTGCTCCATTTCTAAGAGTCCTAACCTGGTGTAACTGGTACTATGCACATTGATATATATATCTATATTGTTACAAATGAACAGTGATAGGTAGAGGTCAACGTATGACCCCGGCGAGATGACACAGCAGCTAGTGTTCTCTGGAATCTACATGTACAAACAAAGACAGGATGTGACGTGTCCACACGTGTTGTTCCAGGGGACGAACAGATCTAAGTAGGGGGACAGTTACTAATGAACAGTGACAGATAAAGGTCACTACGTGTGACCCCGACTTGATGACACTGCAGCGAGTGTTTTCTGGAATCTACATGTATAAATAAAGACAGGATGTGACGTTTCCTGACATGTTATTCCAGAGGATACTAGGAGTGTTTGTGCAACTTTGGACAAGCGATTAGGGACTCTATATAAGCCAGAAAGTTAATGTGAAAGTCAGTCGTATGGAGTCGTGAGTGAGCCGTTACAGTCGATACAGACTATGTAAGACGTGTGCGGCTCTGTGGAAGAGAAATGTGTACGACTCGATGCAAGTTAACTAGGGTAGAGTTAACTGGAGTGGACTACTGTCGTTAAAGTCTATACAGCGAACTACAGTGGACTTGAGCCGTTACAGTCGATACAGTCGATGTAAGACGTGTGCTGCTCTGATTCGGTAGACTTGAGTACGACTTAGTTCAGCTTTGGGAGACCTGGAGCGACACTGGGAAGTGTGTCGTTGGTCTGTTCTGTGGAATACGGCTCGAGGAAAGTTGAGAAGAGATGAATTGCAACGAAGTGAAGAGATGAATTGCAACGAAGTATAGCTAACTGTAAACTGACAGATATTGTACAGTCTTCTACGCTACATGTTACAGTAACGAATTGTTAGAGTTAATAGTCATTAAAGTTATATGAAACTGAAAGTTTAGTCGTCAAGTTCTTTGCTGTGTTTTTTTTTATTTGTGTGCCAACTAATACATCTAGCCAGAAGATTCAGAAATACGTAACAATATATATACTTACTAAGTGAACAACCGAGGACCGTCACTCTTGTAAGTTTCTTCATTTGTTAAGTTCACCAAAGTATGTGAGGTGTGACGACGTATTGTAATACTCATATGAACACCTAGAAATAAGAATAAATAAACAAAATATTGTATCGGTATGGAAAATGTATTAAGAAAATGTATTAGGCAGAGTTTATAAAAACAAAAGAGCAATGCATAAATTCATACAAGTTGTACTATCTCTTCCTCTTCACTTTCCAGCGGACCTTCCCTATAGCACTTTCCCTGTTCTGGTCATATCTATCTATCTATCTATCTATCTATCTATCTATCTATCTATCTATCTATCTATCTATCTATCTATTTATCTAATCTATCTATCTATCTATCTATCTATCTATCTATCTATCTATCTATCTATCTATCTATCTATCTATATATATATTTATCTATCTATCTATCTATCTATCTATCTATCTATCTATCTATCTATCTATCTATCTATCTATCTATATATTTATCTATCTATCTATCTATCTATCTATCTATCTATCTATCTATCTATCTATCTATCTATCTATCTATCTATCTGTCTATCTATCTATCTATCTATTTATCTATCTATCTATTTATCTATCTATCTATCTATCTATCTATCTATCTATCTATCCATCTATCTATCTATCTATCTATCTATCTATCTGTCTATCCGTCCGTTTGCGCAGCTACTAGTTTTATGGAAGTGTGATTTTATTGGCTAAGTCAAGAGATATAGTTTAACAGAAAACGACAGACTTATCCACGTGGGAGTTTCTGTGCAATATAAACTTCTTTATTGTCTTTTGTTACTGTATTATTATGACTCTAACCTTTGTGTTTATCGTAAGGCTTCGTGTTGATGATCACATTATTTGTAACAATGTGACAAGGACATTGAGTTTTTATTGTACTATTGTGCTTTACGTGGAACTAGTGGATCCAGGGGGGGGGGGGGGCTAACCCTAACCCTATGTATAAATGCACACGCACAAACACATATATAAATAAACAAAAATAAATAAATAAGAGTATACATATATAGCTTATGCTGCCTGGGACGCATAATGGGCATCTCTTGGAGGGACCATGTCTCCAATCAGAAAGTTTTGAGATTGGCCAATATCAACAGCATGTAACGCCATGTACGCTTTCCTGACACAAAGAAGACAACGCTGGCTTGGACATGTTATACGCTTACCAGATGGTAGAATTCCGAATAATATCTTATATGCTGAGCTTGTGGAGGGAGTCAAACCCAAGGACCGCCCATGAATAACCTATATATAGAGATGTCTGCAAGGGAGACATGAGAGTCACAAACATCAACGAAAGCATGTGGGAAGAAATAGCCATGGAGACAGACTGTGCATGCTGTGACAATCATCGCTGAGAACAAAAAAGAATAGAAGCGGCCTGAATCAAGAGGGAAAGAAAGCTGCCCTGTCCGCTAGCCCTAAATTACAGATGTAAGAATTGTGGCAAAGTCTGCTGTTCTAGAATCGGCTTGATGAGCCACATCAGATTCTGCCCCGTTTCAAGATGAAACCAAAACCAGTGACTCATCTTTCTATATAAAGAGAATAACAAAATGTGGTCTAATTAAAACTAGAGCAGTGTTTCTCAAACCTCAATAAAAAACAAAAAGTCACACCACCCGTTTTCTTGCACTCTTTACTGTCAGAAACGCATTCTCCTAATATCTACAGCTCATTATTAATCCTATTAAAAAGGGCAGGTCAAGTTTGATAAATAATGTGAAGTAAGGGGCAATGGCCGATACTGAAATGTGATTGACAATCAAGATACAAGAAGGGTAAATATATCTTTATTAAGGGTAACTATCGTAATATTATCTGAATGTTCACAGCGAGATCTCATGTAGTAGGCTTGGTTTTTGGTCAGAAAAAGTCGCCAACAGAACGATGGTTAAACATTAATTTGGATATTCAACTGCGCGCAAAATGTCCACCTTTGAAGATGCCTTTGAATAATTTTGTTTACATTTAAAAATTTAATGTAAATGCCCTAATTTCATTGCAAAAACAAAAGATTTGTTCCTTGAAAACAAATATACTTCACAGATTTCGATGAGAGTCGTCGCTAAACAAAAATGAAAAGTAAAATTGAAAAAAATTCATTCCTAAGTTATTAATTTTGTTCATTAATTCGTTTTGTTACAGAACTATCATTAAAATCTGTGACCAAAAAATTCGGAAGACTGAGAAGAAATTAAGTACAACAATTAGATACTGTTCTAAAATTATTTTTAGCAGCCCCCGAAAGGGAAAAGACTCTATTAGTTTTGTGTGAAATGTCTGTCCGTCCGTCCCGTTTAGATCTCGTAAACTAGAAAACATATTTAAAATCCGACATCACAATATTTTAGACCATTCAAAGTTCTGATGCAACGGCTACTTTTTTTGTTGCTGAAAGCGAAAAATATTATTTTTTAAATCACTTATGCATGCAGTTTTTTAAAGAGAAAAAGCTAATTAGTATGCATTATAAGTTAGACCTAATTTAAAATGAATAGTAATCTTGTAAACTGAATTTTCTTGACCATATCCCCTCTAATCCCATACTTCACCATTCTTTTTTTTTTAGAAGATTCGAATAAGAGATTGATTAAGTAGCTAACACTTGAGGATTTATTTCTGTGGATTACTTGTGTTTCTGTGTTTTTTTGTGATTCTACGGATTTTTGTGTGTTACTGTTTAGAGTGGACGGCGCGAGGGTTGTGTAGTAAAGTACTGTGTAGTTTGTAGTGTAGTTATCGTCTCTTTTCTGTCTCTGTACTTGTGATAAACCCTTGTAAAAATGTCAGTTAAGACATTTTTTATTGAAAAAAAGGACCTGGATGGTGGACTTGTCCACGCCCCAGGTACCTTGCTTCTAAAACTGTCAGGCCAAGGGGCTGTTAAGGCCACTATGGCGAGCCTAATAGAGTGCCTGAAACTAACACCGGACGAAGTGAGTTCTCTCTATCGCTTCGAGAACCCCTTTGTCTGGTTCCTGGTCCCAACATCCGCCCGAGTGAGAACCCGTATACTAGGGAAATCATTCGGGAATGATAAGGACTTCAAGGTAGATGTCTGTACCTTAGAAGACGAAAAAATCAGGGTTACCCTTCACTGGGTAGCACCAACCATAAACAAATCAAAGATAGGAGAAATCTTTGGAGCCTTTGCAGAAGAAGGCTCCAAGATAGACCCAATCAAGCTAGGCAACTCAGATAAGTGGGCGGCTTGGATCAAACTCCGCAAACAGACTGAACTCCCCCATTATATTCAGTTACGATATGAGGAGGATCCGAGGACCTACAAGGTCCTCGTGACCATCCCGGGACGTAGACAACAGTGCTGGCATTGCGGACAGGACCAGCACTGGTCAAACCAGTGTCCAAATAGGGCGAACCCCAGACGGGACCAAAACCCCACAGAAGGTGCAAAGGAGGTAGGAAGGAAAATCTCCTATGCCATGGCCCTTAAAGGGGAGGGAGAGAAAAAGCAATCCGAGATTGATCAACAGCTAAAAAAAGATGGCTTCACAATGGTTGAAAGCAGCAAAGGAGGGGGAAAAAAACAAATAGAAGCTATGGGAGCTACTCCAAGTGGTCTCCCCCCACCTAACAGCCCTGAAAACAAATCTAAGCAAAGTAAAAAAATTAAAACATCCGGAGGGGCAAGTTCAGCACCCACCACCCCAACCAAAATAACAAGAAAGAGGGCCCTCTCTCTCTCTTCCTCATCAGAGGATCTAAACGAGGATCCCCGGGTAGAGGAGGAGAAAAGAGAGGAAGAACAGTTCAAGCTCGAGCTGAACTTTCCAGACTCCCCGTCAGTGCTAGTCATAGATGAGGGCGAGGACCCTAACACACATTCAAACACATAAACAACAAAGCAACTCTTAAAGATAAAACGCACACACACACAATAGAATAACAAACACGCAAACCAATCTCACACACTCATGGCAGACATCAAAATTTTGACACTCAACATCAGAGGGCTTAACAATAAACACACCTACATAGCACACCTCACAAGGAAATACAAGCCAGATTTTATCTTTCTGCAAGAGACCAACACACAGTTAGAGTACAAGGCCAAAAAAGCAGTCTCTCTTATGGGCCTCCGGGAGGGTTAT
Source organism: Biomphalaria glabrata (assembly GCF_947242115.1). Taxonomy (NCBI): domain Eukaryota; kingdom Metazoa; phylum Mollusca; class Gastropoda; family Planorbidae; genus Biomphalaria; species Biomphalaria glabrata. The sequence continues at coordinate 24,202,688 of NC_074722.1, forward strand.
TTTAGTTTAGGTAGAAAGCCACGAGGGACAGCCATTTTACAAACATCCAATAGGTTTTCAACCACACACTCATATCAAGACAATAGCGGGAGGATAGTAATAATTAGGACAAGCTCACAAAAACACACATACACGTTAGTCAACATTTATGCACCCGCTCAAAAAAAAGAGAAACACGAGTTTTTTGGGATGCTAAGTGACATTCTACACACTCAGTACGCAGGAGAAAATTTGATAGTAGGGGGTGATTTAAATTACATTGATTCCCAATTAGACAAGCAAAACACAAACACAGAGGGTCCTACTCCTCATGTAACAATTAAAACGCATGACTATTTGGGGGGAGTCATCAAGGCTTTCCGGTTAGTAGATGCCTATAGAGAAGTAGAGGTCACGGGCCGGGTCACCACGTTTAGGGACAAGGCACACCAAATAGAAACACGGATAGATAGAGTGTATGTGCCAAGGGCGTGCGAAACAAAAAGTGTAACACATCTCGTAGAGACGTTACAATATACAGACCACAAAGGAGTCTTAGTGGAACTGCTGAACCCAAAACTAAAAAAGAAAAAACAAAAAACACCGATCTGGAAACTTAACAACGACCTCCTAAATGACCCGCTCTATTTAAAAACAATCGCAAACCTCCTCAAAAATATAATACATGACTCAAACACACCCCATTTCAAAGTCACACAAATATGGACGCTAATTAAAAGCTCCGTTAAGCAGCAAAGCCAAATACTGGCCACACTAGTTAACTCAAAAAGGAAAAAAGAAGAGGAAAGACTTAAAAATTTACTAACACACGAAGAAGACGAAGCAGCCAAAACACATATACTAACACAACTAGAAGAACTATTTAACTATCAATACAAAGGAGCGGAATTGAGGTGCAAAAGTAAAAAAATAACCGAAGGGCCTAACAAACTTTTTTTATCAGCAGAACAAAACATTCAAATTGACAGAACTATTGACAACATTGTTGATAGTAAAGGAGAAACTATACACGACCTGGACAAAATAACAGACACATTTACGAAACACTTTACTAATTTGTATGACAAGGAACAGACGGACGACAACGCACAAAAAGTATTTTTACAGAACTGCAAAGAAATACCAATGACAGAACAGATAGAGACAGACGCTCCCTTTACGCTAGACGAACTGAGGGCTGCTTTAGATACAACACAAAACAACAAATCCCCTGGCCCAGACGGTCTGACGTTTGAATTTTACAAAGCCTTTTTTCCCCAAATAGGACCCCTACTATTAAATCTATACAGCGACATGTTAGTGACAGAACAGTTACCTAGAGATTTCAACTTAGCATACATCACACTTCTACCAAAAAAACAAGAAAACAACACCTCACCTAGCGACTTTCGACCGATCTCACTTCTAAACACCGACTACAAACTCCTGACGAAAATGATTTTTTTAAGACTAAAACCTCTCATACCACACTTAATAGGACAGGACCAATACTGTAGCAACCCAGACAAAAACATCGACGAACTTAACCATTTTTTAAGAGACATTATATATTACTGTAAAGACAAAGACTTGAAAGCAGCCCTCTTTTCTATTGACCAGGAAAAAGCCTTTGACAGAATAGACCATGATTACCTTTTCAAAATACTAGACAAGACGAAGACAGATGGAAGAATGAAGAAATACATAAAGCTAGTTTACACTGATGCCACAAGCAAACTCATAATAAACCAAACCCTTAGTGGCAGTATCCCTATTAGAAGATCTGTTAGACAAGGGTGTCCCCTTTCTCCCTTTTTATACACCCTTTGCCTAGAACCCCTTTTAGAAACCATCAGGCTAGATAGTGGAATCACGGGGATAAAAATCCCAGGCCCCACGCCCGTAGTTAAAGTTAAAGCATACGCTGATGACACCACCCTTTTTCCCTCCTCAGAAAAAGACATAGCCGCAATCATAGATAAGTTTATTCAATTTGGGAGGGCAAGCGGGTCAAAAATCAACATAAATAAATCTTGTATTATGGGATTGGGCAGGTGGGAAATCCCCTTAAACATCCCCTTTAACCTTAAAATAGAGAAGGCAATTAAAATATGCGGCATCACGTGGACAAGCAACCCAACATATTACCACACACAGCAGTGGGAAAATATTTTAAACAAAACCAAAAACACACTTAAAAGATTTCATTATACAGCAACTACTATATTTGGTAGAGCAATACTAGTAAACAATCTGGTCATCCCGAAGATAGTTTATTTAGCAAACATCACAGAACCTCCACCAACTTTTATACCAAGCATAAATACAATCATTAGGAATTTTATATTTAAAAGCACTATCAGGAACATTAAACACACAACACTTATACAAAACAAAGAGGATGGGGGGATAAACTTACAGGACATCAGAACCAAAATACAAGCACTTAGATTAAAATACATAGGACAAGTAGCCAAGAACCCAAACAATTTTCCATTAACAATATACTACTACGGCTTAAGGTTAAATAAAATAATTCCAATAAAAAATGACACCCCACATCACTTTGGTACAAACACACATCCATTTTACAGATCCATATCAAGAATACTCCCCGGCAATGAACATCTAATACACAGTAAATTAAAAGACACATATACAACACTTAAGAAACAGTTACAAGAAAGATTATTCAATAGGATCAAATGGAGTAGAGAGTTAGGTGTAATAGATTTCAGAGACACTTTTATAAACCTACACAGCAAACACATTACACCCAAAGCCAGAGAAATAACATACAGACTAATCTTCGGGATGACCCCTGTAGGAAGTAAGAAAAGAAATGTACACACATGTGTTTTCTGTCACACAGATAATGGTAACAATGAAAGCCATATGTTTTTAAAATGTAAAATATTTGATAATGTTAGATGCACTATGAAAGTCCTACTAGAGGCAAACTGTAACACCAACGTTAATCTTAACCTAGCTATTGTTTTAAATAAATTGCCTAAAATCAAAAGTAAGATGATTCATAAATTTAATCTAATAATAGTGAGTGAATACAGAAATCTTGTGTGGCACAGTAGAATTAAAGTTGTTAATAACAATGTATCTTTAAATCCTTATAATCTAGAGTTAATATTTAGAAAAATAATTGAACATAGAATTGATAACTATACTGGTTAGATAGAAATTGTAATTATTGTATAATTTATTGTCCTTGATTAAATTGACAGACCTCAGAGATAAAAATCTAAATACTGTAATCATTCTGTAAAGTTACTCTATTGGTATTATGTCAGTTAGTTTAAGTGGTTATGCGAGTGTGTGAGAGTGTGTATGTACCTGGGTTAAAGAGAGTTTGGGCTGAGAGATGTGGGATAGGAATCAAATTGAACTTTATTTATCTATGGAAAACTACTCAAGAACTGTTTTTTTTAAGGGAAGTCAACACTTTTGAAGAATTATTTCTCCCTCGCGGTTACGTCCTCTTTGATCACATGAGCGGAGAGCTTGTCACAAGTCAACATCAAGTGTGTCTGTACAACACTCACAGAACACGGCAAGCTCGTGGAAACGTAACAAGAACACTATGACAATGTCTATATCTTAGCGGCAGCCTCATCCTAGATATACCGGGAAACAAAGGAACAAGAAAACAAGACGCAACTGAATGGAGCCTGCGAAGAGACTAGAAACAAAAATAACCAAAACCAATAATCCTAAAGAATATAGACAAGGGCAGACAATTGAAAGTCAAGAATCTTTTATGAATAATGTAATAGTTTAAGACAAATTAACTATTTTTTATTTATTTATAAATTTTTTTATTTTTTTTTAAACCCCTCGTAATGAGAGAAAAAAGAATCCTTAATCGACACCCCTATCCGGAAAAAATTTACACATGACTCTAACAGAACCCTGAACAATTGTGATACAGCAGTACCTTTGCTTGGTTAACTATCCCAGAATGACTCTAACAGACCCAAGGGCCACCTTGATGATGCCAGAGTAGCCCTCTTACATCTCAAGGAGCCCTTTAAAAATTGTCGTGAGAGGGATTAACCTGTTCCCTGATCAGTCTTTTTTAAATACATAAGGCATACAGGGCAGCTGTATAAAACCTATATTAGCTTGCCTTGCCTAATTACTTGCTACTACCTGGGAACATAGCATTGCTACAAAGTCAATTTCCGGAAAGATTGTTAATGTTGCTGTGCATCTTTGTTAATGAACTCATTTATGTAGAAGATTGTTACTGTTAAAGCAAAAATACTGAGGCTACTTATCAAGGAAGTCCTTTTTCTCTGTATTACCTTATAGAAAAGATGTTTTGTTGTGTAAAATTAAATATTATTATATGTCTAAAATACTATTTGACGAGACAGAATGGAGGCTTAGGATGAAATCAGTCACTTTTTCCTCTTCCTACTACCACCAAGTTCAATACATTATGTCCCCTGTAGCCCTAAAGTGACAATGACAATGCCAAGTGCTTAAAAGGAAACATAAACTAATTGGATACAATTACAGAGTTCTTTTTGTTTCGTTTAATCTTTTTTGAAAATGTCTACAAGATAAGATAACTTAAATTCAGTTTGACTACAATTGACAACCTTAGCGTTGTCAAACTAGTGGATATTAAATGAATTGTAATTTGTTGACCACTCATGTTTTATTTTTAATTTTTTGAAAATGACTACAAATTAGTAGATATTAAATGAATTGTAATTTGTTGACCACTCATGTTTTATTTTTAATTTTTTGAAAATGACTACAAATTAGTAGATATTAAATGAATTGTAATTTCTTGACCACTATTGTTTTATTTTTAATTTTTTGAAAATGACTACAAATTAGTAGATATTAAATGAATTGTAATTTCTTGAAAAAAAAAAAAAAAAAAAAAAAAAAAAAAAAAAAGAGATTGAGTATGAGTATTTTCAAAACAGATACATCAAATACAAGACTTCAGTTAGGCCAGGAGAGGCGCGGTAGCTGAGCGGTAAAGCGCTTGGCTTCCGAACTGGGGGTCCCGGGTTCGAATCCTGGTGAAGACTGGGATTTTCAACTTTGGAATCCTTGGGCGCCACCCAACTCTAATGGGTATCTGACATTAGTTGGGGAAAAGTAAAGGAGGTTGTGCTGGCTACATGACACCCTCGTTAACCGTAGGCCACAAAAACAGATGAACTTTACATCATCTGCCCTATAGACCACAAGGTCTGAAAGGGGAACTAGTTAGGCCAGGTTCACATCTAACTTTGCATTCACTTGCACCTATCCTTTGATCTGCTGGACCGTTGGGCCACTACGCAAGATCTGTTAACCTTCTTTCTCCATTCTTATCTCTCATTTGTCTTTGATATAATTTCATTCGGATGTTCTTTCTGAAAATATTGAAGCCTGCCTGGGTGGACCTCTTCGGGGGCCGATTTTGAGTTTGTGTTTCCACACAAACTGTCTTTGTAACCTTGTTTTTTTTTTTGGATTCAATAATATATAATATAATTATTGTCCCAAAGTTATTTCTACAATAGACAAATCTCAGATAGATGGCTGCCTGGTCGTGCGGTTTGCACGCTGGACTGTCGTTCAGATTTATCGATGGTCCCGGGTTCAAACCCTGCCCGCTCCCATCCCCCGTCGTCCTGCGGGAGGTTTGGACTAGGAAGTAATTATCTTCAACTCTGAAGGAACATCCGAAACATGTAAAACAAACAAACAAAACATTGAGTAAAGTTTGGGAAAAGGCGACTAGGTAAAATATATTTGGTTTCAGAACTCATCTCAATTATACTTTAAAATATCTTATGAATTTCAAACATATTCTTTTTTTAAATAATTATTTTTAATTTATGCACAATCACATAGACTCTGAAGCCATATTTGACTTCACAATTACATAGACTCTGAAGCCATATTTGACTTCACAATCACATAGACTCTGAAGCCATATTTGACTTCACAATCACATAGACTCTGAAGCCATATTTGACTTCACAATTACATAGACTCTGAAGCCATATTTGACTTCACAATCACATAGACTCTGAAGCCATATTTGACTTCACAATCACATAGACTCTGAAGCCATATTTGACTTCACAATTACATAGACTCTGAAGCCATATTTGACTGCACAATTACATAGACTCTGAAGCCATATTTGACTATTCTGTTTTTAAAAAGTCACATGTTTTCGTCATGGGCCGTAGAAGAACCTCTCTGGATCCCACAGCGTTACCTGGCTAGCTCTGTGTCACTACTTACCAGCTACATGCATGTGGTTTGCAGCCAGTGTGATATTGATTGGTGATTTTATTAGGTTCCTGGTACATCTTTCGGTGCAAGTGCCAATCACGCTGACAGATTGGCGTTCAGCTGGCAGATCGAATTTAGCAGCGCCAACTACAAGTATCCCTATATCATGCTCTCTCCTGTTGACCAATAAAATAACAGAGATATCCTATAGCAAACTTTGATTTCAATAACTATTGGTTACTCTATATATCAGATTGAAAATTAAGCTTCTTGAGTTTTTTTTGGTTGATGTTTCTTAGGTTTCCATCCTGGAAATAATATTATTGATATTTTATTACTCGACAGAAATACTGGCGTTTTAATGCAGCAAAGAGTCATTACATATAGGGTGAACATTAAAATAAAGTGATGTCACGACCTTTTGGTCTACCTTCTTCATTAGATAAATTTTCCAAAAGTCTGAAGCAATCACAGTTATCTCTCATCAGAATGAGTCTACTTGTGTTTCTGATCAATATACTTATATTAAGATGTTCTTATCGTTCGTTGCATTAAGTTCAGTTTAGGTTTTGTATTCATTACTTTACCACTGTTGTCATAAATGCTGTTCAGAATTTAGAAAACAATGCAAAAATTATATATGAACAATAAAAAAAACAGATGGAAAAATAAGAAAAATGTAATATGTGTCGTCTGGGTCTGTATATTTTATGTTGACAGTCAAATGTCGTAGATCTAATACGAATGTTTAATTCAGAATGGGAACATTCTAATCTTCTCACTATAATGCTAAAAATGTTACTCATATAAAAGCCCAGCCTCAACCTTCTATTAATCTATAGAGAAGCAACAATCTCGTTTTGGATTAATGTTATCATTATTGCGCGTTCACTTGCAGTCTCCTAAAGTGCGTCGCTAGAAATCCATTCATTTGTTGTATATACATGTTGATCTTCCATTCACTATGTCTTTATCTGTAAGTCTGTTAATATTACAACACTGGGGTTCACCTTCCCCCCCCCCACCCCACAAATGAAATCGGAGTTTAGTGACTGATTTTTTGCTTTGATTTTGTTTATTTTAGTTGAGATTTTCTTACTAAACTATCACTTGCACAAGCACAGTCAATGAGGTTTGAGTTTAAAAACCCCTACCAGGGGATTTTGCACTTAAATTCTCCTCTTCTATAAAACAAAAAAAAAATGCAAACGATAATCCCCAAATTCCAAGAGCACAGCTACGGAAGATTTTGATTTTAACCCCCCCCCCCCCTTTTCCGAAATTTACTATAAAACCCCTTGTTTATCATAAAAAAGCAAATTACAAACTCAAATTCTATGAGCGTAGCCAAAGGGGTTTAGAGTTTAAACCCCCCTTCAGCAGGGTTGGAAGCTAAAAAAAAGCTCTTCAATATAAAAAAAGCAAATTACACACTAAAATTCTTTGAGCGTAGCCAAGCCAAGGGGAGTTTTAAGATTAAACCTCCCTCCTCCAGATAGCTTTTTAAAAAATGTAAAAAGCCCCTCCAATTGGTTTTGAGTTTAAAATCCCCCTACAGAGAGTTTTGACGTTGAAAACCTCTCTCTTCAATATATTTTAAAGCAAACTACAGTCACTAAATTCTATGAGCGTAGCTAAATGGGGTTTTAAATAAAAAAAAAACTCCAGAGATTTTTTAGTTTAAAATGCACCAACAGATGATTTTGACGATAAAACTTCCCTTTTCGATATAAAATCTAAAGCTAACTACAGTCACTTATTCAAAGAGCGTAATCAAGAGAGGTTACACATTTCTACCAGTGGTAGGGCTCCATTAATAAAGTGCAGTAAACAGTCATCTGCCGAAATTGAAAAGCACTAAAAGTGGCTCAACAAAGATGGCTGAGACCGTTTTTAGGATTCAGTTATAGAGATCAGGTCTCAATAAAGAAATTCCTATGCCGAACTGAGAGTCGACCCGTTAGTAAGGTTGTGACAGAGCGTCACATGAGGTTTGCGGGTCATGTTCTCCGACAAAATGAATTACGCATAATAAGAGTTACTATGACATCCTAGTACAACTTTGCGCCACACTTTCATGGAGGTCCTCAGAGCAGGTGACAAGAGGCTTCAGACATTGCCAGTGACAGATTTTTGTGAAAACAGTTTGCCGCCCAATGCGCCGAACGGCGCGTGAGGGTCTAAGTCAGTAAGAATAGCACATTAGGTTTTTGAAATAAAACTTTTAATAGCAGGATAATGCACTGTAGATGCCTCACAATATGCATTTTGTTGGCATTCAATACAAGAAATAATGCTTGGCGCCCGCATTTAGGGACTCCCTGAGCTCCCCAAGAACTCCTTGCTGGCAAGTGCTGGAAGTCTACAATTTTTCAACTAACTCCAGGAAGAGCCTATTCTAGGGCACAATAAACGTCTTCCGAAAGAATGAAGGGTCAGAATGTAATAAAGATTTATTATTTACACAAACACATATAAATTTTTAATGGCGGGGATCTCCCCCCCCCCCCCCAAATAAAATCCTGGCTACGCCCATGTTACAACAACTATAGAAATACTACGCGCACAGAAATATACAAGCGATTTTCTGATCACCATAAACTCTACACACCCAGATAAGACATAGGACACTGTTCAGATTGACAAGGCCCAAGAATATTTTATGACAGTTTAGCTGAAGCTTAGCAGCTTAATGTTAACAATTTTTGAGTCCCAAGATTTAATATCTAGGAGATATGTATTTGTAAAGGAATACATCTCTTTTTCACATGGTAATTTAAGTAAATTAAACTTAGTACACATGACGGTCCGTTAAGATACGACATAATACCCGTATTAACTGTACATGACTCATATAATCATGACAATGATTGTTATTAGTAAAACTTACAATTTTGGTGTGTAATAAATAGTCAATCCCGAACTGTCTGCCAAGTCTGACTTTCGGCCAGGGTTATTCCAGTGGATCTGAAATCATTATAATAATAAGTAATTCAGATTTTGTAAGTAGTTGACACCAGCTGGAGTTTGAATCCTATAGAGGCAAAATGTTCTAACCATTCTGCTGAACGGCACGTCTGGATCTAAGTCTAACTCCCAAAAGTAAAATATCTAATTTCCTGTGGGGTTCCAAAGAAACGTAAAACTAGAGCTACCATAGACACCTTATGTTCTTAGAGGTGCATAAAATACAATGCTAAGCTTAAGAAATATATTTTCACATTTCTATAATGTAAAAAAAATAACATGTTGACAATGAAATAAAATGTAATTAAAGCTAAAAGAAATTAAAAGTAATAGTAAAGTTATTCTTTTAGCAGTCTAGAGGGCAGATGATGTAAAGGTCAGATGTTTCTATGGCCCACGGGTAACGAGGGAGTAATGTGGCCAGCACATCGACCAACCGTCTTTACTTTTCCCCAAACATGTGCTTGAGAGGCGACCTAAGCATCTTGAAATTTAAAATTCCAGTTTTCCCCGAGATTCGAACTCGGGACCTGCGGTTTGGAAGCCAAGTGCTTCACCACTCAGCTTAAAAGTAATAACTTTCAAACATATAGATCCACCCACCCACCTACCCAGGATTGTTGTCATATGACTTCACAAGATGAATAGAGGAATTGTAATAATTACAATAAATTGCAATGTTCCAATTAGTTTGAGGCTAGACTTTTTTTTTTAAATAGGCCTACATGTACGTTCAAAAATTGAAGTCTAATAGTGTATAGGTCAGTGTCTACATTTCATATTTGTTAGGCTTGGACTAGTTCTTACGACAGCTACTTGTTCCTTCATGCCATTAGAGCATGGATAAGGTTGCTTAAATCAGCCGATAAACTAACGAATTACACTTCACAGGCAAGACTGAATTAACATACAGATACGCGTAGAACATAATTATCTTCTCTTTTGAAGTAATAACTAAGAAAATCGGTCTGTTAACCGGATATTCTTGACTGATACAAAAATGCAGAATGTTTGTTGATTTCTTTTGTTTATTTTCAATTCTAGACGTTTTACTTTGATACTTTACCTGAATGACTATTTTTGTGTAGCCATCTTGACCTATCTTCACCGCAGCTTTAGGGTGGGAACACACGACGGGCACACCAAATACCCACGGGGCTAGAAGGTCGTCACACCCTCTCACCATCAAGCTACACTCGTAAGGCATTGGGGGGATGAACATATCAGCTGTGAACAGGTGACAAAGACATGGAGTTTCTATCGGTGTGTACATCTGTGTCATAGTCAATATATTAATGCAGCGGTTCTCAACCTTTTAAGCTCGGCGACCCCTCTTTACAATCTCACACTCTGCCACGACCCCCCCCCCCCCGCTCAGACACACAGCAATAGAAGAATACACAGAACTATTCATTTTTTCGATGGTCTCTGGCGACCCCTGGCAAATCGTCAATCGACCCCCAAGGGTCTCTACCCACAGGTTGAGAACCCCTGTATTAGTGGGTCAAATCTTGTTTCATGCTTGTGACTGAATCACCTCACATGTAATAGAAACACAGGCTATAGTAAACAAATGCTATATTTAACACAGGCTCTATTCAAGACAGACTCAAACAACCTGTACATCCAAAGAGAGCCATGTGGTGGACCACTTCGTTGTTGTCGATGATCGGCTTGACTGCGACAATGTGGTAGCTTACTGGCAAGGCGCTCAGGTCAAGTAGCTGGCACATGTGGGTGGTTCTTTTGGCTGGGACAGGTGTTCTTTTTAAACGGAGATCAAGACTCATCACACCTGGTCCATACGCAGTATTTAGTGAGGGAAACAAAGACAAAGTTAAAACGAAATCAAGGAATATTTCTTTTTAATATGTAAGATTTTTTTAAAACTGACCAGCCTTAGTAATAAAGAAAATATTCCCTTCATTTCTAAAACATGTACAACTGTGTTTTAGTTTTATATGACTCAAGTTAAAGCTTGTTTAAGTATAAATATATCTAGATTCTCTAATATTGCTAATGTTTTGAGCAGTTATATAAATCTCATTTTAACCAAAGGCCAAAGTTTCCTCTCTGGCGTTTTTTCTTCTGCCAGCGTTGTTCTCTTTTCCACAGCAACCTGTGCGCCAGTTTTCACAGCGCGACGCCATGATGCTCTGTCATGTGCCTCTGTCTCCCAGGTGGCTGGGTCTATGCTGAACGCCTTCAGAGGAGCTTTTAGGGTGTCCCTGAAGCATTTTCTTTGACCGCCTTGCGAGAGCTTTCCTTCCCTTAATTGGCCATACAAGAGTCGTTTAGGGATGCGGCGGTCTTCCATTCTGCAGACGTGTCCTGCCCATTGCAGCTTGGACTGCATCAGGATTGTGTGGATGCTTTGCAGACCCGCTCTTCGAAGGACTTCAGTATGTGGTATTTTTTTTTTTTGCTATTCAGTATTTTTCTTAGACTTGTCATGTGGAAGTGATTCAGTTTCTTTGCATGTTTTCTGTACACTGTTCCCATTTCTTAGGCACATAGCTATGTAGGGCGGATGACAGCTCGAAAGATAACCAGGCGTTTAATGACCTTAAGCCACATCTCCCTCTTTTATAAGAGAGACACTGTCTGTTCTTGTTAAAAAGTATGTCTTAGTGTAATGTATAAATGTTGTTTTTTTTTATTCATTAAACCTTTTATGTTTAGCTTTTTTTTCAGGACAATAGTTAGTCATGATCACTAAATACATATTTAAGTTTCTTTTCACAGTAAAATTAAGCAAGAAAATATTTTTTTTAAATGATTAAATCCAAAACCTTTGATTTTCAAAAATTAACCTTTTTCGTTCATAGTAGGACAGTCAAATGTCTGACAGACATCCCGAAGCCAATCTCCCTGAGTTTCGTAGCTTGTGTTTGTTAATTGTTTCAGAAGACAGGCTGAAGAGTTCCAAGGATCACACACACCTGTACAGAAGGATGAAATGGGAAATGTCAGTCTTGTATTACTTGGGACATTTTCTAATCAACAGAACACTCTCCGCCTACCTAGGTCCAGTGGACACAACGTACTGACCCTATCATTGGTAGAATAGATGTCGTAAACGTAGTCTAGAAATCTGAGATAATGTTTCAAACAAGTAAAATACAAAAACAAAACCAAAGCTTATAATAAGTGTGGTTGTATCATGGTTGTATCAATTAGTTTGAATCAGAATCAGTCATCTAAAAAAACAAATCTGTAAGATTAGAATTTAACAATTGTTTTATTTAGCGCCATTTCATTCTTTTAGCTTTCCCAATACGCCATGATCTTATCACTTGTCTGGACCAGTTTGAAAGGGGCAGGGGGAAGAAAGAAGGGTGGTATCTGGGTGATCGCTTTTTAATTTATAATAAAGAAAAAGTGAGCGACTGAATTTGAACTCTAAGGCTTAGCCTCATCAAGCCAAGATGGTAACCGCTGTGGAAGCAAGCTGCTTATAAAAAATGATATAAATGTATCGGTTTTTTTTTCTACAAACTTTCTGTAAACAATAAATTCAACTTGTACCACTTTATCAGTCAAGTGAAATTCTTTCCTTGCTCGAGATTCGAGATACCAAACAAAATAATTCATTACTAATATAGAATATAGAGACAGATTAGATAGATAGATAAAATATAGACCACTGATATGATCTAATATTAAGAATTATAGATCACTGATCTAAGGTTCTCTATCTAAGAAGTGTGTTCTTGTCCCGTGTTAAATTGATAATTTTGTGCACTACAAACGCCATTGCAGGGGCAGACTTATAACAAGCAAAATACCAAAAAAAATACTTAAAAAAAACAAAGCTTATATTTAATGTATTAATTAGTTGTGATCAGTCATGTAATTAAATTTGTAATAAGCATTCCTTGGTAAGGGAATAATTCAGCTTATACCACCACTTCAGTGAGGTACTTTTTCTTTCCTTTGGAAAGGGGGCGAATTCAGCTTATACATCCACTTCAGTCAAGTACTATTTCCGTCCCTTGTTTAAGGTACAGGTACAAAACAAAATAATTTACTACCAATAGTTATTTAAATAATTGGTTATTTTTTTTTACTTGATTCTTGCGTTGTCAGGTAAAAGAAATAATTGAGCGAAATTCCAGTTTGATCCGAGATCGAGTTTCTGAGAAATAACTTGTACATACTTTTGGCGAGACAGACAGACAGACTGAGTTGATATAAGCTTTGTAAAAATAGAGTAAAATCAAGAAAAAAAGATTACCGTCCAATTTTTCAGAACCCTTAGGCTGGGTTCACAATATCTTAACTACTATGCTGTACTAATTCATTTTATAAATTGAAGATACGAGATAGCAACTTTGATCTGTTATTTAAATATCAATACATTTTGTAACTATAACGCACGACTGTAATCATATGTCCAAATGGAACGTTCATAAAAATGTAAAAGTAATTCAAGACCTGGACACAATTTAAATGTCTACACCTTAAACATAAATTTCCTTCAAACATTGTTGTTGTTTTTTTCAACCTTTTTATAGACATTTAGATTATCCTCATTTGATGACCTACCTGGGTGAGTTATAGCATAGGTTCTAAAAGGTTGTGTACTTTCAGTCCATGTGCAATTGGGATCTCCCAGTTCTTGACCATTGGTCCAACCGTCACCATCCGAGTCTTTCAAACACAAGCTCCTACTCCACCTCTACATAAACAAATAATCGTAACAGATAATCAATCACCCGCGTCTATTCCCCGTCGTCCTGTGGGTGATCTGGATTAGGAAGTAGAGTATATTTCAACTTTAAATGAATACCCGAAACATGTCAAACATTTGACAAAATAAAGAACTCGAAAACTTTAAAATTGCACAACTAGAGTATTATATTATTGGCATAGACATAAATAAATATAGACTGGCCGATTAAAGAGTTTTATGAAACGAAAATTTGTGACTTGCAAGTTTGTGTACTTTATTATAAAGCATTTATGAGCAGTATAAAAGTGCTTTTTTAAAGTTTGATACACACCTATATATATTGTAAATAAGGAGGCAGTGTAGCTTTGTTTAATCTCTAAGAATGAAGATCATGCAACTTTTCATAATTCGGAAATCCGAATACAATAGATATACATGTTTTCAAGTTACATGAAGTTACTTCCTTTTTCCAGTCTATATTTATTTATGTCTATGATTATTGGATTTTCCTCCATAGAGGCAGATCCATAAATAGAAAGCATTTCAGTGTATCCGGTGAACAGACGAAGAAAACATTAGGAAGTGAATTAGTTTATGAAGTTAGATCATATATGTGTGTGTGTCCACTTCTCAGTCAAACTTTAAAGTCACATTTTTAACCTTTACGGACAGCAACTTTTTATTTACTTTCCAAATCTGAATTATTTTCCAAAAAACTAATTGGAATACAGTCTCGATTTTGGATATTTATTGTAATTTTAGGATCTTTAGGGCGCCTCTGAGTCTATCTAGTTCTATTGGGGAAACTTAAAAGCGGTTGGTCGTTATGCTGGCCAAATGACAGCCACGTTAACCGTGAACCACAGAAACAGAAGACATTTACTTCACCTGCCCCAAGAGACCGCAAGTGTCTGTTTTTTTTAATCTTTTGTAAGGGTGTTTATTTTCATTTGACTCCATAAAATGGCATATGCATTATAAATTGTATCATGTCATACAAATATGTTCTCATAGGAAAGTTTACAAAAAAATACAAAGAGTACAAAGATTATTTCTAGGCAAGTGAGAATGGCTTTTTTATTTTTATGTCCAAAGCCTTTCTTGAGTTTGAAATGTATGCGCGATAGACGGACAAATAAACAGAGCATACTAAACTATCAGACGCATTTCCACTTTCGGGATCTACTAATCAATACGCAGTTTTGTGATTAGAATGAAACTATTTCAAATCATACAATTATCGAAAATAGGAATCTTCTTAGATTTACTGTAGACAAACAAAACCAACCGAAATATTGGAATATTTAAAATGGAAATTATTTTCTGGTGGCTTGCACTAAAAATGAGCAGTGTGGACGTGTGGACGATATTTGGTTACTTAAATTTGTTCAACTTGAACAGTAAGCATGTTGTCCAACATGTGCTCTTTTTAATCAAGAGATTAAAAAAAAGGTTTCTAAGGTCCCTACAGGGAAACACTTTGCCGATTTCAAGCACAGATTACGAAAAGAGAACTTACATAGACCTCCACCCCCCTTTTTTTTTTCCTGTGGACTAATACTTATTCACTTATTCTGCATGTGGCAAACATGCAGGTTCAAAATGACACAGTTATGTTTGCGTGCTACTATGATGATCAACCAGAAAGGTGGAGCGTCGTTCAGTCGGTTTCTGGAATGCTAGCTGGGGACCCTAAACAATGAGTGAAGGTGTCACGTTCAAGACGGTTCACTAAAGTGGAGTTCACTATAGGCTTGACTCGGTTCAGTGTGGTTCGGTGCGGAGCAGAGTCATGACACCTCGCAAGTACCTGACGACGTCTTGATGCTGACCTAGACGACCAAGTCCGACACAACGAGCCCAGTGTATGAAGTCAGTCTGGAACAGTTCAACCCAGTGCATGACCGAGACAACGAGCCCAGTGTATGAAGTCAGTCTAGAACAGATCAACCCAGTGCATGACCGAGACAACGAGCCCAGTGTATGAAGTCAGTCTGGAACAGTTCAACCCAGTGCATGACCGAGACAACGAGCCCAGTGTATGAAGTCAGTCTGGAACAGTTCAACCCAGTGCATGACCGAGACAACGAGCCCAGTGTATGAAGTCAGTCTGGAACAGTTCAACCCAGTGCATGTCCGAGACGAAGGGGAGAGGCCAGTGGAGTTTGATACAGGGATACAAGAGTTAATACGGCGTTACGGCTGTTTACGGAGAAATATTTGTACAGTCAGTGTTACGTGTTGCCAATTGTACAGTATTGGTTGTGATTTATTGGACATTTAAGTGTTACGTTACTTATGAGCCCTGAGTTGTCAAGTTCTCTGAATTGGTTGTGTCGTGTGGTGCAGTTTGCAGGGGGTCGAACAGTGAGAGTCGTTACAATATTATTCTATTGGTACGGCTTTAATAAGATAAAATTTAATCGGTATCACTGAAATGTTGTTGTATTCAAATGGTACGGATGAAATACATTTCTATTGCATTGGTAAGACTAAATAATGTCTTATTGGTAGGTTTAAATAAAATAAGGTATTATTGGTACGGCCAAATTAAAATATAGTAGCTCTAGTTCATTGCTAGCTGGTGATTGATTGGGTCAGGAGACAGACAGTCTTAGATAATACAAGCGGCATACAATGGACACTAACACAACATTTAGAGGACCTAGATTTCGCTGATGACATCTGATGACAACCCAAAATGCTCAGACCAAACTGACCAGACTCTCAGAAATAGCGTAAAAGACTGGACTTCTAATCAACAAAAAGAAAACAAAAGTTATGAGCATCAACAACAGACAAGAGAACCCAACCATGCTATAGGGAGAGAATATCCGTGATACGGACCACTTCACATGTCTAGGAAGTAGAGTTGGTAAAGACGGCGGAGCTGATGATGATATACTAATTCGGATAAATAAAGCTAGGTTTACCTTTTCAACTCTTCAAACTATCTGGCTCTCTAAGGCATTATCTCTACACAACAAGATACCCATGTATAATACAAACGTTAAGTCTGTCCTTCTATACGGTTCAGAAACTTGGAGAGTCACTAAAACAAATATGGAAAAGCTCCAGACCTTTGTTAACAGATGTCTACGCCGGATATTAGGAATTAGGTGGCCAGAAAAGATAACTTCTATCGATTTGTGGGAGAGAACTAGACAAAAGCCCATAGCCCAAGACATCACAAAACGAAAATGGAGATGGGACACACCCTGCGAAAACCAGCTACCAATGTTGCAAGGCAGACACTTGACTGGAACCCACAAGGACCACCTTGCATGCGGCCCCTTGGCCACCTAAAAAATTATAAAAATAATGTTAAACTATTACGCTGGAAAACAAGAGATGACAAGCTACTTCAATTGAAAAATAGTATTAGTTAAACTGAACAACGAGGGTGAGTCTGCAGTGAAAGCAAGCAACATTTTGTCAAACTTCATTGTAAGCCATTGCAAATCATTTAATAAATGTGATTTTATGAAGGAGTGTATCGTTAGAGCCGAAGTAATTTGTCCAGAAAAAGTGAAAGCATTCAAAGAAATAGCGTTAACTAGTGACACTGTGGCAGATAGAATAAATGACATGTCAGTCAGGTTGCCTGAACAATTAGAGAACAAAATAGCTGATTTTGAATTATTTTCATTGGCTCTCTATGGTTATATTCATAAAGACATGTGACAGGAATTTTAACATACACGAGGAACTACTCGAGTTCTGTTCTATGCATAACACCACAACAAGCAAGGATGTTTTTGAGAAATGACAGGAGGTCAGTACAATTTATCTTTGGTAAAGCTAGCTAGTCTAACAAGATATGGTGCACCAATCATGAAATGAAATGGTTTTGATGCAAAGTTACTTGCAAAAATAAGAGAGGCTGATGATAATTTTAAATTTGCTCATTTTCGGTGCATCATTCACCAAGAAACATTCTGCGCACAGCAATTACAATTTCAACATGTCATAAGACCGTTTTCAGTCGCTTCTCAATTTTATTCGTGCCCGTGGTTTTAATGCTCGCCAATTTTTAATGTTTCTGGATGACATTGGACATGAATTTGATTGTGTTCCTTACAACACAGAAGTCCGCTGGCTCTCATGACATATAATATTGAAGGCATTGTTTGCACTGCGTGAGGAAATCGTATTGCTTCTGAACATGAAAGTTGAACCTGTTAAACATTTCCAAACTGACTAGTGTGTTCGGGATTTGGCATTAGCAGTTGATCCCACTGGTCACCTGCAAGACTTGAATTTGAAACTTCAAAGTAAAGACAAAATTGTCACAACTGCGTTTAATCATGTGAAATGCTTTCAAGCAAAATTAGGACTGTGGATAAACCAAATATGAAGTAAAAATCTTGTTCACTTCTCAACGTGTCAGGAACTAAAAAGATTAAATACGGTTGCGACATTTGGTGAATGTCTTACACCTGGAATCGTTAGTAGATGCTTTCATTTACCGTTTTCGTGACTTCGTTACATAAGAGCAAGAATTTTCGTGTTTTTTATCTCCATTCTCATTTGATTCTGAAAATGCTGCTGGAAATGTGCAACTAGAGCTGATAGAATAGCAGTCTTAGTTGAAATCGAAGTACATTGAAATAGCTGTGCCAAAATTGTACATTTATTTACCCTGAACGGTATGTTGAATTGCGGAAATTTGCAGCCAGAATTCTAGCTATGTTTGCAAGCACATATCTCTGTGAGTAGTTCTTTTCCATAATAAAAGCTACAAAAATACCTCACCGTTCGAGATTATCTGATCAAAATTTGTCATCCGTGATGAAAGCGTCAGTGGCAAACAAATTTCAACCTGACATTAATAAAATGGTATCCCAGAAAAGATGTCAAGCATTAGGACAAAGAAAATAATGCGTAATCAAAGTATTTTTTATTAGCCAATAGTACTACAAATTTAAATAAGGGACAGGTATGCCATTAATTATTGTATTCTATTGCATTATTTCTAATTTACATAAAACTAGTAGGCTGTTTTGCAACTGATTTTTTTGGCTGCGGCCCCTCGGTCATAAAAAGTTTGTTATGTGGCCCATATACCTTAATGAGTTTGACATGCCTGTTTTAGTATAAATAACATCAGAGTAAGAAAACAAATGATGGAATGTCATTTGGCTGAGTCCTCCTGATCTAAATACTTACATTTCTTTCTGCTGCAAAATCCAAACCAAAAGGATTTCTGTTTTTGCCACCAGCGTCAATGAAGTGACCAACGCCCTGCCATATAGTGTTAGGCTTGCAAGGGTGAGGCACCATGTGTCCGTTAGGGATTTTATCCCGGAATGTGAAGTAGCCTGACACGTCGCATGACAACAGCAAGGTCAACACTAGTCTGAAATTTCGATTAGTGTATTAGGATGTGTGTGTGTGCTATCTTACACAGACACACACAAACCCATTTCAAACACATTCACATTACAAATTAAATTTGGGCATAGGCATTCTTTAGTCATATTCGATTGTTCTTTGGGGTAGCAGCCATTCTATACCTAAATCAAAATAAAATGTTTAAATAAATTCAAGATAGTTTATTAGCTCCTGTCTACTAGTAACTAAGCTCTAAAAACTTAAATGGCATGTGAACTACATGTGAAAAGAATACCACATTACCTTGGCTTAGAGTTATCTTACAATAATCGCCAATATTGTAAGCTTTTTTAAAAAACATAATATAAAAAAACAACATTTTTAAAAACTATATGAATAAAACGATATAATAAGGGTTGTCTTCGAGTCCGAAGATTAGTGAGGAATACAGTATTTCCCGTGGTTGCGCAGCCCCAGCTGTGACCTACATATTTTGCCACATCCAGGGCAATATATCGCTACTCTATTCAGTTCTATGTTTGAAACATCATTCTTATGCAATAAAGCAATCATGATTATAAAAAATTAAATGTTTGATTAGAGCTTGTGTTGAGAGTGTACTGTTAATAGTCACTTAGTCTAGATTAAATAATTCCATTTACCATAACAAACATTCGGTTGGGGGGCGTCAATTATTTTTATTTTTATTTATTTATTTTACAGAAATCACAGTTTGGAGAAACTACACGTTTAGTAAAAAAAAAATAATGTCATATAATCTATGTATTATTACATTCTTATGTCAAGTTGCCCCCCCCCACCACCCCCCACTTTAATGTCAAATGCAATCATTGAGAGAAAATATCAAATGAAGAGAGGACGAATCTGAGACCCTCTACCTGTTTAATCGTTTTATACTCTAGTGGTTAACGCCACTCACTTCCTTTTCTCCGAAAACATGACTTTTAAAACATGATAATCAAATATGGCGACAGTTATTAAGTAATCTCTGGCATGACTTTGTCATAACCACAGACCTATATATATTAGACCTAGACTGGAAAACGGAAACACATTCTTATCCAATAATGATCAGATAACACTGACCTATACATATACATTATTATGTACGTAACTAGGGGCGGACTGAGTGTCAAATCGACCAGGAATTTTTAGACAATCCGGCCCACCAATTGCACGCCTTATACCTGTCCTCAAAATCATTGTGCTAATTTTTAAAATGTATCGAAAGTATCTAGCTATATAAATAATTTTTAGGCTATATGATTTTGAAACGATCTTATAAGCACTATGATATTACTAAATGAATAAGTATAACACTTGGAATGGGCCCAACATGCGCTACAGAAATAATGTGAATTGTGCCTCCTCTCGCCCTGAGGAGAGAGAGGGTGGTATTTGTAGCCCTGGAGCGCTATAAAAAGAGCGACCCATGGCTCCCAACCCAAATTCTAATCGGTGGAGAGAAAAACACCGGATACGACGGCAGTAATTTATGCACAAATTTGAGTGTGCACTCTCCACCGACCGGGTACCAATCCGTAGGATAAGTACATGCCCTCCATGGAGGAGTCTGCCCAGCCCTCCTATAAGCCTTACACTAGCGGGGCTGGAGGGGGGCACTAGAAAACCTATACTAACGGACATTCTAAAAAAGATGGCCTTGAACACATTTAAATCGTACCCATCTGATGCCCTCTATTGCTTCACAGGTGTTCCGTACTTAAGGACCCTGTGAGAGCCTGGTATGGGGCCTTCATATGTTACCCAGACCTCGACCCGGACAGGCTATGCGGTCTCGCCGCATGCAGCTTTGATGCCGAAATCACGGCGATAACTACGGCACTACGCCACATAGGGAAAAACCACGAAGAAAGGAAGCCGTTGCGACTTCTGTTGTAATGGTTAGCGATTCGAGCCACTCGGCGCTGCAGATCATCATCATCATCATCATCAAACTCCATTGGAGTGAGGGCTGGAGAGGCTCAAATCCTCTCTTGGAAAAACCCTCGACTGAAGCCCTTCTGTCTTGCGTAGTGCATAAATGTCCCCATACAGGTCGAGAATTTTTGGTTTCCCAGACCTGTCGAGACGGAGATCAGCAAGTCTGGGGCAGTCAAACAGAATATGAGACACGGTTTCCTCTTCTTCCCCGCAGCGGGGGCACCGTGAATCAAAATTTGGCCTTAGCCGTGAGAAATATGAGCCAACAGGACAGTGGCCTGTCCTGCACTGTGCAATAATAGCTTGCTCAGGCCTGGAAGTGCGGTCAGGGCGCCTCATGCGCTTCCAGACTCCACAGGCTTTTTGGGACTTGTCCCAGCACTCAAACCACTTTTCCATTTCTGTTTTTTGAATTATAGCCAGGGCTTGATGAAAGCTTACAGCCTGTTCAGTGGGTGGAATTTGCCCTCCCTGGTGGGCCAAGGAGTCTGCAATAGTGTTGCCAGTCACACCTATGTGACTCGGTACCCACTGCATTATTACAGGGATGCCATAGCGTTCTTTAATGTTATGTGAGGCCATGATGACAGTGTTGATATTGGGGGGCCATGGTCCCGGGCTTTGCAAAGCCTCTAGTACAGATTTTGAGTCAGTGACCACACCAATCTGTGTTGCCCTCAAATGTCCCTCGTCGAGTTGAGAGTCAATGACTTTTAAGGCTTCACAGACTGCCATGGTCTCCGCATCAAAACTGCAAACACTACCATCCATATGGTCCAAAGATTTTGACTGAGTAAGAGCCAAGAAAATCGATGTAGGCTCCATAGCCTGCTCTTCCAGAATCTATTGATGCCGACCCATCAGTGTATGCAAAAATAGCACTGGGCTTGAAGGTATTAATGGTCTCCAGAGCTAGGATTTGAAGGTCGTTAGATGAACGACTTAGCTTAGTGGCATTAGGGTCTGCTAGTTTCAAGCGTATGTCTGGGGTCGTTGGGCGACACCAAGGGGGAAGGGGATGAAAGCGTTGAATGTTTTGTCGGTTGGTGGAGAGGCCAGCTTCATCAGATAGTCTAGTGGCATGATGCATAAAAGACTGCATCTGGATACGTCTTCTGCATGTCCAACCATCCACTAGTTATCTAGCTGGGAGGTATTCACCCAGCTTTTTATACCGCTCATAGCAGGTCAGTACTGATCTTTCCCTCCTAAGGTTTAATGGACCTATATTAGCCATTATTTCAGCCGCATTTACTGGACTTGTCCTAAAGGTTCCACAGACAAATCTTAGTTCTTGGGACTGTATTTTATCAAGTCGCAGATAACATCCGCTGATTTATTGAAGCTGTCATCTTTTTGCAGTGGGTGCCCTCGCATTGAGGCTTGGGGGACAATGAGGTGGCTGATGCTCTAGCGCGAGACGGAGCGCTGGCCGTACTCACTTTCGAGGCCCCAAGTACGTATAACGAAGCTACGACATTAATCCGAGAGTAGTTGAAATACTGGGATGACTCCAACAAAGCTCGTGGAGTCTGGCAGCATTTGTGTTACCCGGACCTGGAAGATCCATGGTGGAGGCTTAGAAGGCCGGAACAAACGATAATTGCGCACTATAGGACGGGGCACTGCACTGATGATGCTTATTTCACCCGGTTCCGGCCAAATTTTGATGCCGACATCTTGGAGAGTCAGTGGAAACAGTGGCGCACATCTTGCAAGAGTGTCCGCAGCTGCCCTACAGATTGCAAGGTCTAAAGGGGAAACTTTACTAAACTCACATCTACTACTTTCTTAATAGCTTGGAAACCAAACTTGACTGTCTGCATCTTAGAACTAGATACACACATAACAGAACATTTAGTTCACTCATTTAAATTAATTTAATATCCTTACGTTCAGTAAAACAAATGCTGTCAAGATTGTTTCATACTTTAACAAAGCCTGTTTGTATTTCGATTAAAGTCTATTAGTGTTTCTAATGGCCTTGAGCCTGTTTATCCATAAGTGCTGTCATCATAACGTTGGTGAATCTCTAGTGCTTGCGAGAAAACATTCAGAATTGTACTACATTTTTTTTTGCACAGGATTCCAACAGTAGTTGCGTTTTATCTGAATTAAATTCTGCTCTTTCTTTTTCGATTCTTTAACAATTTGATTCCAATAAACGCATTGCTACACTGTTCAAGATAATATTTTGATTTTTGAAGGACTTCGTAGTGAGGCCAACTCGAGATCATGCGACAACTCCAACTAAACCAATTAGAACTCGTAGTGACTGGACATGTCATGTGTAGGACTTGGAACGTTGTTGGTTGTCCCTTTATAGATTCATCCAAATATATTCATGCTAACATCGATCTCCATAAGAATACAGTCCTCAGGTTTCTTGTTTATCGTTTAGTCAACTTTAGTGTGTATAAGGAGTCTTCATTTTGTATTGTCGGAGATAAGGTTGTGGTTGTTGATAGTTTTTGTTCTTTGCTTCTGACATTCCTGCTGAAACTATTGAAAGATATCTGAGTGGACAACTTCGGTTGCCGATTCTGAATTCCACACAAACTATCTTTTTAACTTTGGTTTTTACAGTGTTATTCAACTTTTTATTTGTTACCCAACAAGCGACATTAAGGATGTGTAATATTTCGTATCTAGTAATTTGAAATATAATATCTAAATATTTATAGTTTACAAAAATAAGTGTTTTGTTTTTAACAAGGTTTATTCAGCTCTACTTCCTCGCTCCCACACTGGGGCCTCGAGTTCTTTTTGTTTTTAAGTGGACTACTTTGGATTTCATTGCTAATATTTTCAATTTTTTTTTTTGTAATTGGGGGAAAACCATTCTATAAATATTAGCACAGTTCCGCAAGGTTGTCATCGCCGGAAGTGGTAATGGATGTAAGCACTCCACTACTTATGAAATGCTTCCTACTGACATGCATCTCAAATAGTCTATGACAACCAGTCCAACTCCTGGCCTTCTCGTGTGGTTCAGATATTGAGTCCGGTGAAACTGTTCTCACTAACAGTAGAAGGGGCAAAGGCGAGTAACTGGCGCCTCAGCCAGTAAGCTTTGGGCTATACCCTTAAAGAACCTTCGACGCCGCTGACCTTAATCTTTATCGGCACTGCCGTTCCTTTGGATACATCAGCTGCGTGGAGAGGGGGAAACTAATGAGTGGACGAAATCGTTCCGATCATAGCTAATGCCCAGATATTCATTTCCATGAGATGATCCATAGTCGCTTTGCGACTGAAGGAGGCCATAGAAATGTAAGCATATAGCAGCATTCTGACGAGGTTTATCATCAGAAATATAAAAAAAAAATAACAATGCGAAAATACACATTTACTTACACACCTTTGTCCATTCACATTACTTACCTATATAGAGAGAGATACTCAACAATGTGGATATGTTACCAACCTCGCATTTTCGACAATTAGAAAAAAAAAAGGATGTAGATAATTGTATTGTAATCAGACTCTCTGCTTATGAAACTGTCATTTTAAATAAAGGAAATGGACAGATGTAGACATATAGGTTATTGAATGTTTCTTATCTTCTTATCTTATATGACACAGACGTTACTTCAAAAAAAAAAGATGATTACGTCCTACGCGTCATGCACTTAGTCATGCATATTAACCAATGACCTAAATTCTGCCAAGTCACTGGTTTTCCTGGCTAGCTCATGCGACCCATTCCATGCTCTAATAGCACTAGGGAAGAAAGAGTATTTGTACAAATTTGTCCTAGCATATGGAACGAGGAATGTGCCTTTATCTTTGTGTCTTTCTGAGTATTTTATAAAATTTTGTTTTTGTATTTGAAGGTTATGGTTCAGTGTTTTATGCATAATTGCTACTTTACTTTTGAGTCTTCTGTCCTGAAGGCTTTCTAAATTTAGTGATTTTACTAAAGGTGTTACTCTAGTCAAATGTGAATATTCGTTTGTTATGAATCTCACTGCTCTATTTTGTGTCTGTTCCAGTTTCTTATTGTTTTCTAGAGTTAGGGGGTCCCAAACAGAGGATGTATATTCTGTTATTGGCCTAACCAAGGTTAAATAACATTTTAGTTTTATGTTATTTGATTAATAGAAATTTCTTTTAATAAACCTTTGTGCTTTGTTTGATTTTTTGATAGTTTCATCAATATAAGGATTCCATGACAGTTTTTCTTTTTTTTTTCTAGTTCTAGTTGGGATATTCGTATGGCATTAGTGCTGAAATATCAAAACCTGCTTTTTTACCTGCATTGATTACCTAACATTGGACCATGTGTTAGCCGCCTCTAAGTTTCTGTGTGTCAGACTCGATTTAGCAACGCAGCTCGTTCAAACGTTATTTCTCTTGAATGGAATAGACGTCTTCGGGTATTTCCGCATGTAGGTATTAGATTATTCGTTCAATAAATGGATGTTGAGGAACATTTCTCGCATCGTCTGCAAAGTCTAAATCTAAAAAGCCTATCACGAGACTATTATTTAGGCTTGTATACTGTCGGTTAACCAGGATATTTTTTTAGGGTGTGTGTGTGGAGGGGGGGGGGGAGAGGCGTGGTAAAAAATGTTCCATTAAAAAAAAACTAACATTCATTAGTTATTTAGAGAAAAAAATCGTTCTATACGCTCTATAAAGGAGGTATTGTCTTTTTTTTAAGCGGCCCCCTAAAGGGAAATAGACGCTATTAGTTTTGTGTAATCTGTCTGTCCGTCCGTCTGTCCGTCCCATTTAGATCTCGTAAACTAGAAAACATATAGAAAATCCGACATCATGATATTTAAGATCTTTCAACGTTCTGATGCAATGGCTACTTTTTTTTCTGAAAGCGAAAATTTTAATTTAAAAAATTAACTATGCAGGCAGTTTATTCATAAAAGTACACCATTTTTAAAACTATTCACTATTAATAGTAACAATCACGGGAGGCTAATTAGTAAGGGAGATTGACATTTTCAAAATTTTAACACATTTATGCAAACATTTTTTTTTAACAAAATATTTTTTTTTTACAATTGTATTGTTAAGTTAGGGTTAGTTTTTTCACACTAACTACTATGTTTGCAAAAAAAAAGTTTACCTTTTTTTAATGAGAAAAAATCTATTTAATATGCATACAAGTTGAACATTTTTTAATACAACAATTAGAAAGTAGTTTTTTTTACATTATCGCGTGAGCTGCAGCGAGTAAGACCTGCCGCAAAACACAATCAGGAAAATAAGAAAAAAGATTTTTAACCCAAATTTTTTTTGTTTTTTACTTGAGGCTTTGAATAAGAGATTGACCCTTTACAAAACAATTAGATCATTTAAATAATCATTATATGACATCAGTAAGGCCAGGTTCACATCTAACTTCACCTTCACTTTCACCTATTCCTTTGCCTGATGCACCGTTGGGGCACCACACAAGATCTGTCAACCTTCTTTCTCCATTTCTTCTCTGTCATTTGCCTTTATAGAATTTCGTTCTCATACTCTTTCTAAAAACATTGAAACCTGCCTTTTTACCTGCCTTAGTAGACCACTTCGGAGGCCGACTTTGAGTTTGTGTTCCCATACGGACGTTCTTTGGAACCTTGCTTTCTTTAAGTATTTGTTGGTGTTTTTCTTGATTAAATCTCGATTTGCATTGTTCTCCTCTTTTTACAGATAATGATTTTCATTTTAAAAGGGTTAAATAAGTAATGGTCTTGTATACACCAAAGCTATTTTTCATTTCCCAATGTACATTATTAACACAAGCATTACTCTGTTTTAAACAAGAGTACATTTCATAAGGCATTTCCAAAACTTTTTACTTCTTGATAAAATAAAACATATAAAAGGCTTGTTGTAAATATTCAAAATAATAAAAAAAAATTAGTAGTTCCACCAGAAGAAGTCGACATGAATTTATTTTATTTTAAAAACATATTCTGCGTTTTTATAACGTTATACCCCATAAGTGAGACTCAAGGTAGGCAAGATATTTTTTTTTGTTATGCAAATTAGGAGATAAATTAGTTTTGATAAAAAGACACATGCTAGGAAATATTCGCACAAAAATACTCATCCTTCATTAACGCCATTACAGCATAAAAAGGATTGCTTGAATCAGTCAGGAAAACCAAGGTTTTAGCTATTGTTATGATACCTAAGAAAAATTGGGAAACCTACTAGAAAGTGCAGTATTGGGGCAGACCTACTAAATTATAAGACTATTTTAGTGAATTAAAGTTATTACAATATTTCAAGTCTTACACCAAGTTTCAAGTCTTACACCAAGTTTCAAGTCTTACACCAAGTTTCCAGTCTTACACCAAGTTTCAAGTCTTACACCAAGTTTCAAGTCTTACACCAAGTCTCAAGTCTTACACCAAGTCTCAAGTCTTACACCAAGTTTCAAGTCTTACACCAAGTTTCAAGTCTTACACCAAGTTTCAAGTCTTACACCAAGTTTCCAGTCTTACACCAAGTTTCAAGTCTTACACCAAGTTTCAAGTCTTACACCAAGTCTCAAGTCTTACACCAAGTCTCAAGTCTTACACCAAGTTTCAAGTCTTACACCAAGTTTCAAGTCTTACACCAAGTTTCAAGTCTTACACCAAGTTTCAAGTCTTACACCAAGTCTCAAGTCTTACACCAAGTTTCCAGTCTTACACCAAGTTTCCAGTCTTACACCAAGTTTCAAGTCTTACACCAAGTTTCCAGTCTTACACCAAGTCTCAAGTCTTACACCAAGTCTCAAGTCTTACACCAAGTCTCAAGTCTTACACCAAGTCTCAAGTCTTACACCAAGTTTCAAGTCTTACACCAAGTCTCAAGTCTTACACCAAGTCTCAAGTCTTACACCAAGTTTCAAGTCTTACACCAAGTCTCAAGTCTTACACCAAGTTTCCAGTCTTACACCAAGTTTCAAGTCTTACATCAAGTTTCAAGTCTTACACCAAGTTTCCAGTCTTACACCAAGTCTCAAGTCTTACACCAAGTTTCCAGTCTTACACCAAGTTTCAAGTCTTACACCAAGTTTCAAGTCTTACACCAAGTTTCCAGTCTTACACCAAGTTTCCAGTCTTACACCAAGTCTCAAGTCTTACACCAAGTCTCAAGTCTTACACCAAGTTTCCAGTCTTACACCAAGTCTCAAGTCTTACACCAAGTTTCAAGTCTTACACCAAGTCTCAAGTCTTACACCAAGTTTCCAGTCTTACACCAAGTCTCAAGTCTTACACCAAGTTTCAAGTCTTACACCAAGTTTCCAGTCTTACACCAAGTTTCCAGTCTTACACCAAGTTTCAAGTCTTACACCAAGTTTCAAGTCTTACAATACCATGATTATGGTTATTAGAATAACGATAAATAGGTGATATCTTCAAGTTTTGGGATTTAGAAAAAGTGTATTATTTTACTTGGTTACCAAAACAAAGCTATAAATATGGCAACACAAATATTTTGTTTAAAAATTTTATTTTTATATAAATCATATCATTTGAGAAGAATCTGAATATCATCTCAATCACAACCAGTCTCGGGTCAAGTTGAAATTATGCACAATTATTTCTAGTGAATCAATTTTAATAAAAAAAATAACCCATTAGTTGATTAGCTATTGGTAATTAATCATTGTGTTTGGTATCGAACAAGGAAAAGAAATCTTACTTGACAGATGTGGTGGTATAAGTCCCCATAAGGATGTTTGAGCTCTCTAGTTCGAATTCAAGTCGTACACCTTTTTTTATAAATGCGTTTACAAATTAATCACGCTAACATAATCCCAGATAACCCCCCACCCCATTATTTTTCCCAACTGGCCCATACAAGTGATGGAATCATAGGGCATCGAGGAAGCTAAAAACATGAAACAGCGCTTAACAAAAACAATTGATACAAACATTTCTAATCGCATTGATTTATTATTGTTCGTCTAGATCTATTACACATTTAATGACATGACTGCTCCAAAGTAATTGATAAATATTTTAAGTTTTTCTTGTTTAAATTATTTGTATGTACATCTATGTGACATATGTGATATATATAGGTAAACTTTAGTGGGAGGGCATTTTTTCCTTTGCACAAACACACATGCTGGCACTCTCGAACGCGCACACACACGCACACTCACATACGCACATACACACATACATATAGATGCAAAGATAGATATAATATATATATATATATATTATTGGCCTCCTTTAGTCGTAGGACGTCTATGGTTCAATCTCAGAGCACACTTCCTCATGTGGCTGTGGAGCCCTAATTTGGAGAGACACTCCCGTCCACAAATAGCGCAGGTTAAGGTGGCTTTTTGCTTTGGTGGTAGAGGAGCTGGCCATGTTTCGGATTGTACGTTTTTCTTCCTGAGCTGAGACCTATGTTCTTTCACTGTCCATAGCTTTCGTGGTCACTGTCTCTCTCCATCTGGTGCGGTCTAGAGCTATGTCTTCCCAATTGTCAGTACTGATGTTCACTGATTCGAGGTCCCGTTTTATTACATCTATGTAACGGAGATGGGGCAACCAGTTTTTCTTGTGCAGGCGCGAGTTGACCACAGAGGATGACTTTCGGGATGCGCATGTCCAACATCCGGC
Source organism: Biomphalaria glabrata (assembly GCF_947242115.1). NCBI lineage: Eukaryota > Metazoa > Mollusca > Gastropoda > Planorbidae > Biomphalaria > Biomphalaria glabrata. Next base: position 24,232,457 of record NC_074722.1, read on the forward strand.
GAACATGTCCAAGCCAGCGCAAACGGCGTTGTCTGAGGGCTGTAAAGATGCTGGGAATACCTGATCGAGCAAGGATCTCAGTATTGCAAACTTTTTCTTTCCATGTGACTTTCAAGATCCTACGGATACATCTAAAATGGAATGAGTTCAGTTTTCTATCTTGCTTTGCGTAGGTGGTCCATGATTCACTGCCATACAGCAGTGTACTCATAACGCATGCCTTTTTGTCACCGTAGTTAGCTTCTGTTTTTCCCAAACTCTTGGCCTGAGTCTAGCGAAGGTCGAGGCAGCCTTCCCTATGCGTTTTTTATCTTCTCTTTTAGAGACAGGTCATCTGTAATTGTGGATCCCAGATAGCAGAATTCGTTTACGGCGTACAGCTTGTTGTGGTCTATGAGGATGGAGGGTGGTGCTGTAGCAGGTGGTCCCATAACATTTGTTTTCTTCGTGCTAATTGTTAAGCCATATTCTTTACAGACCTGAGAGAAGCGGGTCATTAGTGACTGAAGTTCCTCTTGTGAGTGTGCTACTACCGCTGCGTCATCCGCGAATAACATATCTCTAACGAGAGTGGTTCCGATTTTAGTTTTGGCCCTCAGTCTGGCAATATTTAGGAGTTTCGGTGGATTTGTCAAACGCGTTTTGGATTAGCAGTGAAAATAGTATTCCAAAGATGGTTGGGGCCAGGGCACATCCTTGTTTAAATCCGCTGTTTATACTGAAACTTTCGGAGCTGGCACCGTTGAATTGCACTGTACCCATCATATTTTGGTGGAAAGATACGATTACGTTTAGTAGCTTGGGTGGACAGCCTATTATCTGTAAAATTTTGAAGAGGCCATCTCTGCTGCCTAGCTCGAAGGCCTTTGTCACATCAAAGAACGCAATATACAAAGGCATCCTTTGTTCCCTACACTTTTCCTGGAGTTGGCGGATGGAGAGAATCATGTCAATCTTGGATCTCCCTGAGCGAAAGCCGCATTGTGATTCTGGATAGACCAGATCAGCGAGTTTTTGTAACCTGGGAAGTATCATTCGAGCAAAGACTTGGCCTACAATACTTAGGAGGGAGATTCCCCTGTAATTATTGCAGTCGCTTCTGTCACCTTTGTTCTTATACAGTGTAACGATTTTAGCATCCCGCAGGTCTTGTGGCACAGCACCTTCTCTTTTTAAACCTATTGACTCAAAAAAAAAATTAAGTTTCGTTATTTCTTCTTTAAAAAAATTAATTAGAGTCCTGTGCGAGGCCCCACCAATCGGAGATCCTGCTTGTTCGCCAATGTCTATAGCCCTGGCTGGAGTGATTTATTTCGCCACACGTACACAAGAGTTACTTGAACCTTAACATTAACCTCGATCCAGAATTTTTGTACTTTTTTTTTAGGGACATAGGAGGAGATGGGGTGTGGTATTGGAATTCGGTGACTAGTTTTTATATAATTTTTTCTTGGAGTGAAATTGGTAACCTCAATCCCTTCCCCTTATTTATGCTCATTTAATTTGTTGACTGCAGTTTTGTTTTTGTTTGGTTATTATTTCACTGACGCAGCATTTCATCTTCAGAAGCCCCTAGGCTCTTAGAATTCAGTGAATGGCTTACCTCGTAAGATGAGACGTCATTGGTTCGTACAGTTTCCCGCTTAACTTTCCATTTCTCCAAGCATCATTGAGTCCAATTGAAGAACGAGAATGGAGATAATTTGAATCCATCAGCATCGCCAGGTTAACAATAGCAGTACTGCCCAAACTGCTCGCGGACTACACACAGGCTTTCCAAACACAGTGGCAATTATTTCCATACAGCAGTGTTTCTCAAACTTTAACGGAACACTTTGCAATATTCTGATAGTTTAGTGGAACAACTTTGATTATTGTTTTCGGTTGGATTTGTTTAAATAAAACAACAATAATTAAACCATGTTCTTTATTCTAAATATAACCATATATCAAATATAATTTTAGCAAAACTTAATCGTAATGATATGAGGCATAGGCGTAGCCAGGGGGGGGTTCAAGCTCCCCCCGAAATGAAATCGCCCCCACAGGGGGGCGGGGGATCGGAATTTAATGACTGATTTTTTGCTTTGATTTTGTTTATTTTAGTTGAGAATTTAATACTAAACCATTACTTGCCCCAGCGCAGCCAATGGAGTTTTGAGTTTAAAACCCCTACCAGGGGATTTTGCAGTCGAAATCCCTCTCTTCTATAAAACAAGACACACACACAAAAATAATCAAACGACTATTCCCAAATTCCAAGAGCATAGCTAAGGAAGATTTTTATTTTAATATCTTCTCCGAAATCTACGATAAAAGTCCCTCTTCAATAAAAGACTATCCATACATCAGTCACCAGATTCTAGTCAAGAGGAGTTTTGTGTTTAAAGAGAAAAAAACTATTTAGTAAGCATTATAAGTTAGACATAATTTAAAACAATTATTAATCTTATAAACCGCACTTTCTTATGGTAATACATCGGGTACCACTCTACTGCAACCACGGAAATAATTTTTTTCTTGAGGATTCGAATAAAAGATTGAGCAATTTTATTCTATACTACAGTCACTAAATTCTATGAACGTAGCTAAAGGGGTTATGAATTTGTTTAAAAAAAAAAACTCTAGATATTTTTTAGTGGAGTTTGAAGCTAAAAAATACATCTTCAATAAAAAAAAAGCAAATTACACACTAAAATTATTTGAGCGTAGCCAAGCCAATTGGTAGTTTTGAGTTTAAACTTCTCTCCTCCAGATGGTTTTGAATTTAAAATCCCCATACAGACCGTTTTGAGGCGGAAAACCTTTATCTTCAATATTATTCTAAAGCAAACTACAGTTACCAAATTCCATGATCGTAGCTAAATGGGGTTTTGAATTTAAAAAAAAACAAATAAGTCCTGAGATGTTTTAGTTTAAAATCCCCAACAGATAATTTTGACGATAAAACTTCCCTTTTCGAAATAAAATCTAAAGCAAACTACAGTCACCTAATTCCAACAGGATAGCCAAGAGAGATTACACATTTCTACCAGTGGCTGGGCTCAATTAATAATGTGCAGTGATAGTCGTCTGCTGAAAATGAAAACAACTAAATGTGGCTCAATAAAGATGGTTAAGACGGATTTTAGAAGTCAGTTATAGAAATCGGGTTTCAATCTAGGAAATCCTATGCCGAACTGGGATTTGACCCCTTAGTAAGGTTGTGTTGGAGCGTTGCATGAGGTTTGCGGGGCATGTTCTCCGACAAAATGAATTACGCATAATAAGATTTGCGATGACATGGAGGCCATTTCGAGAAAAGCGCAAACAGGGACATCATAGTAAAACTTGGCGCCACATTTTTATTTAGGTCCTCAGAGCAGGCTTCAGACATTGCCAGTGACAGATTTTTGTGGAAGCAGCTTACCGCCCAGTGCGCCGAACGACGCGGGAGGATCTAAGTCAGTAAGCATAGCACATCAGGTTTTTGAAATAAAACTTTTAATATCAGGGTAATGCACCGTAGATACCTCAGAATATGCATTTTGTTGGCTTTCTATACAGGAAATAGTGTTTGGCGGCGGGGCTTTGCCCTGCGCTAGGGGAGCTAACAGCTCACTAACTCCAGCTAGAACCTATTCTAGGGTATAATAAACTCCTTCAGAAAGAATGAAAGGTCAGATTAATTATGTACACACACATATACACTCAAACAAACACACACATATATATATATATTTGCGTGAGGGGGGGGGGGGAGAGAAAAAATTCCCCCCCCCCCCGAAAAAAATTCTGGTTACTCCCATGATGTGAGGTCAAGCCTGTTTCAATGCTTTTGCTGCGTTAAGACAGACAGAAATAGTGAATGACTGCGTCTGTCAGGGCCTAGAGCTCAACCTGAAATTGATCGCCGAGGTGGAGATTAGAGTTAAGCTTTTTTAAATCTGCGGCCTCTGAACAGGTGGTTTCACAAAAAGGTCTCCTGCCTCTCTAAATCTGCCCATAGAAGTAAAAACAAACTTGATGTGAAATCATTGAATGCTTGATCTTGGTTTCAAATTAGAGTCAGAATATCGTATGTTTTTTTTCTTCCGTTACTTAGAAGAGCTAATACACTTATTTATTTTCTTGCCTTATTTCTTCAATAGTTTGTGGAACACCCATCCCAGGCTTCGCGGAACCCTAATGCTCCGCGGAACACTGTTCCGGAAACATGATTGCAAAGGACTACAATTGTTTTTTGGACGATAATAAATAACAACTGTCAGATCGTAGATCTGTTAAGTACTAACTGCCAGATCGTGGAACTGTTGAATAAAAACTGACAGATCGTAGAACTTTCAAATCAAACTGACAGAGAGTAGAATTGTTAAATACAAACTGCCAGATCTTAGAATTGTTAAATACAAACTGACAGAGAGTAGAATTGTTAAATACAAACTGACAGAGAGTAGAATTGTAAAATACAAACTAACAGATCGTAGAACTGTTGAATAAAAACTGACAGATCGTAGACTTTCAATTACAAACTGACAGAGAGTAGAATTGTTAAATACAAACTAACAGATCGTAGAATTGTTAAATATCAACTGCCAGATCTTAGAATTGTTAAATACAAACTGCCAGATCTTAGAATTGTTAAATACAAACTGACAGAGAGTAGAATTGTTAAATACAAATTGACAGAGAGTAGAATTGTTAAATACAAAGTGACAGAGAGTAGAATTGTTAAATATCAACTGCCAGATCTTAGAATTGTTAAATACAAACTGACAGGGAGTAGAATTGTTAAATATCAACTGCCAGATCTTAGAATTGTTAAATACAAACTGACAGAGAGTAGAATTGTTAAATACAAACTGACAGAGAGTAGAACTGTTAAATACAAACTGACAGAGAGTAGAATTGTTAAATATCAATGGCCAGATCTTAGAACTGTTAAATATCAACTGCCAGATCGTAGAACTGTTAAATACAAACTGCCAGATCGTAGAACTGTTGAATACAAACTGACAGAGAGTAGAACTGTTAAATAGCAACTGCCAAATCGTAGAATTGTTAAATAGCAACTGCCAGATCTTAAAACTGTTAAATATCAACTGCCAGATCGTAGAACTGTTAAATACAAACTGATAGAGAGTAGTGTTTTGTACTACTAACTATTATAATTTAGTACTGTTGCTTTGTGAAACCGACTGCCAGAGTAAGATTGTCCAATGATACGGCCTCTCGAATTTCCTTAGGTTTTAATCAAGACTTCAATTTATTTCGCGTTAAGGTACGCTAGTTCTATCTCTCGGCATTGTAGTTATGGATTCATACTAGCTTATAAGTCCATAACATGAAAAAATTGTCATATCTTAACATTAAGTTTATTCGTTTGTATTAAGCAGAGGACTTCGAGTTTAAAAACCCCTAACAGGGGGTTCGAGTTTAAAACCCCTACCAGAGGGTTTTGAGTTTTAAACCACCTATCCGGGGTTTTTGCAGTTAACTCCCCCTCTTCTATAAAACAAAACAAAAAAAATGCAAACGAAAATCGCCTACATCCAAGTGCACAGTTAAGGAAGATTTTGATTTTAAAACCCCCTCTAAAATTTACGATAAACCCCCTCTTCAACATAAAAAAAAGCTAATTACGCACTCAAAATGTTATGAGCGTAGCTAAATGGGTTTTGACTCAGTTTTGAGTTTAAATCCCACTTCAGCCGGGTTTGAAGGTAAAAAATACCTCTATAATAATAAACAAGATTACAAAGAGAGTTTGTGTTACACAAACTCAGAGGCGGCCCCCGTCGAAGTCGGATCCCTGTCGGATCTGCATATTCGCAAATAATATTCAAGAGGTGATTTAATTTTGATGTAAAATGTTTTACACGTTTCGGATGTTCCTTCAGAGTTGAAGATAATTACTTCCTAGTCCAAACCTCCCGCAGGACGACGGGGGATGGGAGCGGGCAGGGTTTGAACCCTGGGCCATCCATAAATCTGAACGACAGTCGATCGCGCAAAACGGACGACCAGGCAGCCATCCGATGGTCAAAAGTAATAATGTTTCAAAGATTCATTTGTCGTAAATTTAAATTTAAATTTAATAAAAAAAATAGTAGATTAGTTTTAGTATATTAAAACATTACAATATTGATCAAAACGTTTGGGAATGAAAATCTACACTTTTTTTTACACTTTAAGTTTAGAAATTGAAATTCTACATCTTAATCTAGTCTATTTTAGTCTAAACTAGATCTAGAAATTCTAGATCTAGACTCTAAAATAATTTTAATTAGAATATTAATCCAGATCTAGATATATTGTAATAAAAATCTAGATCTAGTTTAAAAAATCTAGATTAGATCTAAATCAAGATATCATTCCTTTTTTAAACGCGAGTCACATAACGAGGCTTAATAAACATTACTATACCGAGTTCTTTTTTTTAAATTTCATTTGAAGAATTAATTCCATATAACGTCAGAGGGAAAAAAAAACACTACGTCACAGGGCCTAGCTAGACTAAAAATCGCCTTCATCTATAAGAGCCATTTATCGAGTGTTCATAGACTTTGGTGCACCGAGTGCGTTCTTTAAGCATTTCATTTAAAGAATTCATTCCATATGACATCAAAGGAAAAAAAACACTACGTCACACGGCCTAGCTAGACTAAAAATCGCCTTCATCATTACGAGCCATTTATCGAGTGTTCATAGACTTTGGTGCACCGAGTGCGTTCTTTAAGCATTTCATTTAAAGAATTCATTCCATATGACGTCAAAGGAAAAAAAAAACACTACGTCACAAGGCCTAGCTAGACTAAAAATCACCTTTATCAACACGAGCCATTTCTCGAGTGTTCATAGACATTGGTGCACCGAGTGCGTTCTTTTAGCATTTCATTTAAAGAATTCATTCCATGTGACGTCAAAGGAAAAAAAAACACTACGTCACACGGCTTAGTTAGACTAAAATATGTTTTCATTAATACAAGCAATTTTTTCGAGGGTTAATAGACATTGGTGCACCGAGTGCGTTCTTTTAACATTACATTTAAAGAGTCCATTCATATGACGTCAAAGAAAAAAAATTCCATTACCTCACAATAGGCTAGTACCGGTACCATAAAAAAAATGTCTTTATTTACACGAGATATTTAACGAGGGTTCATAGACATTGGTGCACTGAGTTCTAATAGATATTATTTAAAAAGGATCAAAGCCACATTGTTTTTGCGTTTTGTCTGTCAGTCGGTCTGTCCGTTATCTTGATATAAAAAAAAACAACTAAAAGTTATTAAAAATTGATTAACCTTTATTTTACGTTTCAAAACATCGCAATAATTTTTAGGTATGAACACAATTGAAAAGTTTATATAATAGATTGTTCCGGATGTTTGTATAAATAGTAAAAGAAAAAGAGAATTTCAGATAAATGTAATACCGTTAATTAAATTTTTTGGATGGTCTCGTATAAAAATTAGATGTGCTACAGCCACGTGGAGAGATTTTCATACCTTACTTTGGTGTTTGGATTCTTTTTTTTCTTAAAAATCGGAACATAATATTAACGATAATTAGATTTTTTAATGTTTTAGGTAGAAAGTTAAATGTACTGTAAGAGAGTAGTGAGTTAAAATATTTTTCATAAAAATCCGTAAAAACATTATTTCGTAAATGAGAAGATTATTTGTTTATTAATTAGAAGAGGGAGTTCAAACAATTATTTGGCGTTAGTAGATTTTTAAATAAATTCGGAAATTTCTGGCGACGATTTGTAAGAAACAAAATCCGGAACTTTCTTTATCGATTACAAAACTTCTATGTTATGTTTTAGCAAGAAAAAAAAATGTCTAAAAAGTAATTTTCAGTAATCAATTCTAGTAAATTACTTTTTTTAAAAGCCTTATGCGATTTCAAACAATCATTAGGCATAATTCATGTTTTATAAAACAATATCCGGAACATTTTTACACTTAATGAAATATAAGTCAGTATAGAGATTATGATTTAGCATTAATATGCTATTTACATAAAAAACGGAACAACATATTATTGATAATGTGTTTTTGCAACGTTTAAGCATGGAAATTGAATGTAATATAAGTTAGAAGAGCAAACAAACATTTGTTGGCGTTGATTAGTTTTGCAAAAAAAAATCCGGAACAATCAATTTTAGATACTTAAAACTATTGAGATGTTATGGGAGGAACATTAAAGGGTAAATCAGATTTTCAATAGCTTTTAGAGTTCTAGTTTTTTAAATCTAATCGTGACGGACAGACCGACCAACAGACAAAACGCACAAAAATAAGCTTCTTTTATTCGGATGGGGGCACTAAACAAAAAATAAATAAAATCTGATTTTTAAAAAAAGTTTAAGGAATTGGTTTAGCACCTGTTCATGTTGCGACGTTACGCTACTGCACGAAAATCGCTGCATAAAAAGTCCATTTAAAAAAATGTGCGTGATATTTACATACAAAGTGCATTATTAGCCTTTATAAACAAACAGAAATGTTTTCTTTTAATTTTAGCAGCTAGTTGACCAGAAAAAACGTCTTTAACTATTATTTGTATTTGTTGTAAACATTTCCTGTACATTTTAAAAATATATTTGACTTAGTGATACTGAAAATACACAAAAGTTGTCGATCTTTGTTAGCATATTGTAACATTGCCTCCCTTACATTTACGTAATTGTTTTAGAATTGGTGTATTTTTATGAAAAAATCGCTTGCATAATTAATTTTATAAATTAAACGGTTTGCTTTTAGAAAACCAAAAGTAGCCGTTGCACCTAAACTTTTCAAGCCGCATTTAATGATGAAATAATATTTTTCATATCTCTTCTAGTTTTCGAGATCTGAGTGTGACAGACGGACAGACGGACAGACGGACAGACGGACATTTTGCACAAACCTAATAGCGGCTTTTTCCCCTTACGGGGGCCGCTAAAAACAAAGCAAATTATACACTCAAAATGTTATGAGTGTAGTCAAAGGGGTTTTGAGTTTAAACTCCCCTCCAGTGGAGTTTGAAGCTAAAAAGTATAAATAAAAGCAAATTACTCACACTAAAATCTATGAGCGTAGCCAAAGGGGTTTTGAGTTTAAACCCCCCGCCAGGGGGTTTGAGGCTAAAAAATACATCTTCAGTGTAAGAAAAAAAGCAAATTAAGCACTCAAAATGCTATGAGCGTTGCCAAAAGGGGTTTTGAGTTTAAACCCCCATTCAGAGGGGTTTGATGCTAAAAATACCTCTTGAATATAAAAAAAGCAAATTACACACTGAAATTATTTGAGCGTAGCCAATCCAATCGGGGGTTTTGAGTTTAAGCCCCTCTTCTACAGATGGCTTTTTTTTAAAGTTTAAAGCCCATCCAGATGGTTTTGAGTTTAAAATCACGTATAGAGCGTTTTGAGGTGGAAAACCTCTATCTTCAATATTATTCTAAAGCAAACTACAGTTACCAAATTCTATGACTGTAGCTAAATGGGTTTAAAAAAAACTCGAGAGATTTTTTAGTTTAAAACCACCAACAGATGATTTTGACGATAAAACTTCCCTTTTCGATATAAAATCTAAAGCAAACTAGTCATCTAATTCCAAGAGGGTATTCAAGAGAGGTTACACATTTCTACCAGTGGCGGGGCTCCATTAATTAAGTGCAGTGAACATTATCTGCGAAATTGAAAAACACTAAATGTGGCTCAACAAAGATGGCTAAGACGGATTTTAGGAGTCTGTTATAGACATCGGGTATAAATCAAGGAAATCCTATGCCCAACAAGGAGTCGACCCCTTAGTAAGATTGTGACAGAGCGTCGCATGAGGTTTGCGGGACATGTTCTCCGACAAAATGAATTACGCATAATAAGAGTTGCGATGACATTAAATACAACTTGGCGCCACACATTCATGGAGATCCTCAGAACAGGTGGGAAGAGGCTTCAGTGACAGCGTTTTGTTGAAACAGCTTGATGGCTAAAGCGCCGAACGGCTCGGGAGGGTCTAAGTCAGTAAGAATAGCACATTAGGTTTTTGAAATAAAACTTTTTAATAGCAGGAAAATGCACTGTAGATACCTCAGAATATGCATTTTGTTGGCTTTCAATACCAGAAATAGTGCTTGGCGGCTGGGCTCCGCCCCGCGTTGGGGGAGGGGGAGGGAGGGGGAGAAAAAAATTCACCCCCCCCCCCGAAAAATAATACTTGCTACGCCCATGAGATAGATAGATAGATACTGAGACAGACAGAATTATAACATTTGTTATATTCCATAATTTAAATTTTACATTTACAAATAATGTTTATTTAGAATAACATAGTCGTCTGCTGCTCAGACAAATTAAGAAATTATCAACTTGAATTAATGGATACCAAAAATCACATTTTGTGGACCTACCAGGACACCAACAGCAATCCAAATGGTCTTTTTGTTTATACTGTGACACGACCACAGAGGGATCCAGTCAGCAAGATTCGAATCTCTACCACGTACAAAAGACCCAGCGAGCCTTTCATGGGACTCCATGTTTGTGAAGTGGAATTATATGGAGGTATGTGTTTCCATTCAAATCTCCATCAGATCATTATAAGTAGGCCTCTACTAAGTGAACTACCATTCTTCTTTGATTCTAATGATATGAAGAGAACTAAAAAAGAATTGTAATTGTGACATATTTTAACAATGATTAAGCATTTCCTAAGACACATTTATCTACTTCTTAAGTTGTATTTATAGACGAAGCAAATGGTGGGAATATTTTTTTTTATTACAAAAAAAATATTGTGATAAATACTGTTGATTATTTTTAACGATAAAATTATCAATGATAAGGACACTAAATTGAATATCAATGTTGCCAAATATTTTTTTTTTAATTTAGCTAAACTTCGAAGATTACTTTTATTATTGCATGCACTTGCTAAATGTCATTCTTATAGCCTTCATAGAGCCTCCGCGTACATATGTATGCACTTTTTAGTGGAACGGTAGAACTAATATGGACTTCTTATAGTCAGACACTCACGCTGGGCAGAGCACGTCTCCTGTTTGAAGGGCGAACATATGCCAATGGCACTCTTTTTTAGTGAGCTGAAATGTGGTCAGCGTAACAATGGCATAACAGTAATGCCCCACGGAAACAGTTCTTTAGAATACTAACGCAATAAGGGAAAAAATGCGCCATTTTACATTTTTTACAAAGTGCATAGCGTAGAGACTTTGCATCACTTGATGCTTCGAACTAAAACCATAATGAATAAACTTATTGCAATATTAAATGTTAGAACGTAACCATTTGAGAAGTTACACTGCAAAGACTTTCTTCCAAGCTAATAATGGGCCAATGGTTCTACGCAAAAGGTGCAATGTAAAACGACACGACTTGAGATATGTTTTTTTAAGACTGTTGGGGGAATTTAGAGACTTTGTACAATGTCAATTAGAACTAACAGAACACGAAAGCAACACTTTGGATTGATAGTCTTTACCCGATCGTTCAGTTTCGTCTTTACAAAAATATTTCTAAAATGAGTTGGGGTAACTTCCTTAATTTATCGATAGTGTGTAGAGTTCAGACTCATTCTCCTGGTACTAGAGCTTATATAAACATTGTTGGTGTTTTGTTTTGGGTGTTAATCTAATTCAATAAGATAGACTATATATCTTATTGTTTGATGTTGGTATTAAGATAGAGATTGAAGAGCGTGCTGCCAACTCTTGAGTTATTGTTCGTGCGACACCACTGATTATGTCCAGGTATTTATTCCATGTTGTTGGAGGGAATACAATTGAAGCAGAGTTATCCCCTCTTTCCCGTTGTCTACGACCAGGTACATATGTCTGCTGAAATAACAGCTCTGCCATCCGATTTTGTAGTGGTATCGACTGTGCGATTAATTCAAAGGAATCGATGTTGTGTTCTTCACATAAAATGACCAGGAGATACATTACCAGGGGATGAAATGGCCATGGGACGAAATTATCTGGCCATGAAACGACCAGGGGATGAAATGACCAGGGGATGAAACGACCAGGGGATGAAATGACCAAGGGATGAAACGACCGGGGGATGAAACGACCAAGGGATGAAACGACCAGGGGATGAAATGACCAGGGGATGAAATGGCCAGGGGATGAAACGACCAGGGCATGAAACGACCAAGGGATGAAACGACCAAGGGATGAAATGACCAGGGGATGAAACGACCAGGGGATGAAACGACCAGGGGATGAAACGACCAGGGGATGAAACGACCAGGGGATGAAACGACCAGGGGATGAAACGACCAGGGGATGAAATGACCAGGGGATGAAACGACCAGGGGATGAAACGACCAAGGGATGAAATGACCAGGGGATGAAACGACCAGGGGATGAAACGACCAGGGGATGAAACGACCAGGGGATGAAACGACCAGGGGATGAAACGACCAGGGGATGAAACGACCAGGGGATGAAATGACCAGGGGATGAAACGACCAGGGGATGAAATGACCAGGGGATGAAACGACCAAGGGATGAAACGACCAGGGGATGAAATGACCAGGGGATGAAATGGCCAGGGCATGAAACGACCAGGGCATGAAACGACCAAGGGATGAAACGACCGGGGGATGAAACGACCAAGGGATGAAACGACCAGGGGATGAAATGACCAGGGGATGAAATGGCCAGGGGATGAAACGACCAGGGCATGAAACGACCAAGGGATGAAACGACCAAGGGATGAAATGACCAGGGGATGAAACGACCAGGGGATGAAACGACCAGGGGATGAAACGACCAGGGGATGAAACGACCAGGGGATGAAACGACCAGGGGATGAAACGACCAGGGGATGAAACGACCAGGGGATGAAATGACCAGGGGATGAAACGACCAGGGGATGAAACGACCAGGGGATGAAACGACCAGGGGATGAAACGACCAGGGGATGAAACGACCAGGGGATGAAACGACCAGGGCATGAAACGACCAGGGGATGAAACGACCAGGGGATGAAACGACCAGGGCATGAAGCGACCAGGGGATGAAATGACCAGGGCATGAAACGACCAGGGGATGAAATGACCAGGGGATGAAACGACCAGGGCATGAAACGACCAAGGGATGAAACGACCAGGGCATGAAACGACCAGGGGATGAAACGACCAGGGGATGAAACGACCAGGGGATGAAACGACCAGGGGATGAAACGACCAGGGGATGAAACGACCAGGGGATGAAACGACCAGGGGATGAAACGACCGGGGGATGAAACGAAGGGGATGAAACGACCAAGGGATGAAACGAAGGGGATGAAACGACCAGGGGATGAAACGACCAGGGCATGAAACGACCAGGGGATGAAACGACCAGGGCATGAAACGACCGGGGGATGAAACGACCAGGGGATGAAACGACCAGGGGATGAAACGACCATTGGATGAAACGACCATTGGATGAAACGACCATTGGATGAAACGACCATTGGATGAAACGACCAGGGGATGAAGCGACCGGGAAACTTGTGTACACCGGATACACCAAAAAGCTATTTATAGTTTCTCCGTCATGAATGAACAATTCCAATAGATAAAATATGCATATTTTACAAAGCTTATATCAACTCACTCTGTCTGTTTGGTATAAAGCTTTTACACGTTAATTCCTCCACACCCATAAACTCAACCTATTGAAACATTGCACATTTATTCATTGGCATCGACAAGCCATAAATCAATTTAAAAAAATTAAAAGGATTCGTAACCTAATTACTGGTAATTAATGACTTAGTTTGATACCAATAAGAGAAAGTAATCCTTCAGTATACATAGGTATGGCTTAATATACTCTGGAATGATTTATTACTTTTTTTCTCCAACACCCAATCTTGCATCAAGTTAAAACTTTAAACAGTTAATTATTGTTTCTAACAAAACATGAATCATTTTTTTAAATAACCCATTAGTCAATTTATTATTAGTAATTAATTATTTAATTTTTTATTAAATAATGGAAATAACATTGGTTAGACCAATAATAGAATATGCATCCTCTGTTTGGGACCCCTCAACTCAAGAAAACATTTAAAAAACTGGAATAGACACAAAATAAAGCAGTGACATTCATAACAAACGAATATTCACATTTGACTAGAGTAACACCTTTAGTAAAATCACTACATTTAGAAAGCCTTCAGGATAGAAGACTTAAAAATAAAGTAGTAATTGTACAGAAAACTCCGAACCATAATTTTTCAATAAAAAAAAAACAAATACTCAGAAAGACACAAAGATAAAGGCACACTCCTTGCTCCATATGCTAGGACAAAGTTGTACAAATGTTCATTCTTCCCCAGTGCTGTTAGAGCATGGAATGGGTTGTCTAAATATTTTAACTCAGGAACACACGTAATCATCTTCTTTTTTGAAGTAACGTCGGTATTTTATAATATAGGATATTGTTTTAAGTGCGGAGTTATTTCCGTTAGATAAGCTGCCTGGTCGTGCGGTTTGTGCGCTGGACTGTCGTTCGGATTTATCGACGGTCGAGGGTTCAAACCCTGCCCGCTCCCATCCCCCGTCGTCCTGCGGGAGGTTTGGACTAGGAAGTAAACTATCTTCAACCCTGAAGGAACATCCGAAACATGTAAAACATTTTACTAAAACATTTTACTAAAAACAAGCTTTGTTTGTTTGTTTGTTTTTTCACATGGATTGTTTTATATTTTGCGTGTTTAAATTTAAAATATTACCATTTGTCACTTAACTAAAGTCACTACTGTATTACTGTTTTAGACTGTCTACCTGGATTTTGGGGTCTAGAATGCAGACAAACATGTCCTACCGAATGTCCCACCTGGTGTCAACAAGATACCGGGACATGCCTGTCCTGTGTCGATTATAGTGACCCACCTGATTGTATTACAGGTACTTCTTGTTAAGCAGCTATTTGTTTGATTTAAGTACAAGCTTTATATTTTGATTTCTTTAAATCACATTTTTGTTGCTCAGCCAGAAATAGAACACTCGAATAAAACAATAGGCAAACTAAGGGGACCAGATATTTGGGGAGCCAAAGCGGAACACATGACGATCATGGGACGTAAGAAGAGCAGGCTTAGATTTGTTATAGAGCAGGGGTTCTCAACCCGTGGATCGCGACCCCTTTGGGGGTCGATTGACGATTTGCCAGGGGTTGCCTAAGACCTTCGAAAATATGGATTGTTATTGTCTACTCTTCTATTGCTGTGTGTGTGTAAGGGGGAAGGGTCGCGGCAAAGTGAGGAATTGTAAAAAGGGGTCGCCGAGCTTAAAAGGTTGAGAACCGCTATTTTAGAGCAATTTGGTTTCTCAACAACTTCTACCATACACCACAATGTACACAGTCAGGGCCGGTCTTAGGCCACTGCAACCTATGCGGCCGCAGTGGGCCCCGCACTTTCATAGGCCCCGCGCTAATTCTAGTGGTATATTATTAAATAAAAACATTATAACTTATATTACAGGATTCCCCGAGGCCTCCTGATTTTCCACGGGCACGTGAAAATCTCCTGAAAACTAGACAAAATTGGCCATATTGGGGTGTCTATTCAATTAGGCCTACTTGAGGTCTACAATTCACGAAGATGGATTGAACAACTCGACAATACTTGCTATGGCTTTTGAGCGTGATCTATGTAGAAATTTTGATGATATACTGTATGGCTTCGCTACACGCAAGGCTCGTAAAGTTAATTTGATCGTGATATTGTACTTAGTAAAGTATGAATAAAATGCAAAGACAAATTATTTTTCTAATACAAAATCTTAAATTTTTACTTATTATTCTTATCCCTACCCAGACTGGGCCCAGCGCAATCCGTTTCGCATAGGGCCCCGCAATTGTTAGGACCGGCCCTGTGTACACACACACACACAATTTACACACAATAAATTAATGAACACACACAATAATTTAAATAATTTCAGGCTTTGTTAAACTTTTTCCAAGATAGATCATCTTTCTGTGCGATCCATCTGAAAGCGTTAACCTGTCGAATAGGCCGCTTCTCTCTCTGAAATACCCGGTACTCGGCATAATTTTCGTAAACTTTTTACGAGTGCTGCTGTTACATTTTTTAACTCGCGTCATCCACGCTTACGACTTCGGCGAGGAGAAACCTTTTCAAGTTTTCATGCTTCTTTTGGTACATTTCTGAATTAATACGTCAATGGCTGAAGATACTTCAAAATATTTTTGAAATAAAGCAAGAAAGAAAATGTAGATTTAAATTTCTTTATTGGTTTTAAAACACAAGCAACAAATCTAATATATTCTGTGGAATTTAAATACAAACAGTTTTAAATAGATTTGTTTTAGTAATTTGAATGCAATTTTTTTTCTTTCCATTAAACGATAGTTCCCAGGTCCAGTGGTCTGACATTTGCATCAGGTCTTGGTGTAGGAACAGTTGTTGGTGCTGCTGCTGTCTTCGTTATTGCTGTTGTCCTCGTTCTAACCTACAAACTTAGAAACAAACAAAACAATGAATCGCAAGAAATGACACCACAGCGAAGTAACGAATATCAAATTTCCAATAAAGCCTTTACTGTGTCAGGTAAATGTTCCGATGAAATTCTTTTCGATGTCTAATAGTAAAGAGCATATAACAATTATTATAAGAAGGATATGTGTCATTGAAAAACAAAATGGGATCCATCGTTACAATTTTGCTGCTAACCTAGTGTGAATTCTCTTGTCACAAATTTAAGATCAGCTGCTTTAATCTTAATCTGAGGACTAGCTCCCGATAATCGGGGATTGATTTATTCAGACACCCATTGACTTACATTGAGATTCAGATATTGATGAGTTCCAACACGTGCAACTGAGTATTTCTGCACAGAGGACATTTAAACACTTCAGCCATTCATTAAAAACTTAGCTGAGTGTTTTCTTGTTATCTAAGCACAGTATAACAGCGTATCTGTAGAAGTGTTGCGCGCCATCGGTGAGAGAGGGGGGGGGGGGGTGGGCGATGTGCAGACAAGGGAGTCACTTAATAATTGTCTGTTATTGCATATAACTGGTTAGGCCTAAAAAAAACGCAAACTTTTTGATGTAACTTTCACGTGTAATGTTGGACTAGTTTGACCTACATGAATGTCTATTTTATTTCCATCGTTTTAGCGCTTTGTGAGGCTTTGTTAGATGTTTGCAACACAAATCTCTTCCAGGAAAATAAGTGCATTATTTTTATTTTAGTAGTAGTAGAAGTCGTAGAAAGTAGTCATTATCTTGAGATTACATGAATAAATTCTGCAGGGCTGAACAAGTCATTTGCTTTTTATTGTTGTTAAAGACGTTTTTTCTTTAAAGCAGATATTTTAATGCGTCTTTGCCAATGCGTTTCTACCCCCTATTTTCTCGCGTGAGAACGATTGAATTCCCCCCCCCCCCCAGTATCTTCATTCCTTCGACGACCTTTGCATGACGAAAACATGCCCGCAACAAGATGTCTTCCTATACACAGAGATAATTGTATGACGATCACGTTAATTGTAGACGTGCGCTATGCATGTGCATTGAATGTCATCCGCCTCGGACCTCTTTGGAGAACTTATAGCGCTTCCACGTACCCTATGGCTAAAGAGGGCGCGAGAGAACGAATGCAATTTTGTTGGTTGGGTAGGGGGGATCGTAGAAAACAATTTGAGAAACATTGCTTTATAAATCCCTGTAGGTATACTAGTAACATTAAAAACTGTGGATGTAGGAATCTCATTATCTCATTAGGAATTAAGCATTATGCTTGTATGGGCCCGGTGGCTGAGTGGTTCTGAACCTGAGGTCCTGGATTCAAATCTCGGTGAAGATTGGAATTTCGAATGCCTGGATTTTTAGGGTGCCCTGAGTCCACCCAACTCTAATGAGTACCTGACTTTAGTTGGTGAAAGTAAAGGCGGTTGGTTGTGCTGGCCACATGACAACCTGCTTGTTAACCGTTTGCCAAAGAAGCAGGTCAAGGTCTTAAAGGGGAACCTTTTAACTTTTAATTCATGCTTGTACAACTGATAGTCTCTAACGAGTTTTGTTTCCTCGACAGATCCAGTCAAGCGTGATTGGAAACAAGGCCAAGTCAAATGTTGATACAACGAATGGACCTCATTCACCAATAGTAAACAAACAACATTTAGCCACGTGGTGCTTTATCTCTTCTATATAATTTACGATCTCATGTTTAATTCGTGATGGTTGTCACGTGACAGTTTTTTCCATTGTTTTATTAATCAGATCACGTGACTAAATGTTGTTTGTTTACGATTGGTGAATGAGGTCCATTGTGAGAGAACTCTTTCACTCCACTCACTTCACTCTGAATGAAATACACAATTTGAAATGAATTCTGTGCCGTGACAGAAATGTGCATCAAAATGTTTTATTGTAAACTATTTTCTTGAATCAATCTTTCCTTGTCAATTCAAAAAACGTTATATAGTTTTTACGTCTGAATATCTCGCGTCTTGTCGCATGCCACACAAAGTGTATACTACTGAAGGAAAAAAAAGGAACATTGTCAATTAAAAATCTTAGAAATGAAATTTAATGAAAAAAATAGAAAAACAGAGATATTATTAAAGAGACTTAAAATTCCCTGTCTGTCTGTAAGGCTTAGTGAACACTATGTCGAACATGAAATAAAAACAAGAGATAACTACACAATCTTCCTAGACTCTTCTCTACCAGAGTGGTTCCCGAGTTCACTTCCAACGCCTGAGAAAGTTTTAGCCCACAAGTTCGAAGTCAGGTCGTTCCCTTTGTTTTTAAATACATTTCAAAAGCGTTCATTCTCTCCCCTTTCCAACTGGTCCACACAAGTGATTCGATCATAAAGTAGTCAGAACTCTAAAGCATGAAATTGCATTAAATAAAAACAATTGGTAAAAAAATATTTCTAACCGCACAGATTTATAATTGTTCGTCTAAGCTAGATCAATTAAAATTTAATTACATGACTGCTCAAATCTAATATAACCTTTCTTTTCTATATAATTTTTTTTGTTTCACATTGCACTTACGTATTGTTATCTTTGATCGATTGTACCTTTTATTGCAGCTTTTAAATTTTTTATTTTAGTATTTTGTTTAGAGAATATTTTTAAGCTTCTTGTAGCGTATTCTCACTTGCTGTGTATTGATTTATTCATTAAAACAAACAGTTTCATAATTTGAGATATTATTATTAAATGACATAGAATAAAAATGGAATAACAACCAAAACAGTTGTGGCCAATGAAATCGAATAGACAGTGTTTACTTTCAGTCAAAACCTACAACAATATAAATAATGGGATTCTGCACCGACTCTATGGGAAGTATTAACATCCAGTAACGCTCATTGTCTCTGGAACATAAGGAACGTCATTTACGTGTTTGAAAGTATGGGACTAGATGAAGGATGTAATTAGCAAAAGCATCACTATTGGTAGCCCATTCAACTTCAATAGTGACAAAAAATGTTTAAAATAATATTTTCAGGACCCATTACCACGGCTGCCTTCACCTTCAGCAGGAAATAACTCAGTTACCTTCCTTTGAAAAAAAAATACAATTGTTACAAAAACGTTGGCAAGTCATGAAAATTACTTGTTGAATTACTTATATATGAATAAATTACTAATGTGTGCAATCAGTAAGTAAAGAAAAAGGGACAAAACTAACCTCGTGATCAGGTGCGGACTGAGTGTTTAAATTGGCTAACACACACACGGTCCCGAAATGTGTTTTTATGTAAGCACCCGTTAGTAGCTGACGCCATACTGAGAAAAGTTTGATTAGATAATGTATCAATAGCTGAACACGAGCAGCACAGGCAACACGCATATATTTAGTTCAGTGTAGAATTTAGTCTTTTTAGTTGGATACTACCCTTTACTTAATAAATAAATCTACACCCCAAAGCGGCCACAACCTAAGCTATTGCTTTAATAATTTATAGATGTCAATTTCGATCAAATTATTAATACATTTATATCTAAATTAAGATTTAGATGTGGGCTCTATTTGGACTGATTTAGATTGTCGTTAAGGGTATAATTAGGATTCGCAGTAGCTGCTTGCTATAAGATATGCCTTTTTTTTAAGCTTACAAGAAAGTAAAGTTTGTATCAAAACCTTTTTAAAATTAAAATTTAAATCCGTAATTCAATCAATGAGTTAGTTAATAAATGGAGACATCGTTTCAAAATGAGCCATTGATACTTTTTTCCATTGCGATCTTAGATGCAATTTATTTTGTACCAATGCGAGACTCAATGAATGAGGCTTAAGTTAATGAAAAAGTCAGTGACCTTTTTTAAAAAATTACCTCCCCTGAATTTTTTGAAAAGTTGCGTAAATTTATTTAAAAAAAAAACTGTTTGAATAACTGATTTTAAAAATTAAATTTTTCGCTTTCAGAAAAGAAAAAAGTGGCCGTTGCATCAGAACATTGAAAGATCTAAAATATCATGATGTCGGATTTTCATACATTTTCTAGTTTACGAGATCTTAACTGGATGGACGGACAGACAGACACCACAAAACTAATAGCGGCTATTTCCCTTTCGGGGCCGCTAAAAATGAGAAATCTAATAATGTTATCCTGTATGTTTCGCATGTCTCGCCAATAATTTATATGGGTGAGTGAGGCATGTCAATATCAAGTAGGAATCGGACATTTCATAGTTTGTATGTTTTATATGTTTCGAAATCCCCTTCAGAATTGAAGAGTATTACATCTTAGCCACTATCCCGCCAGCTCATATTCCGTAGGGCTCAGGCCAAACTTCGACTCACGGTGCCCCGGCTGCGGGAAAGAAGGGGAAACCATGTTTGATATTCTCCGCCTCGACAGGTCTGGGAAACCACAAAGTCTCGACTTGCATGGTGAAATGTATGCACTACGCAAAACAGCAGGGTTGCTGTCCAGGGCTTTTGCAAGAGATGATTTGAACCTCTCAAGCCCTCACTTAAATGAAGTTTGATGACGATGAACTGTACATCGGCATTGTTACTTCTGCGACTTCTGCCTCTGGGTGCTTTCTTAAGGTACAGATCCAATACTATGTGTCAAATGAAACTTGAAACACATAGCAATTATTAATGACGGTAGGTTGTATTTTTCTCATTTGTTAAGGTCAGATGCTGATAAAATAATTTCACAACTTGTTTATGACAAAGTAAATATGCTTAGTCCGACAAAGCTAGACCTCCTGCCAGTTTGTCCTCGAACGATGTACCTGTATTTCCTTACTTTCGACATTTATCGTTAATTTCAACATTAAGGAGAGATGCCTATACGTCCCTGTCACTTCATTATGTTTAGTGGTGACAATATTTCTATTGAGGTTCAGTCTTTCTTATTATAGTATTAATGCAGAACTTAAGATTTTGTCGCCATTAAAAAAACGGACTTTTTTTTTAGCTGACCGCGCCGGGTGACACCCACCCTAGTGAGGCCACTGTTTACACTCGTGCATAATGTTCCGGAACTGTGGTGTAACTAGCTTACTAGTTCTTATCTTTGTGACTGCTTTCAAATCACAGTCAGTCAGCATCGACCTGTTCTTAAACTTATTAATTTTCAAACCAAAGAAAAAATGCTTGTTCACTGTTATACGTGGACCCAAATAATGTAAAAAGTTAAGTATCAATTTTGTTTTTATGTGTGGAAAGACAGCTTCTGGTACCCATAAAGCTTCCGCGGAAGAATTGACTGGTACTTCTCTTTGAGGTTATAATTTGCTTGGAGGTATTTCCTCTGGAGCTGAATCAGCTTCTGTACTAGATGGTGAAGTGAGGATATTGAAAACTGGTTTCAAGCTCTTGACGTCTTAAAGTCTGCTTTCAAATTCCACGTTTTGTATTTTTCAACTATTTACAAGAAATAATTTCACCTATCAGCAAAGGAAAATGATTAAAAAATGTTTTAAAAAATGATTTCAATTGCTTGCCTGTAGAAAACTGTGGTACCGAACATCGGAGTGATATGTTTTTACATCTTGTAGTACTTCTCAGAACTACTTGTGGCAAAGTCCCATTAGCTCTGATAAGTTTGATCGCTGAGATACATATATCAATAACATGTTTGATATTCAATGCAGCTTTGTGCAAACTTTCCTGTGTAGAGTTTATGGTTGGGATATTGTTCTTTAATTTATTAAAAAAAAAAAACTGTTGTACTCATTCAAAGCACGGGCTCCATCAGTTGTTACACTTGCCATCTTGTTCCAAGCCAACATAACGCTTTCTACACAGTTCTTCATAGCATTGAATGAATTCTGGCCTGAGTTTGTGTCTTTGACGAAATGTTTCGAAATATTGCCATTAAGCATAATCTTCATTTGCTTTAGACTTTTTAGAATGACAAGTAGAGACAATGTTTCTTTAACCTCTTCATCACTTCATCATAAGTGATAAGAAGATAATTAAAATTATTTAATTTAAATATATTAGTATTTTTTTTACATATTTAATCCGGATTTCTGTAGGGGACCACGGGCCGCATAAAACACTCTGGCGGGCCTCATGTGGCCCGCGTATCGTAATTTTGCCCACCCCTGCTTTACGTGTAAGAAAATGATATCACCGTACGAGTCTTGCTAAGCCTATCTTTCAGATATGTTGATTATGTCCCTTTACTTTTGCTGCACATCTGAATGTGTCTACGTTTGTTTTTCGGCGGGTTCTTTTAATATAAAGCATCAAAGGTCGCAGGTCAAAGGTCGACGAATAAAAGAATTGTCAGTTCAACCAGGTATGGAAATCGAGAATATCTTATCCCCCAGGGTAATCAGGAAAAGGTCAAACAAGTCTGCTACCATGTGTGTGGGGGGGGGGGGGGGGTCTGTTTTTGCTTTCTTTTAGCAATCTTGATTTTGAGTTAAAATTAAAATGTACAATACATGTTTCTAAGCCTAGCATTCGTCTAATAGATTTTTTATACATGAAAAAAAAGGTGGCCTGTACTTTAGCATTCAATGTAGGTTTACCTTCGTATGATATTCCTTCAAAATAAAAAACAACAAGAAGATTTTAAGGAGAGTTTGTGATTTAATATAAACTCAAATGCGGCCCATTAAGGATCCAGCCGTGGGTCATCTGTTTGGCAAATTATACAGGTGAAGACCTTTTTTTTTTATTTTTTCACACGAATTTCGGAAGCTATAAAGTACGAGCTTTCAACAACTACAATCTTACATAGACGGAGTGAGTGTATTATTGGACCGGCTGGCGTTGTCGTTCAGATTTTTTACATTGTCAATATCCATAAATATTTAATGAAATCATTGCTATGAAATTAAGGTTCAGGATGATTTGAATGGTACTTTTATTAATGACTGATGGGTGAGTGGTCATTCTGCTATTCTGCTATTCATGACCTGTGGTCAAAGTCCATCAAGTGGTCAAGTGTTAAAAGATTTGTGGATTTTATAGTGCCTGAAATGCAAGTAATTATTAAGCTAAACACTGCCTTTTTCTATATAAAACAGAATTGATTAAGTACCACTAATTAGTTGGCTTTTTGGTAATTGTACAAATTGAGTCATGTTTTGTCATCGGCAATGAATGATTGTGCCTCGTTTAAATGTGATTTGGGAAGGGAAATGGGAGTGTTCAAAATATGTATCAGACAGACAGACAGACAGACAGAGTTGATATAAGATTTGTAAATGAGTTTCATTTTGATTATTTTGAGTATGTCATCTGTATACTTTTATTATTTGTAATGACTGCCTAGGTAGTACTTGTGCTTTGTGGCAGAACAAATAACATTGTTAACTTGTTCTCTCGAGTTCGAATCCCGATTTGAGCTGAGTTGAGTTTATTGAGTTGAGTTTATTGAGTTGAGTTTACTGAGTTGGGTTTATTGAGTTGAGTGTATTGAGTTTATTGAGTTGAGTTTACTGAGCGCTTAAAGGCAGCTCGTTAACCTTCTCCAAAATAACCTTCCTACTTGTACCGGCAAACAAAAAATTGTACTCTAAAGCACTGAACTAGATAGACTCAGCTAGAGCATGACTGATGAGCTCATACAAAAGATGTTTTTAAAATTCGTATTTTTTATTGTATAATTTGATTTTGTGAAGACCCCTCCCCATTTTTTTTTCTGTTCAATGTGATGCCACACATTCCACATGGCCATAAATCTGACAATGCTGAGGTCTCCCAGGCGTTAGAAATTATTTTCTGATCAATGTCATTACTATGTGTGTCTTAAATAATGTCGCGAGACATATGTAATGGAAACTTACAATTTGCAAGATCTAGGATTGATAAAAGTTGCCGGGTCGTATTTTTGCGCCTCGGACCGTCATCAAACTAGCCCCGCGTTCGAATCTGCCAGCTGCTTTCCCTTCCCTTCCTGCCTGAGGTTAAAGCTAGGACATAGAACGTAATACTCTTATAGCAGTTGAAAAGTCTAAAAGATCCCGAACAAAATAAAAGATAGTCTGCTTCATAAAGACATATACTTATATACTATTTACTATTCTATACTATTTAAATGACAAGATCAACTAAAATTGGGACATACAAAAAAAACGCGGGAAAAGAAAAGGTTGTGGGAAGGGAAAGAGTAGTATTGTGAATGATTCATGTGTGGAATGACCTTCACCTTCAGACTAAAACGCATACGCACTTGGTTATCGATCCTGGTTACTCACGATTAATTGGAAGCACGCGCAGTTGATACAAGATCGATAAATCAATCATCTCCTTTAGTCTCAGACCGCCTCTTGAATTAAGTTGTTCCCACTTCACTCCCATGACTGAGATTCTGAAAAAACACGAAGTATGAACCTTGTTCTTTGAATTTAAAATATTTATCAAGTAAAGAATTCATTGATTTCTTTTTTCAATTCTTGAATCTAGTCCATACATTTTCAATTTATGACTTTTTAAATTAGCGCCAAATGATGAAACTTGACTGATTTGATTCAAAAGTACAAAAAACGTAAACAAACAAATTAGGTCGTCTGCCACGTGAGCAATAGTGAAGACAGATGTTGCTGACGTCTGCTATAGGAGAAAGTCATTATGAAACACACACGCACACACATATAAAGCAGTAAAAAATAGCTTTAAAGAAATTTCTGATAGAAATGATTTGGACTTATATACTAGGATTGCAGTAGTGCTGTACCTTGTCTGTTGAAAACCTGTGTCGGTTTTAATAGGAAATGCAGACCCTGTATACAGTTGGAAGGATGGCTGCCTGGTCATGCGGTTTGAGCGCTGGACTGTCGTTCGGATTTATCGGTGGTCGAGGGTTCAAATCCTGCCCGCTGCCATCCCCCGTCGTCCTGCGGGATGTTTGGACTAGGTAGTAAACTATCTCTGAAGGAACATCCGAAACATGTAAAACATTTTACAAACAAGGCATACGGTTGCAGTAGTTAATTATCGGAGTGCTTATTTTAGTCTTGTTCAGTGTTTCCCAAACTATGTTCCGCGGAGCCATAGTGTTCCGGGAGGCCTGACTAGGTGTTCCACGAACTTACCTTACCTTACCTTACCTATCCCTTAGTCTGTTGGATCGTTAGGGCACCAGGCAAGACTTGTCGACCGTCTTTCTCCATTCCTCCCTTTTTTGCCTTGTTTAGAACCTCTCTCAATGGCAGGCACGTCCATTCTTTAATGTTGTCCTCCCATCGTTTTTTCTGTCTGCCTCTTCTTCTTTTGCCTGGCACTGTTCCCTGAAGGAATGTCTTTGCGAGCCCCGTAGATCTTGTAATGTGGTCATAGGTTTTAAGCTTTCGTCTTTTTACAATAGTTAGCAGGTCATCATGGGCTCCGATCGCTGCAGTAATCCTGTCTCTGATTTCTTGGTTTGTGATGCGAACTGTATACGAACTACTGGAATAAATAAACAAGTAGACCACCACTTGAATACGCTCTTAAAAAAAAAAAAAGCAAGTAGTATTCCGCAGAATGTGCGAAGTGTTCCGTGAAGGACAAAGTTTGGGAAACACTGGTCTAGTTACAAAGCATCAACTCTGTCTGTCTGGTGAAATGTTTGTGCACATTATTTCTCCCACACACAATCTTGGATCAAACTGAAATTTCGCACATCTATCTCTTTTACCTGACAATGTAAGAATCAAAGTTAAAAAAAATAATATAAAAAGTTAATTAACTATTGGTAATTAATTATTTTGTTTTGGTATATCCAACAAAAGAAAGAAATTGTAATTGACTGAAGTAGTGGTATAAGCTGAATTAGTCCCCTTTAAAGCTCGCCGCTTTAAAGTAAGTTTGAAACAAATATATAGGCTACAATCTTTTATTTTCTAATCTCTTCCCTATCGGAATGGTTAGTATAATGAGGCTTGAGCCATGAGTTTGAATTCAGATCGCACCCTCTTTTTTTTTAAATAAATGTTTTTAAAAAGAGAATTACGGTAAAATTCAAACAGATATATGTCCCCCCCTCCCCCCCCCCTTCCCATTTATCCAACTGGTACAGATAAGTAAAAGATAATAGCGAATTGTGAAATAGCGCTAAACAAAAAACAATTGGTAAGATATATCTATTCGCAGATTTATTGTTGTTGGTGTAGATCTATAATACATTTTATTACATGACTGATGCAAAATAATCGATACCATAACACTTCGTATAAGTTGTTTTTTTTTATAAGTATTTTCTCATGTTTATCTTTTTAGATGCAACTTAATGTCAAGGCAGTTCTCGTTCTTTGTTAAAATAGAAATATAGTCAGATAGAATCTGATAGATAGATAGATAGATAGATAGATAGATAGATAGATAGATAGATAGATAGATAGATAGATAGATAGATAGATAGATAGATAGAGATAGAGATAGATAGATAGATAGATAGATAGATAGATAGATAGATAGATAGAAAATAGATAGATAGACAGACAGACAGACAGACAGACAGACAGACAGATAGATAGATAGATAGATAGATAGATAGATAGATAGATAGATAGATAGATAGATAGATAGATAGATAGATAGATAGAAAATAGATAGATAGACAGACAGACAGACAGACAGATAGATAGATAGATAGATAGATAGATAGATAGATAGATAGATAGATAGATAGATAGATAGATAGATAGATAGATAGATAGATAGAATCAAATAGATAGATAGATAAATAGATAGATAGATACTTGTGTAGTTCTTCTGTCGCTATCTATCCCATCCATAAAATAAAGACAACTTTGCTGATCTGATGAACAAGTTGACATATACGTGAATGAAGGCTTTATATAATAAATAATAATAAAGATCTTCCTGCAGTGAACAGTTCCAGGCAAAAGAAGGAGAGGCAGATAAAAGAAGACAGCATCAAGGAATGGACAGGCCTGTCAATGAAATAAACTCTAATTCTATCAACAGACAGAAAGGAGTGAGATGGTTGTCACATCATGTGTGATACCCAAATGAAATTTTAGGCTTACTCAACGCTCAACTTATCAAATTAAATTATAAAACTGTAGTTTCTAAAAAAAAAATCCTTTTTCTTTTCTTTTAAACTAACATGTTTGCTTGGTTTCCAGGCAACTTCTATTGCTTGCATTAGACGACCGTATTTTTCCCTAAATGCTGATTAGAGTGAAACCAAATACATTGAAAGGATCGTAAAACATGCATTGGTGGACGGCATCGTAGGAGGGGCGTTATTACTGGGGCTTTATAACTGGGGCGTCTTGGTGCTCTCCACTGGCTCGTAAATCTCTCCTATGCTGAGGTTGTTCCATGCCCCCATGGTGTTTCTACCCGCATAGCGAGATAACGAGACCGCTAATGGTGGCTCTTAGATTCTGTATACATAATAATTAAATCTAGTTATTTTATATTTTATAAAACTAAAGTTGTGATTATGTTGTAAGCCACTGAGTAATTATTTAAAACATAGAAAGTAACACTATTTGATATATCAGTATGGTGTTTGAAATATTGGCATACAGGCAAAATCTAGGACGAGTTGTTTTAGGACTTTTTTTTTTTAGAATTCTAGAACACACCATACGTGAAACCACATTCGAATCATACGAGAAACTAACATAAAAGAAACGAATTAGAGTCAATAAGGAAGCTACTGTCAGTCACAGGAGAACTAATAATGAAGAACAAAGGCAGAATCTAAGGCAATTCAAGGGAGAATCTAAGCCGATTCAAGGGAGAATCTAAATTGAAAAAATAAAGAGAAAATCTGAAGAACGTTTTCCTAGACCTCCCCCCCCCCTCCCACATAGATACTGTCAGTCACAGAAGAACTAATAATGAAGAACAAAGGCAGAATCTAAGGCAATTCAAGGGAGAATCTAAGCCGATTCAAGGGAGAATCTAAATTGAAAAAATAAAGAGAAAATCTGAAGAACGTTCTCCTAGATACTCCCCCCCCCCCCCCCCCATAGACAGAGATTGGACTAGAGCTTGTTAAAGCACGAAAGCTGCGCTATACAAAATTCATTTTAAAAAGATTACAAGATAATTAAAAGAGTCTCTGCAGTATTATCGGATACCAAGAGGTTGTCATTGGGAAAGCAACTATAAGGAAACTAAGCTGAACATTAACGAAACTAATGCAGAGAACAAACGTTTGGATCAATTATTTTACGGAAAAAAGAATTGTTAAAACTAGCACGATACTGTGCTAGTTGCGTACAAACTCCCGTTCCCCCTACAAGTAGAAGACAGGTTTGAAACAGTCAAAAAGGAACAGTTCTGATTAGAAACAATGTGTTTGTACTGTGTGTTTGTGTTCTAGAAGGAAAGTGTGTGTGGAGGGGGGATTTTATTTCTTTATTTTGCAAATTATTTCAACTGTTAAGTAAAAGTTATTTGCTTACTTACATCCATTATGGTTCCCCTTTCAGACCTTGCGATCTATGGGGCAGATGATATTAAGGTCATCTGTTTCTATGCCAAACGATTAACGTGCAGGGTGTCACGTGGCCAGCACAAAGCCCAACCGCATTTACTCAAAACTAAAGTCAGGTACCCATTAGAGTTGGGTGGACTCTGGAGCGCGCTAAAAATCCCGAAATTCAAAATCCCAGTTTCACCAAGATTCGAACTCAGAACCCCAGGTTCGGAAGACGAGCGCTGAACCACTCGGCCGCTGCCCCCCTTACATCTATTATATTCCAATACAATTGTATACACACAAAGGCTAACACAAATACAAATATTTTCTTGTATAAATACATAATACATGTATTCAATTTTGGCTTGAAATTAACAATAGTACTGCTGGACTCGAACAGAACGCAATGTTGCAGGTTTTCTTACAGGGCAGAAAAAAACACACATAAATAACCAACATTTTGGTGTATCCGGTCCACAAATAAAGCTTTTTTTTTAAAAGGTTTGTGGTCATTTTGGTGTACATTTTAGAATTATAGAATCTTATAGAATAATTTTACTGAACAAACATGGCAACACAAACTGTCTTCGTCAACCAAGTTGTGGATACACAATATTCCAATCAACCAATTTAAGGATATAGAATATCCTAGTCAAACAAGTTGAGGATACAGAATATCAGTCAACCAATTTAAAGATGATATAGAGTTCCCCAGTCAAACAAGCTGAGGATACAGAATATCCCAGTCAACCAACTCTAGGGTACAGAATATCCCAGTCAACCAACTCTAGGGTACAGAATATCCCAGTCAACCAACTCTAGGGTACAGAATATCCTTCTCAACCAAGCTGAGGAGATTTCCTTACAGTCAGTAATGTATAGACCTCTTTAGAATATCTTCAAACTATTAATTACATTTGCTCAATTCATTCTACATGTACTGTTGTTTTTTTTCTCCCTTTCTCTCTCTCTCTCTCTCTCTCTCTCTCTCTATTTCTTTTCGTCCCTCTTTGTCTTAATTTAAGCCTCACTGCTGCCTCTCGGTAATCCACCATTTGCTCTCTGTATTTATCTCAATTATCCAATTCCTAATATATCCATCAATCCACCCTCCCCTCTCCATCAACCCACCCTCCCCTCCGCGACTCAGCCTCCTCTCATTGCCATCAAACCTACTCCTCCCCCGAGCACATTCTAATGAATGCTCACACTGTCTACTTTATGCTTTTAAAATAAACAACTCACCCTCCCACCCCCATTCCCTAATCTTTATACCTGACTTCCAGCGCCGTTTCATGCCCCCCCCCAACCACATACCTTTTCTTCTTGCACTTCGAGGGCGCAATGACTTTTTAGAGTAGCCCCCGTCACTCCATCCCTTGGATTTTTTACTCCTTTCTCCTCCCTCTTCCCCCCTCTCTATCTTTCTCTCTCTCTCTCTCTCTCTCTCTATCGTTCTCTCTCCCTCCTTTAACCTACTTTCAGCAATTGCTGTGAGTGAAGTTTGTCTTGAACGAGCCAACAAACGTGAGTTAAAAATTCTTCTCTCCTCTTTCCCACCCTGTTCTTCCCTCCCCCCACTCCCCTTGCTACACTCTTCAGTTCAGACTGACGTCTCGTCTACTGATGAAAAAAAAAAGATATTTTTTTTATTTCTCTGAGATTCAGACGTTGCATAAGGCAAGTAGCAGGCTTTTTGAAATTCATAACCCTGGCCACTTTTGGAGGCTTACATTGCAAGAGAACTTAAGAAAAGCCGTTTGGGTTTTTTTGTAACTGGGTTAGAGTGAGTGTTTGAAAGAAGACTTCAATGCACAGTTAGCTCAATGGATTGTGTATATCACGTGGTGTGCTGATGAATCAAGTGTATTGAAGTGATTGTTTGTCAAAGTTAATGTCACTCTCGGTAATGTATTTCTTTACATTGTTCTAACCAATAGTTCGATATGACGAGACGTAACAATTATTTTTAAAAAATCAGAGCTTATTCTAGATCTCCAATATGTAAGATGATCAGAGCTTATACTAGATCTCCAATCTCTAAGATGATCAGAGCTTATACTAGATCTCCAATCTGTAAGTTGGAGCTCTTTTCAACTTAAGTGCATTATTTTATATTAGTGCAATAAGAATATTTGGCACAATTATTTCTTTTACCTTACAAAAGAAAAGCTAATAAACAAAAAAAATAGTTAATTACCTATTGGTAATATATTATTTTGTTTGGTATCTCCAAAAAGGGACAGAAATTGTACCTGACTGAAAAGGTAGTATAATTAGAATTAGTCCCCTTGATACTTTGTAACAAAGTTTGAAACTAACATTAGATAACTATTAAAAATTCTATTTTATAAGCACTTTCCTGGCACAGTGGTTAACGCTCACACTTGAGGCAGTTGTGGAGGCTTTAGCCATTGAGTTCGAATTCAGGCCGTTCAGCGATTTTTTTTTATAAATGCAATTAAAAAGTGATCACCCAGATACCCCGTTCTTTCTTTCCCCATCACTTCCCAACTGGTCCAGGCAAGTGATAGGATCATTGCGTATTGAGGAAGTTAAACGCATGAAATAGCGCTAAACAAAACAATTTTTAAAAACATTTATAATTGCACATATTTGTATTATTGTTAGTTTAGATCAGTGGTGCCCAACCGAATTCAATCTGTGGGTCATCTTAATTTCCAACACTAGTGTCGCGGGCCACGTGATCGAAAAGATACAAAAACGTAATGAAATGGAGCTGAAATTATTTTGAGACTCGTGGATCTAGTAAAAAAGAGTAAAGTTCTCCTTTCAATCTATAGGGCAGATGATGTTTCTGTGGCCTACCAATGACGAGGGTGTTATGTGGTCAGCACAACGACCAACCGCCTTTACTTTTTCCAAACTAATGTCAGGCACCCATTAGAGCTGGGTGGACTCAGAGGTACCCAAGGATCCCAAAATTAAAAATCCTCGTCTTCACTATATTCGAACCTGCGACCCCCGGGCTCGGAAGCCAAGTGCTTTACAGCTCAGCCACCGCGCCTCTTCGAGGATCAAGTACTTATATTTATTATTGGGAATATTTGAGTTTTTTATTTGACGCGTCAGAAAATGGCGTACGTTCTGTTTCTGTTTTGTTGTTATTTTGTGAAACAGCCACCACACATTTTCTGTATAAAACAAACACATTTTCTGTATAAAACAAACACATTTTCTGTATAAAACAAACACATTTTCTGTATAAAACAAACACATTTTCTGTATAAAACAAACACATTTTCTGTATAAAACAAACACATTTTCTGTATAAAACAAACACATTTTCTGTATAAAACAAACACATTTTCTGTTTAAAACAAACACATTTTCTGTATAAAACAAACACATTTTCTGTTTAAAACAAACACATTTTCTGTTTAAAACAAACACATTTTCTGTTTAAAACAAACACATTTTCTGTTTAAAACAAACACATTTTCTGTTTAAAACAAACACATTTTTGCCCAGCATGGTATCATGTCCCCCACAAAAAAAAACTAAAGAACCGTTCTCTTATCCTGGTAGGTTCTATATTCCTATATTTGTGCCGACGTTTCTGAGGACCGTAGGGGGAGCACGTCGCGGGCCGGATCTAACCGGCGGGCTGTATTTTGGGCATCACTGGTCTGGATCTATTACAAATTTAATTACGTAACTGATCCAAAACTAATTGATATAGCTATATAAGCATTTTTGAAAGTTTTTTTAAAAATGTTTTTCATGTTGAATGTTCAAAAGGTTCTCTTATTATTCATATTTAGCAGCCCCTGAGAGGACGACAATTGCAAATATTTGTGTATTTTGTGTTTTCAGCTATACAAGCTACAAACGTTTTCAATCAAGTGTTTACTTTTGTTTTAAAAGAGAAATACATTTAGCATGTATAAAAGTCGAATCTATTTTAAAACAGGATTTCATAAGTAGTGTTTCATATTATGCAAGTGGGGTGCAGCATATCACAAATAGTTTATGCACAATAGCATTTTAGATAATTTTAGGGTAAGGTTTCATCCTTGAGGTCTTCTATAAAAAATAGACCATTTACTAAATCTTCTATTAAATAATAATTCACTAACATCAGTTGGGCCTGGCTCACTTTGAACTATATTTGACCGACATTCTGTTTATTGAATAAAATAAAGATTCCCAATGTAATAATAATATTGATAGTGGTGTCATGTAATCAGTCAACATAACAATACAATAAAATCGATAACACTTTCAATATGCAGACATCTCTCCTATTTGTGTTGGCGGAGATAGGGTTGTAGTTGTTGATAGTTTGTAGTTCATAGCTTCTGATAGTCAATGTGAGAATAGGTTAAATAAACCCTGCGTATGGACCACTTTCCACACATTCTTTAAAACCTTGGGTTTTTTTTTAAATAACAATATTTGGTCAATATTTTAATTGCTTATATCTAAGGCTTTTTAAAAGCCTGAAATATGGATTTTGTGTATGCGTGTAAATTTCCCTTTCAGACTTTGTGATCTATAGGGCAGATGATGTTAAAGTCATCTGTTTCTTTGGCCAACGGTAAACGAGCAGGTTGTCATGTGGCCAGCACAACGACCAACCTTTACTTTCCCCAACTAAAGTCAGGTACCCAGTGTTCTCCGAGGTTCGAACCCAGGTTCCAGGTTTGGAAGCAAAGCGCATAACCACTCAGCCACCGCGTCCCATGTATGCATATATTAAAGTCGGTTTTGTATGATTTGGGCCTAGACTTGTTCTAGTCATTGATCATTTTCTTCCAAAAACCTCTTTGATTTTTTAATGCTATGCTTTTTTTGCCCAGATATCAGAAAATCTTAAAAAAAAAAAAAAAAAAAAAAAAACGCGTGTATGCTCTTCAACGTCTTTCCCACCAAACTTCATGTCATAGCATCGTGCATGTGGGAGTCGACATTTGTAAGAATAACTCTTTGTTGTATCTCCTGGCTTGTCTCCCCTGAGGATGTGTTGTGTTTTTTTTTTTTACTTGTAGTTTCAGTTTTAAATTCTGTTTGGATTTTTCCCTTACTTTTTTATCATCTTTTTAAAATATTATCTCTCAGAAAAAAAAAAAACTTAAAAGGAACTCACAAATTATGGAGAATTTGTTTTCGAGCCGAAATGTTAAGGTTTTTTTTAGAGAAAAAATATTTTCTACATAAACAAACCGAAAAAAAAAATCAAATTTACTTCCAAATAATTTTTTATTTTTTATTTATTTTTTTAGGACGTAAATATAAAATCCAAGACGTCATCAATTTGTTTTACCGCACGGATAAAAGAATCAAGCTAGGTTTATTGATTCTGTTAAAGCCCTGGATGAGTTAGAGCGGCATTTTCAATGCCTGTGGATTACATTGAGAGTGCTGCTGTTGACATCTAGACATTTCTGGGTTTATTTCAACAGGTAAGTCTTGTGATGTCGTTTTTATGCTACAATGTTTGTTTGTCTATGTCATTATCTTCACGTTGTCCAGAGATTTTTTCTATCATTTATTTTTTCACAATCATTTATTAATTATTTCTTCGTATACATGATGTTATGTGGGTATATAAGTTTGTGAGGTTTAGGTGTAAGATGTTGAAGGATATGTTTTGTAGTGGCGTAGCAAAGTACACATGGGCTCGGGGCCATTGATGTAATGTAATGAACAAGAGAATTACACGAAAAAACAAAATCGTTGACCTCTATGAATGAGTAATGGAAGTACAGAAGTTTCAATGAGTGTATGTGTATCAGTTTGCAAGTAATGGTCTCCTTCAAAACATGCCATATCTAATTAACTCCCTATATATATATTTTATAATATATATACATTGCTTTTTTTTGTGACAGCGTACCGGCGCCTTTTTCAATGTGGGGAAAAAATATGACTTTTCTTGTATTTTAACGT
Source organism: Biomphalaria glabrata (assembly GCF_947242115.1). Lineage (NCBI taxonomy): Eukaryota > Metazoa > Mollusca > Gastropoda > Planorbidae > Biomphalaria > Biomphalaria glabrata. The sequence continues at coordinate 24,267,211 of NC_074722.1, forward strand.
TTATTATTAATTTATTAGTAGTTAAAAGTTAAGCAATCCATCATTGAGTACCGGCACCTATTTTGTTTTTACCAAAAAAAAAAGCACTGTGTATGTATATAGTTATTTAGGATGAAAAGTTTTTATATTATATTCTTAATAGGAAAATTTGAATATAGAGGAGACGAACTTATTTCAGGGTTCACAAATTAGTCTGAACTATCAATAGGTTTTAAGCTTCATGTTAAGTCTACTTTTGAATAAGTATTATTGCATTTTGGATTAAATGTGTATTACTGCTTGATGTAAATTGTGCAATCTTTTTCTCGATTTCTACTGGCGGATTAAAGTTATTTAAATTGGTCAACGGGTAGTCTGTTATTTTCTCACCGACACGAGTATCTTCGACTAAAATTATGATCTGAAAATACCAAGACGTATGACCATTTCGAATCCATTGTAACACTAAAGCTTGTTACATACTGAGCCTGCTTTCACTTTTAATAGTAAAGCAAGTAAAACATACAAAAATACTTGTAAAAAAAACAACTTCTTATATTGTGCGAAACCGCATCGATAATTTTGAATCAATCATGTAGTTTGTTGTCCAAAAGGGTATGCCGTTTATCAGTGGATGATACTTTTTTTTAGATTCGAAAGCACTTTTAGATTTTTTGTCAAGCCAGTTTAGTCAGCTGTATTTTGTCACCTTATTGGTACCTTTGGTTGACCTTTGGATGGAATATGTTGGCATAGTTATTACTGTAAACATTTGAGTTAAATACTCTTCTGGTCCTGCTACTTTTACACGCATGTATACAAGAATCCCATTTGCTCTTTGATATAAGCGAGGGGAAAAAAGAAAGCTGTTCAAGCCTGAATTCAACTCGTGATTGACAATAAATTCGTGTGCAAAATTATAAATACGTGTGCAAAGTTTCAACTTAATCCGAGAATGGCAAGTGTAAAAGATTTTAATCAGACAGACAGAGAGACGGAGTGACTCGATAAAAGCTCGACAAAAACGATTGGGCTATGCACTAACGACACCATGTTTCAAAACTGAGAATGAGCCTCGACTTTATTAAAATATTTTATGTTACCTAAAAATGTATATCCCCTGAAAAAAAAAAAGGCAAGGTTATATTTTATTATATCCAGTTTTTATCAATTCCATCCCAGCGCTTCAAAGAGCCTTTACAATGTGGATTTTTTTCTTATTCTTTGTTTTACCTAATTATGCTGCTGTATTTCCTGTGTATTTCCTGTTGGTCAATGTATTCCCTTCATAATTTGAAACTTTGATATTGTAAACGTGTGTTTGTGTGCGCATGCGTTTGGCGTTTGATATTCTTTGGCTGTTAAAAAAAAAAAGCGCGGGAATGGTAATTAAGAAACATCACGCATGCGCAATCCAATTAGTGTAGCTGGCGAAACCGGGCACAGGATGAAGAAAATATTCACGGCTTGATTATTATGCACACAGATCATTAAAGCAATCATAATCAACAGGCAACCGCCACCGAAACAACTACAGTTGTAAAGAATAAAAAGATTTTCATAAAAAAAAATGGAATCGTGACAGAATCACATTCATTAGCATTGCCAGCTACGGAACAATATAAGAGGAAGAAGTAATATTGAATCCTTTGAAGTCTTTGCCAATGGAGCATACTTTTTTTTATTACCCCCTTTACATTACAAATCGAATGTGGGGGGAGGTGGTTAAGCTATTAAAGCATTACATGTGCATAACAACTAATGAGACAAGGAGGGGAGATGGGGGAGCCTAATGAAAGCGGAAGGGAGTGCTTGGAGGTAGGATTACAGTTCTGGAAGTGATTTGGTGAGATCAGAAATTGAAGCTCACTTGCCTATATACTCTTTGCGGTTAATGTGGTCTTTCATGCAGGTCAGTGTGAACCTGCTCTCCCATGTCATGAACTAGGGGGTAATAGAAAAAAGAATGGTTGATAGGAAATGTATCGCTTTATGATCAGGTGGATGGAGAATTGGTTGGTGTTGGAAGGAGAAGTGATTTGTTCTAATTGATACACGCTGACCTAGTGAAGATCGATACTCTGCTCCAATATTTTATAACCCTAAAGAAATAAAAACGAGATTTATGTAAATGAAAGTAATAAATATTGAATGCAACTGCATATCATTAATATATTAAATGCTGATTGGTATTGCCTGTTGATTACATGTTGATTACTTGTAGAATGTTGACTCTGTGTTTTACTCAAGATTTAATACATCTCTGTTGGACAAAGCTGATACCTTCACAACGAATAATATTTACTCTAACATTTCGGTATATGCAAGGTTGTCATTATCAGAAGTGGTAATGGATGTAAGCACTCCACTACCTTTAAAATGCTTCCAAATGGCATGTGTCTCGAATAGCCTCTGACAACCAGTCCAACTCCTGGCCTTCACGTGTGGCTCAGATATTGAGTCCGGCGGAACTGTTCTCACTAACAGGAGAAGGGACAAAGGCGAGTAACTGGCGCCTTAACCAGTAAGCTTCGGGCAGGAGGGGCTCGTTAGCCATTGCTGGCTACCCACCTAGGAGAAGGAAAACTCTGAATTCAAACCTCTGTTGCCTTGCAGCTATACCCAATCATGGGAAAGGCTTCGGGAGTCAACCCTGAGGAAAAATCAGGAGCTGGCGACCCTAAGGCAGTTTGCAGCACCCAGCGCTACACTCTGGCAGAACCTGCGACGCCGCTGAACCCAAACTGTATCGGCACTGCCGTTTCTTTGGACACATCAGCTGCGTGAAGAGGTGGGGGAACTGATGTGTGGGCGACATCGTTCCGACCACAATTAATGCCCAGGCATTCATCTCACCGAGATGATCCATAGTCACTTCGCGACTGAAGGAGGCCATAGATAGATTCGGTATATAAACATTGTTAGTATTATGCGCCCTATTTTTTGTTAACTATTTAGTATCCCCTTTTGTGGCTTCTAGATCCATTGAAAATTGGGGCAGATGATATAAAGAAGCTAAAAATGGTTCGTACCAGACTTAGGGACCTATCCTGCAAAACAAAAACAGAAAGTATCCCTTGGTGACCTTAATGACTAGGAAAGAGAGATATTGTAATATTAAGGCTTGTCTTCGATTCCGAGAGATATTGTCTCTTCTTTAGAACAAACGAACCAATGGACAGATGAGACTAAGCAGTGGATGTAAAGCAACGGGGCCATAACATTGTTCACACGAGGGACTTGTCACTTCTCAAGAGAATTACGTATAAGAGACTCGAGTACAAGAGAAGCAATTATACGATAATTAAGTAAAAGAGAATTTGTCATTGAAATACAAGAGAATGAAGTACAAGAGAATGAAGTACAAGAGAATGAAGTACAAGTGAATTAATCTCTGCGGCTTCATTATGCACTATCTATAATTTCAAGGAGGTAGAACAGCATCAGGGTCACAAGCCGAAAAATGCCCGCTGGCCGTAGAGAGAGCATCACCGATGTAAAGAATATTTTTTAAGTCTTACCGTGGACACTGGGCATATAAATTTAAAGTATCCTTTAGTGGACTATGATCTAAATGTTGGTAAGTACATCTGCATATAGTTCACTGTCTAACTGAGCCATTATATACATATATATGCGCGCTTTCAGGTGCTTTCTCATCTCGTCATCATCTCTGCCTGTGGTGCCTTCTGAAGCATAGGCCACCAACCAGCTTCCTCCAGGCATCTCGGTTCTGGGCGAGTCTCTCCAGCTGTCTCCACGTCTTGCTCATCTGCTAGGCAACTGCTTCCAAATCGCGTCGCCATGTATTCCTGGGCTGTCCCCTCTTCCTCTTTCCATGGGGGTTCCAGGTTAGGGCTTGGCTTGTTATGTTGGATGCCGGCTTGCGAAGGGTGTGACCTATCCATCTCCAGGGTCTCTGAAATATATCTACTTCAATGGGCTGCTGTTTTGCTCTTTGCCACAGTTCCTCATTCGAGATCTTGTCTGGCCAGCAGATCATAAGAATCTTCCTCAGCCAGGTATTGATGAATACCTGGATTTTTTTCATGGTGGTGATGGTGGTTCTCCAGGTCTCTGCTCCGTAAAGTAGCATCGGCTTAACAATGGTGTTAAAGAGCATAATCTTGGTGGTAGCGCTTATTTCCCTAGATCCCCAGGTGTTCTTCAGCTGATGGAAGGCTGCTCGAGCTTTATCAGTGCGGGTTCTGACATCTGCATCTGTTCCTCCATGGTGGCCCATGATACTGCCAAGATAGGTGAAGCTTTCCACCTCTTCCAGTGCCTCACCTTGGACTGTAATGGGGGTATTGTTATATGCCTTTATCTTGAACATCTTGCTCTTCCTTCAGTTTATGGTAAGACCCATTCTGGCTGAATTGTCAGCAACAACATGTATCTTTTCCTGCATCTGCTGATGTGTGTGAGAAAGAAAAGCCAAGTCATCTGCAAAGTCAAGGTCATCTAACTGTTTCCACAGTGTTCACTGTATACCGTTCTGCTTCTGGTCTGTTGCTGTCTTCAAGACCCAATCTATGGCTAGTAGAAACAAGAATGGAGAGATTAAACAGCCATGTCTCACTCCTGTTTGGACTTCAAATGCCTCTGTCCGTTGTCTGCCATGCACTAGTCTGCAAATCATCTCCCCTTAAACTAGCCTACTCGAACAAACTTTCTATCTCGCCAAATCTACTAGATTTTACATTAAACTTGAACGGCCAGCTACTACCTACATATTTTGCCACATACCGCAAAGACCATTTTTCGCCTATGGTGGATTTAGAACTTGGCATAAATGTTCCTTGGATACTAATTGGAAAAGTAACATATGTAAAGTAGCCCTAAAACAAACTTAAGACGCTAAAAAAAAAAGTTTCCCAACTCTTTGAAAATATTACGATTTCATGGATCTAGGTCATATAGCCATATAGTCATATGGTTATATAGCCATGTTTACATAAGAAAAGACCGGAAGGTCACGCATGCGCGTAACAGAAGATCTAATTCTAAGATGATATATCTGCTCTTCGCAGTGTTATTTTTTTTACTAGAACACATGAACATACAACATATAGTCCATTCATTTCATTAATAAAAATAACCTTCAAATTTTGTTTCAAAAGCATTTTTATATAAATTCGTTCCCTAATGCTGCGACCTATCCGTCTTGACGTACATTTAATAGCCATTCATGATATCGCGCGCTTCTTACATTAGAAACTACCAAAGTGTCACGCATGCGCAGGACATACAAAGTCATTACATTCACGCATTCACTTTATTTATAACATTATTTTTCTTGTTTAATTGTTTCTAATACACTGTATCAGTGACTGTATTATGTAATATGATGTAACCCTAACGAACGTTGTTTCTTAATATTTTGTATAATAAGTAAACTAAAGTCCAAGGTAGCTACAAATAAAAGAATATATATGTATTATTTTTGATAGGCCGATGCTAATGTATCAAAGTTGTACGCTGAATTTAATTTATACTTTTATCCAGTGAACCAATGAAAACGGGCTCCATCTTCAAATTTATCAGGGTTTTCATTTATCTATAGCTAATGTGAATAATGGAGAATGTTCAATAATTCTAGTCCAATCCAACTGAGTTCTATACCTGTCCGAGATTCAACTCAAGTATTGAGTGCGATGCACTTCACCAAAACACCCCCCCCCCCCCCGCCAGTTGTTCTAAATAAATAAAGTCTGTGTCAGTGTTTCCCAAAATGTTACGCAAAACCCGAGTGTTCCGCGAGGCCTGAATAGGTGTTCCTCGAACTACTGGAATAATTAACTAGTAGGCCGCCATGTGAATTAATCTCTGTAAATAAAATAAGACAAGTGTTCCGCTAAATACTCAGAATGTACGAAGTGTTCCGTTATGGAAAAAGTTTGGGAACCACTGATCTGTGTAAACAATGCAAGCAAGGAGAAGTATCATGTCTTTGTTAGTCTTTTTTTTTTAGAGCTTACTTCAATGCAAGTGGTGCCATCTGTAGTAACATGGGTAATTCTTTTTATTCCTTCGTATCATCTGTAGTAACATGGGTAATTCTTTTTATTCCTTCGTATCATCTGTAGTAACATGGGTAATTCTTTTTATTCCTTCGTATCATCTGTAGTAACATGGGTAATTCTTTTTATTCCTTCGTATCATCTGTAGTAACATGGGTAATTCTTTTTATTCCTTCGTATCATCTGTAGTAACATGGGTAATTCTTTTTATTCCTTCGTATCATCTGTAGTAACATGGGTAATTCTTTTTATTCCTTCGTATCATCTGTAGTAACATGGGTAATTCGTTTTTTTACAAACCTTATATCAACACTTTGTCTGTCTGTCTGTTTGGCCAAAAGTTTGTACATGTTATTTCTCCAACACCCGATCTCGGATCAAGCTGAAAATTTGCACTATTATTTCTTTTACCTGACAACACAAGGATTAATTAAAAGAAATATATATAATGTAATGTGTGTGTATGTGAAATCTTAGTGTTACATATTCAAAATTAGGCACCCTATTTACTAATAAAAGCAACATGAGCGATCGATCAATGGTATCTATTTTTTATATTTGGTTAAAGCTTTGAATAGAAAGTTTTATGAGCCTGTAACCAGAAGCTGAAATACCTTTTCCCCTTTAGCTGCATTGTCTTAGTTAATCGTGTCTAGTTGTCAAAAAAAAAAAAAAAAGAATGTTTGTGTAAGTCTGGAGCATCCATGAATACAGCACAGCAGACGAAAATATCTCAGCGCTCATCTTAACAGTTCGGTCTGTACTGTATATCTTGTAAACTGTATTTCATTGACGAATCAGATTATGCCTTACAGTCTTGCTCCCCAAACTGTTACTTCAATATTTTACTGCAAATAAAGAAGATGAACTTTTTTGGTACCTCTCTTTAAAAGTAGATTTTTTTAAAGGCTAAAAAATGATCTGCCGCTGTTTCTTTGTTTGTATTGTTTTTTTGTTTTGCCTTTTTCAAAAGTCAGTTGCCAAATGTTCGTTTCTAAACAAGTAAGATCAAACTGACCTATGAACTTTCTCAAAATTGTTTCTGGGCGCGAGCAACTGCAACTCAGCCAATTGAAACAAATAGAGTTACAAGTAGTTACAATAAGACTAGACTCAATCATAGCCTCAGCCTGCCACCTGATGTTTTGTCCTCTGTGGTCTGGCTTCAGGCAAACGTCGACGAGACCATAACTTGAAGTAATACTTTTTTTTATTGGGGGGAGGGGGGGAGAGAAGAAGGAGGAGAGAGAGATAGTGCGAAAGATGGGTACATAGATACTACAAAGTAGCACATATTTATTTTTTTTGATATACATGTTATTTTTTAGGGATCCATCTAATAGATTGTAAACCTTGTGCAATTATTTAAATTCACACCCCCTCCCTTTTCCCTACAAAGTCGCTGTGGCTTTCCTTAGTTCCATGCATAAAGTGAACCAGTTGCTGTTCTCTGTACCTCTTTGTTTCTCCCTCACATCCACTATTTCGTGTACACATACAGCATACAGCACTGTTCAACGTCTGCTTCACATTCTGCTCACGTGTAAACAGTTGTCTCCCTTCCCTGCTACCGCCATACATACTGTTGAATTGTTTCTCGCTTAGATATACAGACTAACACACACATACTGGCTAACACACGCGTACAGACTAACACACACACACACATACAAAAGACACATTCATACAGAATTCTTGCCTCCTGCTTACGTATCAACATAGTTTGAAGATCCTCCACTCCCCATAAACCCCAGCGCTTCTTTTATTCCTCACTCTCTGTCCCAGCATCTTTAGAAGAAAAAAAAAATCAGCCAGACATAAAAAAAAAAAAGACGCGATGGTTACATTTCTTTCTCCCTTTTCTAACCATTTCTCTTTTTTTTCTCTTTTTCTCTCTCCTTTTCTCTTTCCTTCTCTTTCTCCCGTTTTCTCTCCCACTTACTCTCCCTCACCTCCTGCTCCCATTTCTCTTTCCCCTTTTGCTCTCTCCACCCTCTCTTCCTGTTTCTCCTCCTCTTTCTCTCCCTCCCCACTTTCTCTCTCTCTCTCTCTCTCTCTTCTCTACATTTCAGACCTACTCTCTCCAACATGAGAAAAAGGAAGAGGGTACTTATAAGACTATCTTATCTTTTCACAAGATGGCTGCGGAAATTAAATTTTGATCTAGGTGTGAAAACAAAATGTTTTAAAAAAAAAATGTTCATGTTAGTGGCTACGTCATGGCTAGAGATCAAAGGAAGCAGCTTTTTTGATAGTGTATCTTTTGACAGCCAGTAAAGAAGTTGAGATTGGATGCTATAGCGATAGAACACTGCACCTGACCTAGGAGTTGTCTTAGACGTTGTAACATGCTAGAACACACACAAGTTGGACCTCTCTCTCTGACTTTCTCCTACTATCTTTACATTTTTTTTTCTCTCTCTCATTTCTCACTTTCTGTCTTTTTTTTATTTCTACATCTCTCTCTCTTTTTCTTTTGAAGTATTTCTCTAGAACGCCAATGACAATCTTCAAAGCAGAAATTCAAACTTACTTCGTCTTGCTTTCCAAATGTAAGTCCAACGAAGCTAATTGCTTCAACTTGTTTTTATAACTTAACTTTCTCTCAGTTTTGAAACATTTTCTTAAGTTTTTTTTTTCATCTTTAAAAGTAAAATAAAAAGGATTTTATTCAACAAGTCTACCACCTTTATTTATCCTCATCTCTTTTTCAGTCATATTTAAAGAAGCTTTTTTCTTATCAGGTCATTATGATATGCACTCTACGAACTCGATTTACAAATAACAATTAGAGCTAATAAAATCAACAATATCTGGTAACATCTACAAAATATCTGGATCCTGAGAAAAGTACGAGTTGGTCACTCTGCCACTATAAATACTTTTCGCTGCAGCACTCTGTTGGGGGCCTCGGACTAGAGTTCCGTTTGTCTCGAGTCCCCACCCTTTGTGGGATAATATATGCATAGAAAATACTAGACGAACTTTTTTTCTCAGTCTTGCACTGCAACTTAACTTGCAGCTTTAGTAATAAGTCTTTTGATTATATTCGTTGGCCTGTGTCCTATTCTAGTCATAGCATTTTAGGAATAAAACAAACTAGTCGACAAACGGCGTAACATACGCCGTTATTTTGCAGGGCCGGCCTTAGGCCAATGCAACCTATGCGACTGCAGTGGGCCCGGCACTTTCATAGGACCTGCGCTAATTCTATGTGTAAATTATTAAATTAAACCATTTTATAACTTATAAAAGAATTCCCACAGCCTCCTGATTTACAAGGAGCACCTTGAAATCTCCTGAAAGTGCAAAATATACGAAAAGGTCCTGGAAATCTCCGGAAATAATTTAAAATCTTTTGAAAACTCATACAAATCTAATGAAATATATAAACAAAAATTGTCATTTTGGGGTGTCCTTCAATAAGAAAAATGCCAATCCAATAAGTAAAAACGGCATTATGAATTAGAGACTAAAACTATGTGGGGTAGAAATAAAAAAGAGTGATCTTTCCATGACTTCTTGGTAAAACGGTTAAGTCCGGCCCTGCTATTTTGTCATGGGTGAATACTACTTGTTCTCCCCCCCCCCCCACCTTTTCTTTTCGTAGGGTAACTCTACTAACAAAAATAAAAGAGTGATCTTTCCTTTACGTGGTGTCCAAACTCTTGAGCCATGAAGAGAATTATATATATAGATAGATGATTATACAGATGTGCTTTGACATTACTTTTCGGAAAGAATATATTATCTACATTCATACACACAATACTCAGATACAATACACATTATATACTTACACTCTACACATAACACACACAAATTACACACACAATATCCTCAAAATAATGATACATATGACAGACAATATACGCACACAATACACGTACAGAAATCACACACAGATCCAGACATTTATTCGAAAGTAAAATCTCCTCTTGAAGCTCAGCCGACATTGTTATCGTCACCTTTGTGCCAAATACTTCCCTGTATCCTGGTCTCATGGCCAGCGCATGTAATGTAGTCAGCAGTAAACTAGATCTACACCTTTATCACTGCATACATGGAGAAAAAAAAAGTATTTGTATTTTTCTACGTATAACAATTCTTTCAGAGAAGAAAAAAAATAAAGTAAATAGAAACAAATATTGAGTATTTTGTTTGTGGTAAAAAAAAATTGATATAGGTTTATTTTTTAATTATCTTATCTTATAAAATACAGACGTTACTTAAAAAAAAAAGAAGATGATTACGCCCTACGCATCCTGCATTTAGTCATGCTTGTTAACCAATGACTTAAATTCTGCCTAGAAAAGGTTCACTGCAAGGGACACATTCAATCTATATATCCTTTCTTTTTCTAACACCCAAACCAGCAATATAGACATGTTCCTCTGTGGTTGGTAACTAGAAGTAGGTAGCCATTTGGTGCCTCCGGTGTACAGTGTGAAGGAAGTGCTGACGAGGGATGTAATTGAACGAGACCCGAGAAATAGTTGGGCACGTCTCAACAATGTCAGATATCTCATCTCATATAACACAAACTAAGGAGTCTCTTAGTGATCTATTTATATAGCGACCTAGACATGGTTTAGAATCAAAAACTTATCGTGAAAATCTCCACTAAAATAAGACATGATAGATTTGCCATAAATGCCCTTGTCTCTGTAACAGTATACAAGTACATCATTGGAATATCTCCGGCAATTACAAGAGAAAGAATTCCTTCCGTATCTCCACGACTTCCTTGACGATATCCCAGACTACATCGCGCCACATGGCCTGGTTTGTAGGTCACATGACGATAAATCCTAGATGACGATTGGTTTGTTTACAGGCCAACGTTTAATGAGGCGCGTGCCGTGCTGAAGCTGGTTGAGATCTTATCAGACTGCTTTATTATTTTTCTTTCTATATTAATGTAATCCTAAAAGTCTGAGATAAACAGAACACAGCTCAGGACTAAGTTTCTGGTGAACTATAGAACGTGGCGATGTAGATGAAAATTAGAAGTGGATTGTCTAGCAATCAACCATCAGCTTTGCCTTTTTTTTTTTGCTTGTTCCGGAATTTAAACCTCGTTGTCGGTTTAGGTCATTTGACCGCAATTTACATTTAGCATATTATTAACAAACAAGGCTCTGGTCACAGGCTTTTAAAGGTGTAGGTCTTAAAGAGTTAACATATTTGGTGTATAATACGTTTGACGTAAGTTTAATTAACCTTCTGGCGCCTATTACACTTAAGTTGCTTCTTTTACATTTTGGATAATAATGATCTAATTAATAGTAACAGTAGTTATTGCAAAAAATAGAAGGTAGTCGCAAGCATCAATTAAATTGGGCCCACAATTAGTAAGGCCGGCCCTGTTAAACCAAGTCAAACATGTCCCAAAACTTTTCATCTTTTTTTCCCTCCCTCAAGCTTCAATAAAACTATAGATTTTGTTAAGATCATAAAAGTATACTCAGACATATCCCCCCACTCCGCCACAAAAAAACAAACCCAACCGTCTGGATCCGCCTTTGTTAGACATACGCTTATTTCCTCAGGGACACTCTTTCACTTTCTGTTCACACTTTTTTTTTTTTCGTCGTCTCGGTTGAGTGATTTCTTTCTGTCTCCTCTAGCAGCTCGGAAACTTTCCCTTTTGCTCTAGCCTATTAGCGAGACGTCGTCCAAGCATGGAGACATTTGCTCAGGAACCCAACCAGTTGCCATCTCGTCAGCTCAGCCCCCACACACAGGCAAAGTATCTATCAAGACTCAAAGCGGCTGATTGTACCACATACAGAGTGTTGATCTATATCATTAGCGAATAATTTACAAGAATCACCGTCAATTTAACTTTAGGTATGTTTATTCTGGACAATGTCGGTAACTTTATAATTTTAATGGCGGCTATATTTAATGCGAAAAGTAGAAAGTGAAGTTCTCCTTTTGGACCTTGCGATCTATAGGGCAGATGATATAAAGGTCGTTTGTTTCTGAGGCACACGGCTAACGATGATGGCATGTGGCCCAGTATAACAAGCAATCGCCTTTACTTTTCCCAAACTAATTTCAGGTACCCTAAAGATCCCGAAATTAAAAATCCCAGTCTTGACCAGGATTAAAACCCGGGACCCCTGGTTCGAAAGCCAAGCGCTTTACCAATCTGCCACCGCGCTTCCTAGTGCAAAAAGTAGTCACTGAGAAAACGAGAAAAAAATATTTAAGATCAGAGACAGACTTAAACGCAGTAGTTAAAACAATGTTTTATTTATAAATAACCAACACGGGATCTTCTGTTCCTTTCCCGTAACACCTAATCAATCTGGAATCAAGGTGTGATTGCCCTGTAATACATGATACATACACTGAAGTGAAATGGTTTTGGTACTTACAGAACCACACCTAAACTGAACAAGTGTTTCTAGAGTTCTTACCCAACGTGTGTCCAATCTCCTTAAGGGCTATGGGGCGTACATAAAACGTGTCTAACTGTAGTCCTAAGTTTTAAGACAGGACATTTTCAAGTATAAGGTTTGTGTGCGAACTCTCTGTTCGTCCTATATCTTTGACAGGAGATTTCCCTAAGGGCTGATCGTACCCTCATATTGCCGGAGATGGTAGTCATTTTGCTAATCAAAAAAAAAATTCCCGCCTAGTACGGAACTCAAAAGTGCATGAAGCTAATAGCATGCTTCACCTGTCTTGTAAGCTCGTGGCCTTGACTTAAAAAGAGAATAAACACTACTCTGCCCCACCCCTCAAATGTTATCAGGACACTAAATGTTAAACTGTATTTCATTGGTTGGTTTAGCGAATGTCAATCGTCTGGTTACCCTTTTCATATTTCGACTTTTTTTTATCTTTCCCTTTCCAAAGCGCGTGCTCATAATGATGACAGACGTCAAAACTAACTTTCAATACATAGTATGATAAGACTCTTAAGAACTTCCAGGTGAAAAAATGCCGTCAGAAAAATTGGATTTGGTAGTCCTCATATGGGCATGAATTGATCAATATAATTCTATTGATTTCTTCTTCATTTGATTGTCTTCTGGTTTTATTTAATTGTTTTCATGATAGACAAGTCTGTCAAGTTGAGATTTCTTTTTCTCTTTGCGAGATGCCCTGGTGGTGAAAGTATTAGAGCCTCGTAGTTTTTCCATTTTTTAAATATTTTTTTTATCACAAAGCTTATATCAACTCAATCTGTCTGTCTGTCTGCCTGGTGAAAAGTTTGAACATGAGCTCTCTCCCACTTCCCATTCTCGGATCAAGTTGAAACTTTGCACAATCTTTCGTTGTACCTAACAAAACTTGAATCGATTAAAACCATAAATCAATTAGTTAATGAATTATTAGTAATTAATTATTTTGTTTGATAGAAAAATAAGGGAAACAAATGCTATTTAACGACAGATGTGGATGCATGTATGGATTTATTCCCCATGTTACGTTTTGTCTCATTTTTCTTCCATTTCTCATTCTCGGTCAAGTTGAAATTATTTATAATCATTCACGATCGACGAGAATATACGGATATTTGAAAAAATAATTAATTAAATAATCAATTAGTTGTAATTAATCAATTTTGTTTCAAATAGCAGAAAGGGAGCTAAACCTATCATCTTGAAATTAATGGCAGTAATTATGCGGTTCTTCCCCTTAAATAACCTTTGTTTAAAAAGAGTATTCTTTTTTTTTTGTTCTTTTGCTTGTTTGTTTTCCCCTTCCCCATAAAGATGTGTCTATGTTGATATTCCGACACTGTTCAAGAAAAATGTCCATTTCTTATGTTCTGTTCTGCGCTCTTCAGTTCGGCTCTTGACTCGAATTAAGCTCACACTAATTTGTTTAAAGAAAGCATTCAGGCCAAACGCTTGTGTTTCTTTCCAGAGTTTAATCCCATAAAACCGTCGTCTGCTCAAGCTTCGCATCTGTTCCAAGAAACTTTCATACCCTCCCCCCTCCCCGGCCCTTCCGTTCCCGATCCCCTCCGCTCCCGTCTCTATTCAATTTCCTCCCTTACTGTGGCTTGAAATAAAACTACATTCCTGCAGTTTGCTTTCAAACACGTTCCTCTGCTCAATAAATTAATTATCTCTAGCTCAGAAAGAGGCTTGGGAAAAAAAAATACTGCCTCCATTTGTACATACGTTTTGGTTTACATTCTATTTGAAAATGTTTGAAATTTTTTTTTGAAAGTACAGCACTTTTTGATAGTTGATTACTTCGTAAATACGATTAGGACAACTGGTATATATTGTGAGCTATTTTTAAATAATTGACTTTATATATATATAACAGATTTCTAGGTGTCAAATTTAGGAAGAAAAACAGAACTATCTAGAGCGCAGTAGCCTAAATGTCAATTCTATAAATTCTAGATCTATATTATCTTTTATATTGTAATACCTGTTAAAAGTTATTTTACTGTATCTAACAATACTTTTTTAACTTAGCCTAATATTTTCAGTAGATAGGAAAGAATGTAGAAACAGACAATCTGAGTCGTGTCCGCTTTGAGTCAGATAGACGGACTGTAGAAACAGACAAATTGACTCTTGTCAAACTTTGAGTTGAATGAACAGTCAGTAGAAGTAGAAACAGACAAACTGAGTCTTGTCAACTTTGAGTTGAATGGACAGACTGTAGAAACAGACTAACTAAGTCTTGTCAACTTTGAGTTTGTGTAGAGACAGACAAATGAAAGTATTCCGTGAACTTGAAGAAAACAAAAAAAAAAAAAAAAAAAAGAAAGGTTTTGTTGAGCTCAACGCCAGAGCCGTTAGATTCCCTGAAGACAAATATTTTGACGAACCTGTTATCTCCGCCCTTGCTTCCAGCATTGTTTGCTGAATCTGTGTCTAGGCCCTCCTTGATTCCTGCCGCTGATTCTCGCCTTCAGCTCATTCTGAACGTTGTTCCATTTGGAATGTTCGAGGTTCTCAACTCGAAGCAAAGCGGGAAACGAAGCGCGCATGAATATTTGTAGGTCAAATCTTTAGCACGTTTGAGAGTAATCAGAGCTCGTCACACAAAAAAAAAAAGCATGACTGGAGGTTTTACAAAATTATTTTAGTTTAAAAAACAGTATCTATGAAATTTAGTGACTGATTGTTCTTTTTCATTTTGTTTATTTTAGGTGAAACTTTAATACTAAACCATCACTTGCCACTGCACAGCCAAGGGGTTTTTGAGTTTAAAACGGAGTCTGCTTATATTAGTTTAGTAAGGAAAAAAAATCCTTTCTTCAATAAATTAAGAATCTGGGGCAAAATGTACATATGATTATACTATGTGAGCCACCCATAACATTTCAGTGTCGAGTCATCAGAAATTACTTGTTAATGATTAAAATAGCTATTTTTAAATAGTTACGTAAATTTCCCCTTTCAGGCTATGCGGTCTATAGGACTGATGATGTAAAGGTCATCTATCTGTTTCTGTGGCCCACGGTTAACCAGGGTGTCATGTGGCCAGCACAACGACCAACCGCCTTTACTTTTCCCCAACTAATGTGAGGCACCTATTAGAGCTGGATGGATTCAGAGGTACCCTAAGGATCCCGAAACTAAAAATCCCAGTCTTCACCAGGATTGGAATCCAGGATATTCCGGTTCAAAAACACAATTTTATTGTTCTTCTGAAGGGCTCGTGAAGTGAAAAAAAAATACGCAGATCTACTTTATCTACTTTTTAATCGTGTAATGTGGACGCACACAAATTTCCACAAACATAGGCGCTCACAGTTTATATATGAAATGCACGCCTCGACTCTGCCTCGTATATAAAAGGCTTGTTTTGCTTATCAGATTTAGAACCGCCGGTTCCAGAGCGGAATATTTGGAGCCTACTGATTATACACAGCTATTTCCGCTACATGACGTAGATAGTCAGACAGGATAACTCCGGCAGTGCAGTAGACCTAAGCTGTTTCGAATTATCTCGCCATGGTTGGTCCAATTTCAAAGGCGCGAACGTTAGACAGACTTAATCTATTTATAGAATTAGCTAGTCTTTCAATTTTGGCGGTGTCTAAGCTGCTAGTTCTCGCGACATCAAATATCCTGATCAGAGTCAAGATTATGTAATTTTATTCTGAGAACTAAACAAACTATGTATGCACAAACTAGTGCACTATTTTGTTTATTTTTGTGCCACAAAAATTTGCTCTGAGTACTCGTTCTAAACAGACTGTGCTACCCTGACTCCAAGCAAAATAAAAAAAAAATAAAAAAAGCTTATTTAAGGGTGAGAACCGCACAATTACTCCAAATCACTTAACACTGCAAGATTAATATCCTTTTTCTACATTAAGTAAAATTTATTAATTACCACTAATTAATTAATTAATTAATTAAATGATATTTAACTGATTCATCTGTTGTCATCGACAAGGAATTATTGTGCAGTTTCAACTTGATTCGAGAATAGATAGTGGTAGACAAACATGTGAAATAATCCTCACAGACATTTAGACAGAGGGAGTTGATTAATTCACACTTTTTAAACAACAAAGTTTAAGTTGCGCTAAACAAAAGCAATTTAACAAATAAAATAAAAAAATCCCTTATCGGCATTATCGTTTCATAGATTATTATAAACTTTAAGGACGAATTATTTTCAGATAAATTCAGATCGAATCCTACCCCCCCCCCCCCACCTTTTTTTTTTTTTTTTTACCAATTTCTGGCAAGCCAAAGCCCTGGGCGAGAGTGAAGTGCAGTTTATGGAATCACTCCACCTGTTCAGTCTTGGCGACAGGAAACTTACGAGCCCTGTTTCTTGATGAATGGTGTCTTTGTAAATTGCGCAGGGGCGCTTTACCTAGCGGGACCCTATCAACGTCAAAATGTCAGGCTAATCCCTCATTGTTTGTCCTTTAGGAACTCAGGGCCACTTCATGGGGGGAAATGCTTGGCGCCCAAATCTACCCTCCCATTCCCCGAAACCCAATCTCTTCAATATATTAGTATTCTTTGGTTATCTACATGTCTCACTAACTCAAATCTTATCGCAAGTCTTTTCCCTTTATATACGCCCCCCCCCCCTTTTTTTTTCGTGTTTCACCGTTTCCTTGTCTATATTCGTATAATGGGCTCTACTAAAACTTTAAGGGTACTTAGTAATATTCCATCTCTCTCTGTCCATTGACCTTCGTCGTATGTGTGCTGTGATAGTTCGTAGGGGTGCTGTGACAGTTCGGAGTGGTGCTGTGACAGTTCACGTACCCAAAACCTTCTATTTTCCCCGGTCAGAGTTGTTCTTAGTAGATGATCAAGAAAAATCGTAGGTCGAGGTTTTTTTTTTTTTTACATTGTCCAGCTAACTTTTCTTTAAACGACTCCTTCTTAGTTACCTGTCCACTGTACCTAGCATGATCACTTTTGACTGGGAGTCATGTTTTACATTATGACCAAACCAGCTCAGCTTTCGTCTCTTCACAGTACTGATGTGACTTTCATAAAGTAAGCTATTTGTATTTTGATTTAAGACTTTGATAACTTCGATAATGTTTTTGTCAATGTTAAACTTCCTCATCACATGCCAACATGCCAAACAGGGTCCAAAGTTGTTTTTGAAGTCTATGAAGTTGTGTCCCAGTTTCTTTTAGCGTTGAAGGCCTGCCTGTTCTCTGGAAAGGACTTCTTCGTCTTTTTTTTATTGGGTCTAGATTTATTCTTTTCTCCAATCACTGATTAGACTTTTTGTTCTATAGTTTTGACTTCGTGTCAAGTTTGCTTTCTAGGGCGGTGGAATAATTAAAGATTTAGTCCATTGTTTTAGCTAAGTTTTATCGTCCCATATTTTTGGGCAGATAGATAGTAGTAGGCCTACAAGAGAAACATAAAAACACATATCTGCATATAGAAAACGAACTTATTTTATGTCAGGCGCCATTCATTAAGAAATGAAGGCAAAATAGCCAACGTGTTGGTGTATCCGGTGCAGAGAATCTAAGTATTCAAATACATCCTAGTATAATTTGTGTGCACTATTCAGCCCCAGATTTCTAGGCTCCAACTCGTGCAGCGCACTATATTTGCTATTATTAGCATAGTAAAACTTCTTTCAGCACACGTTAAACCATGGAACTATACTAACCATCAGGCGCCGTTCAAGTGCTATTTATTTTTTCAACGTAACACCTATTCAGAGCCTTCACGTAAAGTGCCATCTATTCTGAGCCGGCACGTTATGTGTAGCATGTTTACTGTCTTTGAGAAGTTTAGGCAATGTGCCGTCTATTCAGAGCCTGCGCGTAATGAAAAGTTCAGAGCCTATCATCACTTATAAGAACTCGTTGCTTTCATCCATGATACCAGTGGCTTTATTTAATATAGACTTTCTTTTTTTTGATGTCTCTCATGCTGTCAGAAACGATTTCGTCTTTCTCTTTCTTAAATCTTGCCTTTCTTTTTTTTTTCTTTTTAATGGATGCTAATTTTGTTACCTGGTTCTTCCTTTGACACCTTTTTCAAAATGACGAAATTTGAGCGTGAAAAGAAATACAAGAGAAAGAAAGTCACACCTGGAAAATACCTCATCTTGATTGATGTGACTGCACAACCTGTATGGAAACCAAATATTCTTCATTACCTGTCTACGATGGCTATGTGAAAGAGAAATTACTTCAGCATAACAATTTGATGGTGCTAGTTTCCATATAATTGCCGGGGTAGGGATGGATGCTAGACTGCGTTCATAAAGGCGCTTCGTACTTTAAAAAAAAAATAGTTTTCAAAATATGAATACTAAAACACTTTCTCTGCAGTTTTTTATTTTGGATGGTTAATTAGGTAATCTTTCATATTAAATATTAAATACAGGTATGTTCAAAAAGAGGGGTGGGGCGGGACAATCAGAGGCACAGAGGAAAATTTCATGACTGAATATTTATCGCACCTTCAAATCAAAACCCAAGACAAATGTGTCCTATTCATAACAACTATTAGAACGTGCTGCAGTTCAGAGCCAGTCAGTAGAGTACTTTCTTGTGCCAGTCAGTAGTGTACTTTCTTTTGCCAGTCAGTAGTGTACTTTCTTGTGCCAGTCAGTAGTGTACTTTCTTGTGCCAGTCAGTAGAGTACTTTCTTGTGCCAGTCAGTAGTGTACTTTCTTGTGCCAGTCAGTAGTGTACTTTCTTGTGCCAGTCAGTAGAGTACTTTCTTGTGCCAGTCAGTAGTGTACTATCGTGTGCCAGTCAGTAGAGTACTTTCTTGTGCCAGTCAGTAGTGTACTTTCTTGTGCCAGTCAGTAGTGTACTTTCTTGTGCCAGTCAGTAGTGTACTTTCGTGTGCCAGTCAGTAGAGTACTTTCGTGTGCCAGTCAGTAGAGTACTTTCTTGTGCCAGTCAGTAGTGTACTTTCGTGTGCCAGTCAGTAGTGTACTTTCTTGTGCCAGTCAGTAGAGTACTTTCTTGTGCCAGTCAGTAGAGTACTTTCTTGTGCCAGTTAGTAGAGTACTTTCGTGTGCCAGTCAGTAATGTACTTTCTTGTGCCAGTCAGTAGAGTACTTTCTTGTGCCAGTCAGTAGAGTACTTGCTTGTGCCAGTTAGTAGAGTACTTTCATGTGCCAGTCAGTAGTGTACTTTCTTGTGCCAGTCAGTAGTGTACTTTCGTGTGCCAGTCAGTAGTGTACTTTCTTGTGCCAGTCAGTAGAGTACTTTCTTGTGCCAGTCAGTAGAGTACTTTCTTGTGCCAGTCAGTAGTGTAATTTCTTGTGCCAGTCAGTAGTGTACTTTCATGTGCCAGTCAGTAGAGTACTTTCTTGTGCCAGTCAGTAGAGTACTTTCTTGTGCCAGTTAGTAGAGTACTTTCATGTGCCAGTCAGTAATGTACTTTCTTGTGCCAGTCAGTAGAGTACTATCTTGTGCCAGTCAGTAGTGTACTTTCGTGTGCCAGTCAGTAGAGTACTTTCATGTGCCAGTCAGTAGTGTACTTTCATGTGCCAGTCAGTAGAGTACTATCTTGTGCCAGTCAGTAGTGTACTTTCGTGTGCCAGTCAGTAGAGTACTTTCTTGTGCCAGTCAGTAGTGTACTTTCTTGTGCCAGTCAGTAGAGTACTTTCTTGTGCCAGTCAGTAGAGTACTTTCTTGTGCCAGTCAGTAGTGTACTTTCTTGTGTCAGTCAGTAGTGTACTTTCTTGTGCCAGTCAGTAGAGTACTTTCTTGTGCCAGTCAGTAGAGTACTTTCTTGTGCCAGTCAGTAGAGTACTTTCTTGTGCCAGTCAGTAGAGTACTTTCTTGTGCCAGTCAGAAGAGTACTTTCTTGTGCCAGTCAGTAGTGTACTTTCTTGTGCCAGTCAGTAGAGTACTTTCTTGTGCCAGTCAGTAGTGTAATTTCTTGTGCCAGTCAGTAGTGTACTTTCTTGTGCCAGTCAGTAGAGTACTTTCTTGTGCCGGTCAGTAGAGTACTTTCTTGTGCCAGTCAGTAGAGTACTTTCTTGTGCCAGTCAGTAGAGTACTTTCTTGTGCCAGTCAGTAGAGTACTTTCGTGTGCCAGTCAGTAGTGTACTTTCTTGTGCCAGTCAGTACAGTACTTTCTTGTGCCAGTCAGTAGTGTACTTTCTTGTGCCAGTCAGTAGAGTACTTTCTTGTGCCAGTCAGTAGAGTACTTTCTTGTGCCAGTCAGTAAAGTACTTTCTTGTGCCAGTCAGTAGAGTACTTTCTTGTGCCAGTCAGTAGAGTACTTTCTTGTGCCAGTCAGTAGAGTACTTGCGTGTGCCAGTCAGTAGAGTACTTTCTTGTGCCAGTCAGTAGAGTACTTTCGTGTGCCAGTCAGTAGCGTACTCTGCCACTAACACCGGAATGTCAAGTACGTCTTTATTTCCACTGATTTAATTAAAGGCGTACACGAGAGTTAAGGGAATGATAACTCTGTTGATTTTCAGCGGTCGTTAGGAAGCTCTTTAAAACATCGTTTCCTGACTTGACTGCGTCAACAACAGCTTTTTCTTGAATCTATCTTGACTCTCTTTCTTTCCAGTCGACTTCTTGTTCCTACTTTTTAACACTCGATGTTTGCACATTTCATGCTTGCTCTCTGGATTTTTACTAACTTGTGTGTGTGAGAGAGAGAGAGAGAGAGGAAAAAAAGGAGAGAAGGTTGTACAGGAGGGAAGAGAACGATGAAAACATGGTAAGAGATAATGACTATTTAACGAGTGAAAGGAGGGTAGGGAGCGACAGAGGAAGCATGGGAGAGGAAGAGGACATAGTATAAAGGAGGGCGAGAAAGAGTGATAGAGAGAGTGGGGGAGAGTTGGTTAGTGTAAGAAATAAGAATGTGAGAAATGAGGAAGAAGAGTGAAGGCAGAAGAGGAAGTATGGAAGACAGAGAGAACAAAAAAGTGTTAGAAGAAGAGAAAGAAATGTGAAAGAGTTTGATGAAAGAGAGAGCTAGAGAGAGAGAGAGAGAGAGATAGAGAGAGAGAGAGTAGAACTAGTGGAAATGGCGGAATAGGAATATTTGAAAAGAAACAGCTTTTTTTCCTCTGTATTTTTCTTTCATTATGTCTTCCCTACTTCTGACTTTTCATCTTTACTTCAAGTGAGTGCAACAAATGAAAGAGAAACGTCTTCTTCAATTACAGTAGGCCTAATTAGTTCTTAGTCTGAAGTGAAGGTGAGCTATATGGAATGAGAATTGGACGAGCTTTTTTTTGTTTTTTAATTCCTAATATTACCGCCCACTTTTGTCAATGGAGATTATCACTAGAAACTAACCAAGTCAAGGACGCCAAATAAAATTCAAAGTTACCAAACACCAAGCTTCTAACGAAAGAACTTGTAAAATTGGATTCTACAAACACTAAAAAGTACACAAATATTATCATATAACTTTTAAAAAAAAATTTAGCTTAATTTCCTTATTCTGTACACCAAATACACCAGAAAGCTATCTATTTATTAAATGAAAATCCCTAACAGTCAAAATGTTGAATTCTTTATTTCTCCCAAGAAAGACAAATTCAATATGGAAAACTCGAAACGGGCTGAGACAACAACTATGATTTGATCAGACGATACTGCGTGCCCTTCTTCGTTTAATTATAACTAGACTGTTTCATCTCTGTGACATTTTACATCTCCAGAAATGATCTTTTTTAGCTTCTTGTGTGACTAAAGAGGACAGTCCTTGATACACGGCTGCGGTCACAGGTTAAGCACCAGGCGCCGTTGCATTTTCACCCTTCTTTCTACTACTGTTGTGTATGACATCTGCAATCAGGGACCCTTCCTTTATGCTCGCTCTCCATGTAGATCTATCCAGTGCCACTTATTCCCAACTGCTAGTGTAGATTTCGAAGCGCTTCATGTCGCATTTGCATACATCCGTATACCGTAAAAGTGGGCGACCAGCGGCTCTCCTGCTTTGTGTTTGATCACCATACAGAATGTCTTGTGGAAGTCGACCTTCTGGCATTCTATGGAAGTTGCCAACCCAGCCTAGGCGTCTGCTGCTGATAACACAGCGGATGTCCTGGCATCCTGCTCTTTGCAGCACTTCCTGGTTATTTTATCTTTCCACCTTATTTTAAATATCTACCTTAGCCATCGGAAGTGACAGGAGTATAATACGGGTACACAAAATGCTAGTTAATTAGTGCTAAGTATGTAGCATTCGAATATTCTCGACTCGGTGACTGTGGAAGATTTCGACGTCTGCAATGAAATTACAAAGTCACTATTGAGTCACCCTTATACAATAAGGGTGGGTGCGTGTTGGTTGAGAGGTCAAGTGCTTGGTTTCCGAACCGAGGGGGCTCTGGTTCGAATCTCATTTAAGACTCTGGGATTTGGGAATTTTTAGGATAACCCTGGGTCCACTCCACTCTGATGGGTACCTAGAGATCGAAAGGTCTGAAAGGAAAACTTTATTTTTACTTTTAGGTCAATTTTTAAGGTCAGCTTAAGTCATGCTTAGCGTTTTTCTAGGAGTGGGTCAAATAACACGAATCGAGTAATGTCTTCCCCGTGTGCTATAAAACCAAACTGGCTCTCATATGGCATTCCATCTGGTCTATAGATCTAGTTCAGCCAGTCAATGATTGCATTCATCGATCCCACCATGGCTTCGATAAAGTGAGAGCTATGGAGTGTAGCGGGGGGTCTAATCCAAGTTTTGGATGCTCTCCAAATGTCCTCCCCAACTGTTTGCTCACTCCTCTAGAGAGATTGGTGATTAGCAGAGAGACTTACCTCATTACGTTTGAATGTTTGTTTTTCATATAAAGCTTATATCAACTCACTCTGTCTGACTGTCTGCCTGGTAAAATGTTTGTACACGTGATGTTTCCCACACGCAATCTCGGATCAAGCTGAAATTTTGCACAATTATTTCTTTTACCTGACAACACAAGAATCATTAAAACAAAATTAAGCAATTTGTTTATTAACTATTGGTAATAAATTCTTTTGTTTGGTATCTTAAACACGGTAAAGAAATGTAATTGACTGAGGTGGTGGTATAAGCTGAATTAGTCCCCTTGATACTTCGTCGTCTGAGTGTTTGTGAACACAAACCTGACAAATAGGACGAAACTATAGAAACAATAGATCTATACAATCTTCCATGTACATAGGCTCGCCACTAACAGAGTGGTTACCGTGTTGGCTTGAAAAGTATGAGAAGGCTTGAGCCATGATTTCGAATTCAGGTCGTTCCCCTTTTTTAAAAACTTTTATTAATACTTTTATTGTTAGTCTGGATCTATTACAAATTTAACTACATGACTGATCCAAACTAATTGATAAAAATACGCTTAATATAAGCTTTTTACTTTTTTAAGTATTTTTTAAAATATAAAAATGATATAGCTATGAATATAAATAAAAGCCAGTAGCGACTGCTGCCTAGCGTAGAAAAATTATCAAGCTTATAGTTGCACTACTGTCTACACATCGTTACAAAAACAGAAACATCAGATCATGGTAAACAAATTAACTTAGGCCTACTGCTACAAGTCTCTGTGACTTACCAGCCTATGAAGAAACAAATGTCAGGAACGTATTTTTTTTTTTATATACAGGCATAAGAATTAGAGGTGATGAATCGCGAATCCACATCAGCCTTGAAGTTGCTCAATTGACACACTCTAATGCCCGGGCATTGTGCCTCAACTCCATTAAGGGCATATAAAAGGCAGATGTGGAAAGTAATACGGCAAAACAATGGGTAGGGTACATCTATTGTGTCACATGCCCCAGACAATCTTTTCTGTATGTTTGAAGAAGGAGGGCACAAAAGGTTCGCGCAATGCAATAGCATTGATAAACCATCTCAGGTGTCAGTTTACTCTTATGGCTTACAAAAGACTATTTGAAAGACCACGGAACATAGATCTACATCTACATCTGAGAACAAAGGTACCGAATTAAAAAAAAAAAAAGTGCAGTCAACAAAACTTAAATCGAATTGAAGCAGTCAACGGCTCACCTGTGTAATTTGTGGTAAAATATTTAGGCCAGAACTAGGTCTTCATATTTACGTAAAATTCATGAATTTTACTTTAACCATGGATTAAATGTCATAGCTACAACAACGCGATGATTTAATCTAGCATTATTTCGACTAATGGATAAATTAATTTAAACTCGATTCATTTTTTTTTAAATCTAAGTAGCTTACGATATAACTGGTTCCTGTCGTTCTATGCTTTACTTAGGACTACTCATCGTGGACACGCTTAATGTGGGAGAGCGAGAGAGAGTGGGGGGGGGGGGTGGAGAGAGGGGAAGAGCGATTGAGAGAGGGAGGTAGGGAGAGACAGGGGTGGGGGAAGCCTATTTGTCGAGCGAAAAAAAAGCGGCAGTTGGTGTATGTGACTTTGAAGGTGTCGTCTGCTAAGAGGCGCGCAGACGACGACAGTGTAGCGCCGGTGTCTGGCGCACAGGTTGCAGTAAGAGTGGGCCGAAAGTGCGACCGTGTAGTTAATGCTCGAGTGAATTGTTATTACTGGAATATGTGTGCTAGACTAATGTGTACACGCTAGTAGATCTAGTCTAGTCTATCCCTGTATCAGTGTGTTTATCAGATTCTAAATCTATTTGGATTTCAAATAGAAAGAAGCTTACGTTTCACCAGACTCGTTAGATCTAGATCTATAGAGTCTAGATTATCATTATATAGAATCTAGACCTAGCTCAATCCTACTGTAGATTAGATTAGAGTTAGTGATTAGTAGATCTAGTCTAGTTCTAGACCTATAGACATATAGATCTAATAGATTCTAAACTCGAATAGATTACAGATTTCTAGATCTAGACTCAGTAGACTTGAGACGTTGAGTAGATCTAATTTAGTTGATCTAGAATCTAGGTCTAGTTAAAATTATCTAGGATTCTAGGGATATCGATTATCGCTATATAGATCTATTATAGATCTATAATCTAGATAGATCTAGATCTACTAGATCTAGATAGAATAAAAATAAACTAGATCTAGATCTGGATCTTTAATTCTAAATTGGAATTCCGTTCTTCAGTGGCAGGTGCTTCCCATTCTCAAGGTTTATAGACAGGTAAGTCGAGATATTTATAATATTTTTTTTTTAACCTTATGCTTATCATCTGATAAGGTATCTTCCTGGAAGCAAAGATCTACATCGTCCTGGGTTAAGCCTGCATTTGAGAAAGTGATGAGTAAAAAGTTCAGACCGGGGGGGGGGGGGGGCGGTGTGCTTGCTTTATTTTTATGATATAGAAAGAACCGGGGAGATATGAGGGAGGCAGGGGGAGCTGAACTTTATTTATCTTACGTAATGTTAACAAAAAAAAAACCCGTTCGTGGCCACTTAGGAGAGGAAAGCATTAAGAAATGCCTTGAAGATGTGTTTACGTTGAGACTCCCATGTGTGTGTGTGTGCCTAATTTGGGGGGAGAGAAAAGCAAAGGCTTGGGCCTAGTTCAATAGATTTATTTAAACTGTTTATTTTCTTTTAAGGTCTTTTAAAATGTGTCGTCTCATGTTCTATCTAGATCGAGGGACTTTCTTTTTTTTTTTAAATCTAGATCTAGATCTCTAGTGCCCAGGTCAAGCTCTAGCTATGTAGAGTACTACATTTTTTTTTGGGGGGGGGGGGGGGGCGGGGGGTATTCATGGTCAATCTATATATAAAGTCTATATATAATCTAAACCTTAGCCGTCTCGGAAATAAAGACGCCTGTCAAGACTGTCTTTCAGCTCTCGTCTGTGTTCTCAGTGTCTCACTCCCGCCATTCTTTCCGCGTCCCTCGCTTTTTCTGTCATGTCCACGCCAAGACCATTATGACCAGTGCACCTGTTGGCGGTTTGAGTACATGACCCGACCTCTGTGCCCCAGAGAATTTAGATCTAGGTCAACGTTGTCTCGTTTCTTTTTTTATTGTTGTGATCGAATACGACTTAGAAAGTATTGTTTTATTATTATTGAACTTTACAAAGGTTCATTAGCTGAAAATAATTTGGATCATCGGTCATCATGTATTTATCCTTGTGGTAAACTACAACAATAGCCAATCAAAACTTATGTTTACTGAATTCTTTGTCTTAAAAACCAAACCTAACGCGAGGCAAGTTAAAGCAACTTATTTTGTTCTTGACAGATACGTACGAATCTTTCTATACATCCTATGTCTACATGTTCACAATACAAAATTCATATTATAGGAATATGAACAACCAGGCACTATCACGAATCATGCTTGTCAAAAGTTCTTGTTAGTAACTATTAGTTAAGCCTGTCTACATCTCTACATGTCACTAAAGTCAGTTAGTTTACAAAAGCCTGTCTGTCAGGCCAACTGTTACATCAAGGTCATTAGGGTCCCACTGTCAGTGTCCACACCGCTTTAAAAGCTATTTGTAACTTTATGGTCAACCTGACCACTACTCAATCCTATAGCACTAGGGTTACACGCAAGATTTAAGCAATGGACTTCAGTTTGTCCTGGGCTGCCTTTAGACTTTTAAACACGAAAAACATCTTCGAGCCAGTGTTGAGAACTGCTTGCTGATTTGGTATCCAATCAAAGCCAATGTCTGTAGTCTGTACCTAGATCTATAGAGGTCTAGATCTAAACTCTGCAACCTATTTGGGTCTAGATCTAAACTCTGCAACCTATTTGGGTCTAGATCTAAACTCTGCAACCTATTTGAGTCTAGAGCTAAACTCTGCAACCTATTTGGGTCTAGATCTAAACTCTGCAACCTATTTGGGTCTAGATCTAAACTCTGCAACCTATTTGGGTCTAGATCTAAACTCTGCAACCTATTTGAGTCTAGATCTAAACTCTGCAACCTATTTGAGTCTAGATCTAAACTCTGCAACCTATTTGGGTCTAGATCTAAACTCTGCAACCTATTTGGGTCTAGATCTAAACTCTGCAACCTATTTGGGTCTAGATCTAAACTCTGCAACCTATTTGAGTCTAGATCTAAACCCCAAGCCTTTGCTTAGGTCGGGTCCTAAACTCACGCATTAATATCTTAGTGCCATCGATACATCGATACATTGGTCGTATAGGTAGAGATACAACGACAGTTAGTCTTATGTGAATGTACATTTAGGCTTTTTTATAGTTATAATGTTTTCTTTGGTGTAATGCACATTTTGTAAGACAAATTTCCATACGGACAATAAAGATTATTATTATTATTATTGTTAGATAAAAAAGATGAATTTAGATCTAGATTTGGAGAAATAAATAGTTTCTATCCTTTTTTTTTATTAATAAATTAGGCCTATTCAGTTACTTATCTAGATCAGTGATTCTCAGACTATGATCGCGAGGTATATGAATAGGTGTTCCACAAACTACTGGAATGATCAACTATAGGCGCCACATGAATTAACACCTCTCTAAAAAAAAATAAGCAAAGTGTTCCGCTAAATACTCAGAATATGCGAAGTGTTCCGTTAAGGAAAACATTTGGGAAACACTCATCTAGATGTTACCATAAAACAAATGTCCTGTATTTTAATTCCTCTTTAACATCATACCCCTTCATTCCATTAATTTGTCCAACGTAGCACACAGCTTGGCCCATGGGCCCACATCACTGACCGCCGCGTCCATTGTGGCCACAGAAGTCACAAATCATTGGACAGGAAATGAAAACAAATGCTCCTGTTTACGGACTGTACAACTGCCTGCTTCTACACGCGGGACTGACACAAATAGTCATTAAACTAAGCTGTGTGTGTGTGTTGCACAATCAATATCTGACAGTTCGATGATAAGGTTCGATAATCTTCAGGCTGTATTGACGCGGTCATTCGTTTCTCTGAGCTTACAAAAGCGGGTTGACAAAAGCCTGGAAACTGTAGCCACAATACAGCAGTGGTGGGTGAGTGTGTGTGTGTTTGGCTTGTTGGTTGCACTTCGGGACAGGATGAGTGGTCTGCTAAACGTGTTTTATGTGTGCTGTGATGGGCTGCAGACGCTTGTGTTGCCATGGGGTAACAAACTGTGGAGCAAGTGAAGTTTGGGGGAACATCGGACACACCACACCAGGATATTTTATTACTATTCCAGACACAAACATTTTGAATTATATCTACATGGTATGCGTATTCAGTATTCCTAAATCTATAACCAGATTTTTAAACATAATAATAAAGGTTTTAAAAATAAAACTAATTGCATGCGGCATACACATACAAAACAACGCGATTGAAATTCATTTTTTCCTTGTGGATTATTAAAAAAATATAAATCCAGGAGTGCTTGACTACCACACTTAAGGGCCATTAAGTTGTGCTTGTTCTTACAACTTTTTGCGAAGACTATCTAATTCCTGTACATATATTTAGTAATTTTCTGTGTCCAATTCGTCATACAACTATTGATTGTCGTACATATATTGACTCACACTATGAAATCTCTCCATAGAACTGGTCGCAAAATGTTCACGAGACCCAATGTATTATGTTCAAAGTAAAGCTCTTGATAAGATCACAGACTTCATATTTTACGTCCAAACCTTTAACAAAAAACAAAAAAACAAAAAAAAAACTTGATATGTTTGACCTGGTTGTTTTAGTATGCCGTTTCCCACATACTTCAATGACATCATGGTACTGGACAGCGTAATCGTAGGCTCGCATTTGTATGTTTTTAGTACAATACCGGTACTAGCTAGGCCTAAACTGCAACGCTGTCCTATCTCTCTGTATTATTTAAGCTCACTTGTATTGACAACTTCCAGAGTTTGATGGCGTTCACTCGAACAATCACACTAACGATCAGTTGGTCGATCCAGTCATTTTTGTTCATTTTATTTCTCAAACTATTATCAAGTGCGTCAGTAGATGTGCTATATGTGCGAGCATATACTTTTTACACAGACTGGACTCTATAGCCTTGGTCAGCAGCCAGTCAAGGAAATGGAAACTCCGAAATAAAACCTACGACTATCTGTTGTTCACAGCCGTCTCAGACTTCTGTGCCACTGTGGACGTCATTTAATGTAAACCAATTATAATGGCAATGCCTTCGATTGAGGAAGAGTGCACTGTTTCACATAACTACGCAAACCCTTTTTCGACCTGCATATATTTATCCGCATCTGGTGCTGACGAAGCTGTTGCTCGCCGGTTCACGATTTAAGCTACAACTTTAAAAATGCTGGCTGGAGGAAATGCATTATTTTATTTTTGGTAACCACATGAAGTGATCCACTCCTTCTTAATGTCCGGGCTCCAAGACAAGCTTTATAATTATATTCTACAACTGCTATACAATGTGTAAAGTAAATTATAATTAAAACGTTTATATCATGTACTATTCTATATGTGCCACAGTCTATGTATTATGTACCATATATGCTATGTTATATATATAATTGTTTAGTAATTATGTACAAAAAAAACCTATGTGCATAGAATTACTATGTAGTTAGTCTCATGTTTTTATTTTCTTTCATTTATTGAATGTAGCTCATTTAGAATGTGTCCACGAGCCATTCTCGTTAAGTGTATTATGTTAATAAGATGACAAATTGGGCGCCGGCCGCCCGTAGCTGATACTATTTCCCACCTGCTGATTTTAGTGACTTCTCTTCCGCCTCTGTTCCATTACCTGACACTATTATTGGTTTCAGGATACCCTGGCGTTCTAAACACACAGTCATTAGCCAGTTTTTAACTAGCACCCCCCGCCACCCTCTATTTCCCGCTTGTGTGGATTCTGCACTTCTTATAATTTTCTCTGAGCGTAGGGACTTAGATGAATGAATTGTATTACAAGGAACAGATTTAATTAAGATAATTAGAACGTATCAAATTTAAGTTTAAACTCGAAAAGTAAAGGTTATTGCGTTGGCCCCGAGATTCAATCCGCCTAAAAATATGGACTTTTTTTTTTCCTTTATGGATCTCTCACTTCCCCATTATCTGTCCCTTTGATGGGCACCACACATGATCGGTCTCACATCTCTCTCCATTCGTCTCTGTCGTTTGTCAGGATTAGAGTGTCTTTCATTGACACGGCCGTCCATTCTTCGGTGTTCTCCCATCGCTTCATCTGCCTCCCTCTCCTTCCCCCTTGTACAGTTCCCATGCAGAATGAACTTTGAGAGCCGCCGATGATCTCGTAATAGGGCCGTGCATTCTAAGTTTGACTTTTTATTTTATACAAAGCTAATATCTACTCACTCTGTATACATCTTGTCACGTTATTTCTCATGCACAATTATCTATTATACAAAACAACACATGACTTAGTTTTTCTATATCTAATTAATAAGTGGTAATTTATTTTTTTAATGTAGAAAAATGTGGGTAAATCTTTCAGTATTGAGAGATGACAGTAATTGTGTGTTCTTTCCTTTTAATAAGCTTCGTTTTGTTCAGTATTTTTTTTCCTTTTGCTTTTTTAATATTTATATTTTGTTTTAATGCTACTTCACTACATAAGGAACAAAATGTTTACATGGCCCAAGTAAAATAAATTCTGTATAAAGTACTCAAATATGTCCGGTATGTAAACTGACGAGATCTACTAGAGCCGACCAGGAACACTGAAACTATGCGCATGGAATACAGCCTGGTGGTAACACAGCGAACCTTTTAGA
The DNA here is from genome assembly GCF_947242115.1 of Biomphalaria glabrata. Taxonomy (NCBI): domain Eukaryota; kingdom Metazoa; phylum Mollusca; class Gastropoda; family Planorbidae; genus Biomphalaria; species Biomphalaria glabrata. Next base: position 24,298,265 of record NC_074722.1, read on the forward strand.
AGTAGCGAGTCTCACGAGACTGCCAAAACACTGGGGGACCTTATTGTGACTGCCAGAAACACAAACCTGGTTACACCACGTATCCCGCCGGCAGCATCCAATGCACGTGAGACGTTAGATCTATATAGACACACTGGCTCAGAAAGCTTTTGATTTTCTCGCTCAAAGCGTTTGAAAGAATGACGTCTTTCTTTTCACGTCTTTTTTTCTTTCTTTTCTTTCTCCGGTTCTCCTTTCACCCTCTTTATTTGTTCATCCTCCGAACATTAAAGACTTGTGCAGTGTTTTCAGTTATTGTTCATCCTCCGAACATTAAAGACTTGTGCAGTGTTTTCAGTTATTGTTCATCCTCCGAACATTAAAGACTTGTGCAGTGTTTTCAGTTATTGTTCATCCTCCGAACATTAAAGACTTGTGCAGTGTTTTCAGTTATTGTTCATCCTCCGAACATTAAAGACTTGTGCAGTGTTTTCAGTTATTTGTTCATCCTCCGAACATTAAAGACTTGTGCAGTGTTTTCAGTTATTAGGCAGAACCTACACAGTTTGTCATATTTAACACTGACAAAGCCACTATCGGCCTTGGCTAGAATTAAGTTAGCCTAACCTTTCGCCGTCTACTCATACATTTTTTTCTTTGAGGGGGGGGGGGGAAGGATGTCTTTACAGACCAATTTAAACTTATTGAAGTATGGGAATTTTTTTAACATCATATAGACAGTTTAACATCTTATAATTATATTGTAAGATTTAAGGTTCTAAATGTCTCTTATCCGAAATATCAAATGTACATAATACATATATATATAAGCTGATATAAGTGTTTCGTCAGCCCGCTTTTGGTATTAGGTATCTTGAACAAAGACAAGGATAATAAGGATTTTGGAAAAATAGTTAGGGGGGGGGGGCTCCCCCACTCTCTTTCTTCCTCTGCCTTCCTCTCTGGCACGCTCCGTTATCGATGAGGATCTCCAATTTGTATCAAATTTTTAAGACCAATAATGTCAAAGTTTTTTTTTTTATAAACCCTAGTTTAATAGGCACTGTTTAATACATCATGTCCCATTCATTTCTCTTCATGTTTTGTTCTTATATCATTTTTAAACTAAAAAAAAGCACCTAAAAATATATAATTCTGTAAACTTTATAATAAAAGAGGTGTGTTTAAAAAACATGCTTCAAGTAATTCCTAAAACTTGTTTTATCTTCGAGTGTAGGAAATAGAGTTTTTCTTTTCATTGCATTTCCCGCTCTCTGTTGATTAGGTAGACAGTGCATTCAATTCACCTGCGCGCCTTGTCCTTGAACTTGCGCCATCGCCCGTGTCCATCAACCATCCGTAACATATCTGGTTGAAGGTTTTCTTTGCTAGCCCTTCAGATTAAATTAAAAAAAAAAGACAAACTATTTTAGCCGTACAGTCTTAAACTTTTTGTTTTTCTACAAGTGACTTTGAGTTGACACAGTTTATGATTGAATGGACCAAATGTTCTCATTAAAGTTCACTTTATCTTTGTAGTTTGAGCAGAGTTTGTGGAAATCTGTGTATACAATAAAAGTATTTGATAGTTTACATGTTATAATTTATTATTTTTACAATAAATGGGTAAAAAAATATGGTTTAACAAGAGAAATACATTGTATTAAAATGTGTTAAGGCTTGTATGTCGGTGTTGCTTTAGCTTTAATTAGTATGGTGGTAATATTATAAAAATAGTTTTTATTAATTTAATAAGCACAGGATGATAGTTAGAACCTCTATTTTCTCGCTAGTTTCAAACTAAAAAAAAATTGAAATCTTTTCTTCTCAATTCTGAAAAAATGTTTATTGTTATTAATCTAGTTGTTTATTTATCTAGTTATTTATTGATATAGTTGTTTATTGATGTAGTAGTTAATTTTTCTAGTTGCTTATTATTAATATAGTTGTTTACTGATCTAGTTGTTTACTGATCTAGTTGTTTATTAATCTAGTTGTTTACTGATCTAGTTGTTTACTGATCTAGTTGTTTACTGATCTAGTTGTTTACTGATCTAGTTGTTTACTGATCTAGTTGTTTACTGATCTAGTTGTTTACTGATCTAGTTGTTTACTGATCTAGTTGTTTACTGATGATCTAGTTGTTTATTAATCTAGTTGTTTACTGATCTAGTTGTTTATTAATCTAGTTGTTTACTGATCTAGTTGTTTACTGATCTAGTTGTTTATTGATCTAGTTGTTTATTACTCTAGTTGTTTATTAATCTAGTTATTTATTGATTACGTTGTTTATTAATCCACTATTTTATTGATCTAGTTGTTTATTGATCTAGTTGTTTATTATTCTAGTTTTTTATTAATCTAATTGTTTATTGATCTAGTTGTTTACTGATCTAGTTGTTAGTTGATTTAGTTGTTTATTGATCTAGTTGTTTATTAATCTAGTTGTTTATTAATACACTTGTTTATTGATCTAGTTGTTTATTGATTTAGTTGTTTATTGATCTATTGTTTATTAATCTAGTTGTTTATTAATCTAGTTGTTTACTGATCTAGTTGTTTACTGATCTAGTTGTTTATTGATCTAGTTGTTTATTCATTTAGTTGTTTATTGATCTAGTTGTTTATTCATTTAGTTGTTTATTGATCTAGTTGTTTATTCATCTAGTTGTTTATTCATCTAGTTGTTTATTCATTAAGTTGTTTATTAATACACTTAGTTATTGATCTAGTTGTTTATTGATTTAGTTGTTTATTGATCTATTGTTTATTAATCTTGTTGTTTATTAATCTAGTTGTTTACTGATCTAGTTGTTTATTGATCTAGATGTTTATTGATCTAGTTGTTTATTCATTTAGTTGTTTATTGATCTAGTTGTTTATTGATCTAGTTGTTGATTGATCTATTGTTTATTAATCTAGTTGTTAACTGATCTAGTTGTTTACTGATCTAGTTGTTTATTGATATAGTTGTTTATTAATCTAGTTGTTTATTAATACACTTGTTTATTGATCTAGTTGTTTATTGATTTAGTTGTTTATTGATCTAGTTGTTTATTCATTTAGTTGTTTATTGATCTAGTTGTTTATTCATTTAGTTGTTTATTGATCTAATTGTTTATTGATCTAGTTGTTTACTGATCTTGTTGTTTATTGATCTAGTTGTTTATTCATTTAGTTGTTTATTGATCTAGTTGTTTATTCATTTAGTTGTTTATTCATCTAGTTGTTTATTCATCTAGTTGTTTATTCATTAAGTTGTTTATTCATCTAGTTGTTTATTCATCTAGTTGTTTATTGATCTAGTTGTTCATTGATCTAGTTGTTTATTCATTTAGTTGTTTACTGATCTAGTTGTTTATTGATCTAGTTGTTTATTCATTTAGTTGTTTATTGATCTAGTTGTTTATTGATCTAGTTGTTTATTCATTTAGTTGTTTATTCATCTAGTTGTTTATTCATCTAGTTGTTTATTCATTTAGTTGTTTATTCATCTAGTTGTTTATTCATTAAGTTGTTTATTCATCCAGTTGTTTATTCATCTAGTTGTTTATTCATCTAGTTGTTTATTCATCTAGTTGTTTATTCATCTAGTTGTTTATTGCTAGGTTTACCAGACAAGGAGCACACGTTGTTGGTTGTTTTGTTGTTATAGTCCTCCGCCAGGCAGACGTTAGTTTAAATATAAACATGTTCTGTTTGACTCTGTTGTTTACTGCTATAGTATAATATCCAACAATAGCATACACATACCATCTGGTATAAAGACACAAACTCTCTCCTAATTCAAACTAGTGTCATGTGTGCTAAAGGAATGTCGTACTGATGACAACGACTCCGACTTGTAATGCCTACTTTCAATTATTTGCAACCACCTTCAGGAATAGTAATGTTTGTATATATTGATAAGGATGTTTATATAACCTCTTCACTAAGAGCTCCCTAATATCTGGGAAGTTTTATTGGACAAAAAAAAAGTTTTTCTCTTGTCAAAGTGCAGACGTGACACAGGTTGAAAAAAAAGAAGTATTTTCTTATCGACTTAAGAGGCGGCTTTTTTTCTCACTAAATACACAAAAACTATGTCGCTTATCTGAGAAATACTCTACTAAATAAAACTGTTTATGGTCTCTGATTTACTAATGTTTTGTCCATTAATTCGTAAGACTAGATTCTAAAGTTAACTTTGTCTTGTTTGTTCATTTGTTCTCCTTTCAGAGGCATTGTTTCCCTTCTCTGGGTGAGCAGGTGTCTGATGACACTATTTATTGACCTAGTTTATAGTACATGTTTAGTGTTGGTGTTGTCATCTTTTTAAACAAATGTTTTCAAGTGTTTTTTTTTTTCAGATTTGAAGGAACACATTTGTTTTGAAGGTGTAAACACCCCGAGGTTATGGCCCACACGCTTGAGTCTCTCCTTGGTGAGACGGTGACCAGGTCTTCCGGTCAACCAGTGTCTGTCAGGTCACTGTGCGGGAAGGAGAGAGTGCTAGGACTGTACTTCTCGGCTAACTGGTCACCCCCATGTCGCATGTTTACTCCAACCTTGAGCAGGTTAGTCAGCTATTGACATGTGTGGGTTTGCTATTGACATGTGTGGGTCAGCTATTGACATGAGTGGGTTAGCTATTGACATGTGTGGGTTAGCTATTGACATGAGTGGGTTAGCGTTTTGCAGCTATTGATGTGTGAGCCACACCTATTGACATGTGAGTCAGCTATTGACATGTGTGAGTCAGCTATTGATATGTGTGAGTCGGCTTTTGATATAAGTCAGCTATTGACATGTGTGTCAGCTATTGTCATGTATGAGTCAGATATTGATGTATGGGTCAGCGTTTGACATGTGTGAGTCAGCTATTGACATGTGTAGGTCAGCGTTTGGCATGTGTGACTCGGCTATTGATGTGAGTCACAGCTATTGACAAGTGATAGTCAGTCATTGACATGTGTGAGTCTACTATTGATATGTTTGAGTCGGCTTTTAATATAAGTCAGCTATTGACATGTGTGAGTCAGCTATTGACATGTATAAGTCAGCTATTGACATGTGTGAGTCAGCTATTGACATGTATAAGTCAGCTATTGATATGAGTCGGTCAGCTATTTACATGTGTAGGTCAGCGTTTGGCATGTCTTAGACAGCTATTGGTGTGAGTTACAGCTTTTGACATGTGTGAGTCAGCTATTGGCATGTGTAGGTCAGCTTTTGACATGTGTGAGTAAGGTATTGACATGTGTGAGTCAACTATTGACATGAGTGAGTCAGTGTTTGACATGTGTGAGTAAGGTATTGACATGTGTGAGTCAACTATTGACATGAGTGGGTCAGTGTTTGACATGTGTGAGTAAGGTATTGACATGTGTGAGTCAACTATTGACATGAGTGAGTCAGTGTTTGACATGTGTGAGTAAGGTATTGACATGCGTTAGACAATTATTGACACGTGTGAGTACGTCATTGACACGTGCAAGTCAGTTATTGACACATGTGATTTAGTTATTTGCCTGTCTGAGTTGTCGATTGGCATATGTGAGGTAGCTATTGGCAAACCTTTTTACATTTTAAAATGTTTGTGTTTAAAATTATTTTTAAGCTAAAGCGCTAGTCAGTTTTCTTTTTTGTTCATAATCCTCCTTTTCCCAAAGTCAACAGAACTTGTCACATTCAAGTGATTGTTTTAATTGGCGTTTCCGGAATCGTTCCAATCAAAGTCATCACTCTTCAATTTAAATGACACAATCACATGCTTAACAAAATTTTACTTAATATAACAACAAAGCCTTATTCCCTTCGCTGTTCATACCCGTTACCTAAATAGGCTTTTTCTTTGTCATCCATACACACACACACTCCTGAAGGAAAAAAAGTATCATTAAAAAAGGTAATTAGGTTCGTTTATTTCGTCCTTGTAATGTAAAGGAACACTTTGGAGGTTGATTGTTTAAAAATCCATTTAAATGTTTCACGTAGGCTTCAAAAGTAGAATGAGTTTAAACACATAAACCCGAAGTGTTCATTTGTGTTGTCTTATCCTATACTACTACTATTAGGGTAGTCCCGGGTGAATGGTTTGGTATTAGACATATGGGGGTAACGACACTCGGGTAAATTGTTTCATTAAAAACATTCCATTTTTTTATTTCATTATCTTTGATAGCTTTTACCAGTCGCTGAAAGACGGCTCGTCTGCTTGCAAAGAAGTTTTGGAGATCGTACAGATAAGTTGGGATAAGGACTTGGAAGGCTACACAGAGTCCACTCAATCTATACCCTGGCTGAGTCTACCGTTCAACCAGAGAGACAGACAGGTAAAAAAAAAATGTTTTCCCTGTGTGGCACACTTTACCCCTCCCTCCCTTTTTTTCTGTTAAGAGGACATCAAAGCAGTGTACTAGCCCCCTCCCTTCCATCTCACTTTCTACATTCAACTAACAGACTTCAATGCTAAGATATCTAACAAATAAACGATATCGCTCTAGTGATCTTTGAGTCGGAAGGATGCGCTAGGAGAGTAGATTCTCGCTTATCTAGTAGTCCAGTGTACCTTCTTCTTTTAAGTAACTGTTTAATGTGGAGGCGATAAAAGGAATAAATAGACAAACTAAACAATGTCAAGGAGGACATATTGCTAGATCACTAGTGCCAAGTAAATAATAATAAAACAACAACAACAACAACAAAAAAACATTTTAAAAAATACATCGTTTTAAAAAGACAGTACCTCCATTAGGCGTATACAATTTAAAATAAAATAAAATATAAAATATAAAAAATAATTACTAAAATTGTCTAGCTCCGACTGGATATCGAACTTGTGATTTCTTTAGTCAGCTGCTTGTAGGAACGATGCCTGGGGGGTCATTGCAAAATGTGCAATTATTTATTGGTACTTTCATTAAGTGGACATCTAGACTAGATCTAGACTTTTGGTTTAGAACTCCTAAGGTCTAGAACTAGAATTCAGGTGTAATCCATATTAGATTTACGTAGAAAAAAACAAAAAAACAAAGCTTTCAATCAACTTAATGCAACATTAAATTTAATAAACTGTTATAGGTACACTACGGCTGACTACTCCATTTTTTTTCCTAATGAATAATTACAATAATAGCCTTTAAACGATGCGCACAATTTTCTCTAACAGTAATGTATTGAATTAATAATGCCTTACATTCGGAAATACCCGAAAGCGATAGTCCTTTCAAAACCGTTGTTGGATCTAGATCTAGGTTTTTACTTTGAAAAATTATAATGGACAAACCAGAGTTTTCCCGGTGTGTCCAACGAGATAGTAATTATTTTTTCAGCGATATACGTCAACTGTTTAATTTATAGAAAAATCGTTAGAGCCGTTTTTTTTTAGATCAGCTTTCGTGCAGGTTGCAGGTTCCATGAAGTTCTGACTTTATTAGAGGTATTGTAATTAGTTTGCGCTTAGCGAAAGAGCTTAAAAGTGTCACTAGTCTAGTGTGCACTGTGCTACAAATCCATAAAAAAAATTATTGTAAACCTTTCAAAATACCTAGAGATTATCAACGCATCCTATATTCTGTACACCTTTATTTTTACCTGTCTCTTAGTCTGTTGGGGCACCATGCAAGATTCGTCGACCGTCTTTCTCGAATCCTCTCTGTCTTTTGCTTTATTTAGAACCCCTTTCAATGACAGACCTGTCCATTCTTTTATTTTGTCCTCCCCATCGCTTTCTCTGTCTGCCTCTTCTTCTTTTTCCTGGTACTGTTCCCTGAAGGAAGGTCTTTGCAAGCCCCGAAGATCTTGTAATATGGCCATATATTTTAAGCTTGCGTTTTGTTTTTGTTTTTTTACGATAGTTAGCAGGTTATCCTGGGGTCCAATGGCTGCAGTAACCCTCACTGGAATTCCGTACACCAGACACACCTAAAAACTAGACGATATCCACTTTCAGGTGCTTTCTTCAACCGTTAAATTGCGTTTTTTTTTTTTGTATTTAAGAGATATAGGTCACTTCAAAGATACTTTTTTTTTCTCCATCGGCCATTATTCTGTATAATTAATAATAATAATTAATAATTATGTGCATGCCTAAATTATAATTAATAGTATACTACTCTCTGTCTTAACTTTTGACCAGTAAAACATCTCTTACATTAGTTTTCAGTAGGCGCGGTGGTTTAAGTTGTACAGCGTTTGGCTACCGAACCGGGGGAGTCCTGGCTTCAAATTCTAGTGAAGACTGGCATCTTTAATTTTGTTATCTTTAAAGCGCCTTTTAGTCCAACCAGCTCTAATGGGTACCTGACATTAGCTGTGAAAAAGTAAAGGCGCCATAGAAAAAGATGATGCTTACATCATTTAGCTCTACAAATAGCAAGGTTTGAAAGGGGAACTTTACATTAGTCTTCACATACCGACCTCTGGTAGATTGATCCTGATAAAAGTAGTCGTTTGTGAATAACACTTTTCCCTAGCCCGACTAGTATGAACTAAAGCTTCTCAAAAAGGTTACGAACTTGCAGAAAGTGTTTTGTTGACAAGTAAATGAAAACTTTGTGTATGTAAATGTGTATGTGAATGCAGATTTAAAAATAACCTTTATTTTGACGACAATCTATTCAGAAGGATTATTTTTGTGAAACAATTAAGCGCCATTATTTTTAATGTCCACATTTCATAAGCTTGAACAATGTCACTCAATGAAACAGAAGCGTGGGCACTAGATTAGAAAGAAACAAATACTTAGAAACAGAGGTGTATTTTGTCAGTAGACTAAACCTGGTCCTCTATTATGATCTCTCTCTCTCTCTCTCTATCTCTCTCTGCCTTCCTCCATCACTCTTTTTCCTCTTTTACTGTCGTTCTCTCTCTCTTTCTCGTTCTTTCTTTCTCACTCTTTTTGTTAGCAATGCTTGCTGATTGTGTGCTCAAATAACCTTCCTCGCCAATAAGATCAAGATCTACATGCAAAGCTCTTTTAATTCGACATTAACTTAATTAGTACAATGGCGAGCAGAGTACGAACTATTTTATTGCTGACTTAATAAATTAATGCAATCGGTACGGTAATAGGATAATAGGATGTTTGTTTCATTGTTTCTTTGTTGTATTCAATCAAGTAATTGGGTTAGGCACAGCAGGCGTCACTTGTTATCTGTGTTGTGAACTTGAAATGTCAGCTGTGATATTTTGAACCGCACTTCTCGTTGCTGTTGTGGCGGTGTTATTAGATGTTGTGAAAAGTAGAAATTAGTAATAACTCACACTCAGGCCTTGCGGTTCACTAACACGCACCACACATATAATAAATAACTTGATAATGCTTGTTCAACTTAAAATATACCTTTAATTCACAAAGAAAGGGGCACAGCCCCCTCTGTCAGCAGTCCTTAATACAAAGTCTTGCCTAAGCTAAAAGAGTGTGTCTTCAACTGCCGTTACTATCCCAGAACTACTTCCGTCCAAATAAAGTGCAAGAACAAGTCGCGTCGCTAAAAGGAAATTCCCGATTAAACTAATCCCGTTCTTAACCTATGACATTGCCTAAATAATTTATTTTTTTTCAAATATTTGCTTCCCGCATAAATATATGAACTCTATTGTATTCTCATGTGATTTGCCATGTTGGTATCAGTTATAGGCCTATACTTAACTGCGGTCATTCTTTCATTAAAGCCTAGGTCCTAGGACATTCACTTTTCAATGTTGTATGTACACGTTTATAACCAGAGAGAGAGAGAGGAGAGAAAGACTAAAATAAAATAAGAGAAGGGGAGAGACTTTCTATGTAATTGACTGACCTAGTTATTAGGCCTTAATTTAGTATGTCTTTTTCGTTTTAAAAAAGGTTCAGAGCTCTTTCCTTCTTTCTTTCTCTCTTTCTTTCTTTCTCTGTCTTTCTCTATTTCTTTATTTATTTTTCTCTCTCTTTTTCATTCTCTTTCTTTCTCTTTCTTTCTTTTTTTTATTTCTCTATTTCTCATTATTTCTCTTTTTTTCTCTCTTTCTTTCTCTATTTTTCTCTCTTTATTTCTCTCATTCATTCTCTCTTCCATTCATTGTTTTCCCCCACCAGTTTCCATCCTAATTGTTTTCTCCATTCACACTTTGTCATTTCAAACCTAACAAGTTTGTCTTTGATGTGATTTGTGATGCCGAACTGTTACACGTGATGTATGCAGTGTGTCTTTAAACGTACCTGAATACCTCTACCCCTTCCTTCCCCTCCCATGCTAGCTCACCACCACCACCCCCACCCCCCCCCCCCAACAAAAAGGAATAAATTATATTTTGACGTTAACATGTTAGAAACACTTCCGCAAATGCCAAAGAACTCCCCCCCCCCTCCCCGGCAGGTGCCACCACATCTGAGCACCAGTGTAGTCAATGTGAAAATAACATGTAAACGAATGATCCTGCTTGGTGATTATAATATAGTTATAATATAATGGACGACAAAAATGTATAATAATAAAAATACAATACATATATATTTATGTATTGATATATTCGTTTTTTTTATATGTATTACCCACCTTTTATCCACTGACTCTGTCTGTCTGTCTGTCTGTCTGTCTGAGTGGGTTCTTGTACAGGTTAGTTCTCCCACTTCGCATTCTCGGATCCAAATAAAAATGTACACAAGTATTCAGTGTCGATGACAACACATGGATCAGTGAACAAAATTAGCCTAATGTTGATTGGGAAGCGTGGTCGAGAGGCCAAGTGCGCTTGAACTTGGCTTGGCTTGGCTACCTAGAAGGGGGCTCGAGGTTCGATACCCGACTCGAGCAGAGTTGTGTTTACTGAGCGCCTAAAGGCAGCACGGAAAACCAACTCCTAGATACCCCCACTGGTCCACAAATGAGATTGGACCAAAAGCGCTCTTAGCATGATATAAGCATGAAAGTAGCGCTATATAAAAGCTATAATAATAATAATTAAATAGTCGTAATTAATTTTTTTTATATGGACTCTCGTCAAGACTGATGAAGAATGGAGAATTGGGTCGTTAGCTAAAAAAATTATATATAACAATAGACTAATGAAACCTTGTATTTAAATCGCTCAGTTATGGAGTTTCATTATGGAGGCTCGAGTTGGAATTGGAATTTAAAATCTGAGCCATTTCTTTTTTAATTGCCTTTCACAGGGCAGCACGGAAACCTTGTCCCAGATACCCCCCACCCCCACCTCTCGTCAACTGGTCCACAAAAATGATTGGACCATAAGCGCACTGAGCATGCTATAAACATAATGATTGGTCCAAACAAAAACACTAAATACAAATATTTCCATTCGGACACATTTATTATCGTTAGTCCTAGATCTATTTAAAATTAATGGCATGATTGATTCAAAACAATGGATGAGATTTCACTGAATACGCGAGTTCTTTTTAAAAGTATTTTTGTTGTTATATTTAACTTGTTTTTCTTTTTAGAATGAGCTCTTTCTCAACCCTGCAAGCTTGGTTTCAGTATTGTCATCAGGTTTATGTAAATGTTTAGTTACTTTGACTTACTTAGGTCCTCCCATTCAGCGCATGGAGCGGCAAGCTCTCTACACAGAGACTTAGGCAACGTCCACAACTTCTTCCCAGCTGGTGCCCACGGTCTTCTAAGAAGGTGCGACCGTCATGTTGTAATGTTTAGTTACCGAACCAAAATGTTCTCTCTCGTTGCAGATATTCATGACTCCTATGAAAACAAATGTATTCACATCTGTCGGACAAATGGGAAATTAAAGCAGGGGAAGGTAGAATTCTAAATATAGTTCCTTTGGAACAAAAATTAAAAGTCAAAACCTTTAAACACTTCTGCCAGATCTTTCAATTTTTATTCTGTGAAAAATCATTTTGCATGTTAAGAAATAGATCTTTGTAAGGATTTTCGGCCCCAAGAAATTGCTTGAGATAAAAAAAAAGTTTAATTTGAGCGAGACCAATGCTTAAAACGTTTGGCGTTTGAATGACCATTAGATTACCATCGTATGGTTTGGAAAGTAGTACAACCATGTCTCAAGGTTCCCTTCGACAGAAACTGAGTCTATTCAGCTCTAGACTAGAAGATCTGGCGAGATACCTGACATTATGTAGTTTAGCGCTTGGGTCGAATATCGGCAATCATGAATTACATTTAGCCTGTGTATGGTGGACATTTGAGGCGTTGTGGCTGGGAGGTAAAACGCTTGGCTTCTGAGCCGGGGGTCCCGAGTTCGAATTCTGGTGAAGACTGGGATTTTTAATTTCGGAATCTTTGGGCGTCCCTGAGTCCACCCAGCTCTAATGGATACCTGACATTAGTCGGGGAAAAGTAAATGCGGTTGGTCGTTGTGCTGGCCACACGACATCCTCATTAACCGTTAGCCACAGAAACAGATGACCTTTACATCATCTGCCCTATAGATCGCAAGGTCTAAAAGGGGAACTTTTTCTTTATGGTAGACATTACGTTTTGGTAACTCATTACCTGGTGTGTTACACTTCTCTGTATCAGGCGACGTGGGTGGGTAATATTAGGACATAAGAAAGCAAAAGTTCTACCCAAGAGTAATGGACGGTGCTCCATTTCACCATTTACTAGCTACACACGTGACACAATGATATGTTTGCTCGTTAAGTTTTACAGTAAACAGTTTTACTTTGTAATACTGAATCTACAGCCAGTTTTGTTTTGAAATCCATTTGATAATGGACTTCATTCACCAATCGTAAACAAACAACATTTAGCCACGTGTTTCTCTATATCTTCTATACAAAATATTTAATCCATAAAGGCTGTCACGTGATATGTTTTTTTCACTGTTTTATCAATATTATCACGTGGCTAAATGTTGTTTGTTTACGATTGGTGAATGAGGTCCATTAAAGAAGCAATTTACTTTTTCTTGAATATTGTGTTTTTTCACGAGAAACAGAGAGGTGGCCTCCATAACAATCATCTAGCCGAAAGCCTTCGGGAGTAAATAAATATTCATTTTAATTGGTCAGATTTAGTTTGCTCGTGTTTCCGTGTGATTGTTAGTTTCGTTTTGTTTTTTCTTCCACGTCTATATTCTCGCGGCGACCCCAAAAACAAACTTGAGAGAATGAAACTTTTGTGAGCTAGCACGTGATCCAACTTTGTGGATCTCTAAAAACTAAAACGACTGAAAACATTCTGTGTAATTGAATATCTGTTAAATGAATCGCTTTAAAAAATGAGCTTATCTTATAAGCTGCGCCAACGTCAAATCGAACAAGGGCAGAATTAGGGTGGGCCAGGGACGGCATAAAATAGCAAGGCGCCATTCTATTCTCAGAGCCGCACAGCGTGGCCATGATTAACAAGTCCCCTGCTCCACATGCATTACAAAAACAAGCCGCCATTTTCTGGGGGGGGGGGGGGAGCTATAATGTCGCTATGTGGCTCCGCTTTTCTACATGTATATCCCTAGAAATGGGACGCCCCTGATACACTGACATTAATTTGTCGTCCGATGCTAACCAGGGTTTGGAGAGATGAAAGAAAAAAGTCTCCCTCCCATCACCTCTCTCTCTCTCTCTCTCTCTCTCTCTCTCTCTCTCTCTCTCTCTCTCTCTCTAAGCAAGTAAATATGCCCCCATTGCAATTTGTCATTGATGAACACAATTATCTTAACGCACATCTTCATGCCGGCATTGCCTCGGGGGGCAATCCAAGGCTAATTTTGTGTGGGGTGTTTTTATTGTGAGAATAAAAGATTATAATCTGGCCCTTGACCTTTAACCCCCCCCCCCCCTTTTAGTGACTAGAACCATTTTCAGGCCTCCATAGTTCTCACAAAGTTATGAAATAATTTTCTGCATCTATTGCGGCTAACATTTTATTTTATTTTGTGTTCTACAAAGAAATCCCGATAAGCCCTAGCACGTGCATGTTTTCCTGTCCCCAGTTGCTTGTCTGTCACTTGTATCCAATACGTTCATCAGATTGCACGGAACCAGACTACGATTTTATTGACGTCTCTTCAAGGAGTTCATTCGCGCCTTCAGAATCGCCATTCCCTTATCCTCCATACGAACATCGAGATATGTGGTCGAGGCGTAGATCTAGGTCTGTCTCTAGTTCTACTCGTGATTATTTAACGTGATTATACAACTAGAGAAGCAGATCTCGAATCTAGATCACGTGATCAAGACTTTATTGGACTTCACTGCACACACTTTACGAGTGGTAGGCTTTTTTTTTTGTCTTTCTCGATTCAGCCAATGTCACGTCCCGCGGGCTCTATAACTGACTTTTTTTTTATTTCTTCTTGGCGCCAAAATTGCAGTTCTATTTGTGTGTGTGTGAATGTAAAGTCGTGAGTATGCGTTCGGGGAATCGGCTTATGTGATATACGATTATAATGATAATTACATTTGCGGGAAATGGAAATGTCTGGAATTAATATTGTGCCATTTATTCTGCGTACTTGTATCCAGGAAACTGCGAAGTAGTAATAAAGGAAGGTACAACATTGTAGATATCTAGACTAAAAGGAGGCTCTATTTTTTGTAAATCTAAAGTTTCCGACATTATTGGGAGTCCCCCTGTTGAGCCTTAGTTGAAATAAAACAAGAACTTTAAAAAAACAAAACAAAGCTTATATTTAGTGTAATTGTATCAATTGTTAGGATCTGTGACTTCATTGTACGCACGATTTAGACATATAAATCTGTGAGATATATTTTTACCAATTGTTTTGTTTAGTTTTTAGCTTTCTCAATGCACTATGATCCTAATTTCGAGTAGTGCCGGTACATGATAAATTAGTTATTCTGAAATCACCCAAATAAGACGATGAATTATGACCAATTCTGTTAATCTGACAGTATAAAGGAATCGTCTGTAAATGCGTAGACATGATTAAATTTGTCCACAAGCTACAAAGTGTCCCCTCCCCTTGCATCAGAGGGGTGACGGTGTCTGTAGTTGAAGCCACCTCTAGGCCTATGTAAATATTACAAACCCACAAAAAAAAAAAACAAAAAAAAAAATAATCCTTAAATAGAAAAGCAATATGAGGAACATATAGCGATCAAAGAGATCCAGATATAACGAGTTTTTTATTTGAAACACATCAAGCGGAACTATTAATTAAAACACTAATCGCCCAAGGGCAAGATATTTTAATCTAGCACAATGTTTGTTTCTGAGTTGTGTTATCAGCTCATTGGTTACATTTGCCTCCACTCCCTGAATAAAGAAGTCACCTCGAATTTATTCGTTCAATTGACTTTGTTTGAACTCTTAACTGATTGATTGATTTTTGTATCAATCAGCTTACTTGCTAGTTTTAGATATTGTATGTGTCTCATCTGACTTCAAAGCGTAGTCCTATCTTATCCTGTTGCTTGGAATGAATATAAAATAGATGTAAATGTAAAAGTGTTTCACTTGAAAGACTTGCCGGCATTTTGAATTCACACTATGCGTGTACTTCATTGAAAAACGTAAAAAGTATCACATAGATATCTAACAAAAAAATATATCTGTCGAAAATGATCGATTAGAATTGAACTGGTCTAGTTAAATATTGATTAACCTTATACTTCGAAAGTATCAATTCCAAAATCAATTCCAAAATCCTAAAAAGAAAATCATTTTTTTTGACATGGTACAAAACAAATATTGCGATTAAAATCAAGAAAAACATTTTTAAAAAAATGTTAAAGAAGACAATACTTCCTTTAAACAACTTAGCTTATAGAGCGATTATTTTTCTCTTTATAAATAATGAATAACAGATGTTTATAAAATTGAACATTTTTCTACCCTCTCCGTCCCCCCCCCCTTCCCCCCCCCCCCCAAAAAAAAAAAAAAAAACCTTGTTAAGCGAATGTATAAATCTATTAGACGTTATACTATTCTAATGATAGCCATTTAGATCAACACTTAGAAGACGGTAATCACAAGGTCTCTGAACATTCATTTATTAAACTCTTGAATGAACAGGGCCTATATACGGAAGTAGCCGAAGACGTATTGTCTGTTCAAGATTTTCTAGTTCTCTTGCCAAATTTCAATTATTCTTTTCTCTATTTTGAAAAATTATAAACTTACAACTCGGGTTGTTTTGCTTCATAGTAAAACCCTTTCAGGCCTTGCTGTTCGTGGAAAAGATTCCTCTGCTGCTATAGCCAACGTTTAACGAGGGTGTCACGTGGTCTGCACAACGACAAACCGCCTGTACTTTCACGAATAATGTCGGTTACCTTAGGTTACCTATACGAGTTAGCTGGACTCTCAGAGACGAATGCCCTAAAGGTTCTAACGATCAAAATTCTTATCTTCTCTGGGATTCGAACTGGTTACCCCTCGGTTTGGACGCCAAGCGTTAAATCCACTCGACTCGTACCCCCCCCCCCCCCACTTGTATCATTTATTTTGGTGCAGTAGTTACTTGTTTGCTTTTCATTTTTAAGTCTTTTTTATGACTTTAAATTTTCATTTTTTTTGTTACAGAGAAAATTAAGCCGTAAATTCGGAGTGCATGGCATCCCTCGGCTGGTCCTCCTGGACGCTGAGACGGGAAGGGTGATAACTCGTGACGGGTTTGACAAGCTCTCTGAGGACACCACCGGGTCAGGCTTCCCGTGGCGCCGGAAGTCACTCCACGACGTCATTAAAGGCACCCTGCTCCAGTCAGTGGACGGCTCGGACGTAGCAGAGGAAGTGGACGCCACTTCCGCCCTGGAGGGTCAGAAACTTATTGGATTTTACTTTTCCGCACACTGGGTGAGTAACGAGTAACGTTGTTAGACTTGAATTGTGTGTGAGTGTGTGTCTGAGGGAAATGTTGGAGAAAAGAATCATTGTGGGTCCTTTCCCTGTCTTGGATGCTCATGTTGTTATCAATTTTATAATGTCTTGAAAGAGCCTAGGTCAAACTCTTGAAGACCATAGGTCAAACCCTTGAAGACCATAGGTCAGACCCTTGAAGACCATAGGTCAAACCCCTGAAGACCATTGGTCATACTCTTGAAGACCATTGGTCATACCCTTGAAGACTATAGGTCAAACCCTTGAAGACCATAGGTCAAACCCTTGAAGACCATTGGTCAAACCCTTGAAGACTATAGGTCAGGTATTAATAATATATGCTACAAGGGCACATTATGGGATCACCGGTGGCACAAGGTGGGTTGCATTAAGGATTTCTCATCTTTATGTAAGGCAAAGCAATGTAAGCATCGAGTTTTCGATAATGCTCTTAGTTGTTTTTCAGATCTAAAAGTAAAAGATGGACTGACAGATTAACAGCATAAAACCTTTACATTACAGAAGTCGCTAAAAATTAAGAAACATACCTAAATAGAAGAGTATAACTGTAGAAAATTTATCATGAATGGAGACTCCACCAGTCTTGAGAGGGAGTGGTGGGTGTGAGTAGGTACAAGCTGGCTACTGGCAAGAACCGCTAAGAACCCGCGAACGGTTTCGAAAAAAACTAACAATAGCAGACGTGGAACTGTGTTTGTCTTACCTGACACTTGCACCGTCTGCTGTTCCCGCTCGGCTCCATTGTTAAACTGGCATTTCACAAAACTGGCTTGTTAGCGGCTCGAGTTTCGAAAGGTATCCGCAAATATTTGCACCCGAGATTAATTATTTCAGTAAGCGAGAGGAACCCTTGCTGAGCCATTGAGGCTGAGATCACTTCTTAAATTTCACACACATTTTGAGAACTAGCCCTATCAGTTATTTGTTTCCCAATGATACTGTCAAATTTCTAGAAAAATCGTTAGAGCCGTTTTCGAGAAGGGCGTTCACCTAACATTTGCCCAGATTTTACTGAAAAAGTTATTGTTATAACAACTTTTATTTTCTGTCACGTGTTTCTTAGAAGTATTGTTTTGTGGGCTCTAAATTCTTCTTTCGCCTCGTTCACTTTGATTACATAAAAATAACGTTAACCATAGTGAGGCTGACATACTTTATTTTCGGTTAGTTATACATTCTTTCAAGTTTCCAACCTTTTTTACAAAGCTTATATCAATTCACTCTGTCTGCTGGTCTGTCTGTACACATTATTTCTCCCCCACCCTTTCTGGGATCAAGTTTAAACTTTGCACAATTATTCAGTGGCATAGATAAGACATGAATCAATAAGTAGAATCAACCATGTAGTCGATTAATTACTTGTAATTTATTATTTTCTTTGACACCATTAAAGGTAATTAATCCGTCAGTATTTACATATACTGCAAAATATGTAGGGTTTCGTCCTCTTAGATACTTGTACACGTTATTTCTCCAATACTCGGATCAAATTGAAACTTTAAACATTTATTGTGCCTAAATAAAAAAAAAACATGAATCGATTTAAAAAAAAAATGAGTCTATTATTCAATTAATTATTGGTAAATCATGATTTGTTTGATCTCGAATAAGGGAAATAACTTCTATATTATTTGTTGATATAGTTGTAAGCGTGGAGCTCTTTCTCTTAGCTTTTTTTTAAAGGATTTTTATATTTTATTATTTTGCTTGTTTTTTTTTTCTAACTATATCGATTTCCAGCTCTAAGGCCAGAATGTCTTGGGGCCAGATACATATGGTCCATGGGCCACAGATTGGATATTATTGCCTCCTTTCAATTCTTGTGTTTCGTAAGTAATGAAGGCATACAACTAAGAGAGTAAAACCAAACGTACAACTAATGTGAATTGTCGACGGTTTCATACCAACTGGTAGCGCCCAGTGATTGATTGAACTCTCGCGAAATGTTGTAAGTGTAAGGTCCTTTCTTTCATGTTTTCATGAGCCGAGATCATTGAATTGAGGTTAAATGTAGTTTCTTTTACTGGAGTTGTGTGTGTGTGTGTGTGTTCGGGTATACTCGGGTCATTTAGGATATGTAGGCCGTTGATCAGTGGAACAATATCTGTTGATTGCTACGTAAATCTAGTATATTTTAGTGTGGGGGGAGGGGAAGTCTCCCGGCTATTGAGCGTTGTGAGAAAATGAAATTGTATTTGTATTAAGTATTAGTAGTTGCACATTTCCAAAAGCTGTTTTAAGTTGCATATAGAAAAAAAAAAGAATTTGACCTCTTTGCTTTCTTCTGCGATAAGTCACATCATTAATAACTACAATTATATGTAGTGCTCTAAATTCCTCATGAGCTCATTGCAATGATGTTTAGTCTCAATCTTGGTTTGATGACAAGTTAACATCTGGAAACCGGTGCCGGTCTGTCAACTTCTGTAGGTTTCTTTTCTAGTGATTTGCAAAAAGCGGTAATAGTAATAAAGTTCCTTTGGACCCTTCAGCCTGCATACAATGGCGCAGGACACATGACTTATGCACAACGTGATAATGACTGAGTAATGTACAGGAACATTTTCTGCGGTGATTAGCCCAGCTTAAAGTACACTTTGTTGTACATTAAAGACAGTTACAATAGGAATTCATGCAAAAACATTGAGCTTCCATAGAAACTAAAGACAGTTCATTTGGAAAAAATCCCAATATCAAGGACTTCGTTCGTGTACGTACATATGTCTACAACAGAAGATAATAGTCAACCTAATGAATGCTGTTAAACTTCATTGTTGTGAAAACATGGAACTGACGGTTTCGTCTTATGTGCTTTTGGCAATGTAATCTTCTAGTGAGAAGGCTGATGCCTTTGCGATACCTAAGATCTACATCGTATATGATGAAACCATGCTAGTAATCGATGAGCTGTATAACTACCAGATCGTCATTTTTCAGACCATACGACCTTAAGGGATTAGTTCATCATTACTTTATCATTGGCGCAAAGCCATAGATAACTTTATTTTTAATTTTTTTAAAATTTCATTGATTGATCTCAAGGCCTCTCACTGAATCAATGGAGATCCTATTTCTCTCTTATTGTCAACTGTGCGTCGAACAGCAAAAGATGTTCTTTCAACATTGATTCAACTTGTAAGACTCCGACATTCCTTCAGATCTGAAGATTATTACGGCAGAGGATGGCACTTGGGGACCAGCCCTAAGACAAACCCCAAGAGCATAGGCGCTCCTTTACCTACGACGATTAATAAAAGTCCTAACGCAAGAACTCTCAGACGGCACACAATAGTATAGCACTATGCCCAAGGAGGAACTCTCAGATCTTCATGAATTCTGAATAGGTTTCGGTTGAAGAATCTTGAAAAAAACCTAGACATTTTCACGAAGGACTCATCTCAGGGGAAGAACTACGCGTTCACAGTCATATATATACTGTAAGATTTATTTTTACTATCAAACTAATATAATTAATTTCTACTAATGAAATAATTAATTGGTCATTGTCTTAATGTGTTCGTGTTTTGTTATGAATACTTGCTCGAAACTTCGACTTGATTCGAGAATGGGAAGTGGCAGAACTCACGTGTTTAAAATGTGTACCAGACAGACAGACGGAGTGAGTTGATGTAAGCATTGTAAAAACGTGTCATCCTTCTGTTGTGAAGGAATGAGTTTGTGCTCCATAAGATTACTGAAGGACTGATTTATTCGACTGAATTAGATCAATGGATAATATGCAGTAGTGTAAAAGTCGGACATTTTCACATCATGGCCTGCTGAATGGAGGACGCAATCCTAAAAGGAGGACATGTCCTTCTATTTCAGGACGTCTGCTAACCGGATGATGAATACATGTCTTTGGTTTGAACAAAACATTTTTTGCAAGAAAATTGACACCTTGTCCAGTTCTGTCAGGTCTGTGCACACGTCCTACGGATATTCCCCATTGAATTAGTAAGCACGTACACTAAACAGTTCACACGACACTTTTCTTCAGTGTTCTCATTTTTCATATCGAGATTTTAAAGGCTTTTTTTTTTTTTCAAATTTAAATATAATATGAAGGGGATTTTTTTTTCTTTCACTAAGATTAATTGCTACACTAGCAGACGGCATCTGGCAGACACACTTGTGTGCTGTACTCAACTCTCCCGCCTTAACCGTCTCCTCCTCCTGCGTGAATTTGAAACGTATTGCCTAATAATTATTTCGTGAGGCTGGCGAGGTGAGGGCGGGCGAGGTAAGATACTAGTGGAGCAGACGATAACGCGTTGGCATGCATTCATTTATCTTCATTTCTGCTGAAGACGTTAAAAAAAAATTCTTGAAGAAAAACTACACATTATTTTACGTCTGTTGACTACACATGTGCTTGTTGCTCATTGCGAGAACAAAACATAAACCAAACCATGTTTTTTGCTTAGACTTATCACTTTTATTTTCTTGTTGCATTTTGAAAAGCGATTTTTTTTTTTGCTTGGCCGTTTAGTCCGCCCTTAAGATATTGAAAGAAAAAGCTATGATTTCTTGTTGAAATAATCTATTTAACGATAGAATACGGACTAAGACTACCGAAGTTTAAGAAAGATGCATTGAATCTAAATGCCTCAAGTTGATTCGATGTAGATCCATAGGTACTTTACCATTTTTGGGTTCATCAAGCTTATTTTCCAACCTGTTTTAAATAGGGTTAATAGAAAAACTTTATATAGATATTGTCACCGCTGTATTTTTGACATCATAAATGTCACTGTGGTTATGTTTGATGCTGTGCTACTATTGTCGGTTTATCTATGTAGGCGTGGTGGTGACATTGGGTTCATATTATAATTCACAGAATAAGGAAATGACACTTGATGTGGCAGACACAAATAAGTTTAATATAAGTAATAACACCACATAGTGAATATGATACACAATTCAATTCAGGAATGATCAGCATTAATCCTCTATAGAAATATGACGAATATAATGACAACATAGTAACTCATCTGTAACCAACTTCTTTTAGTAACTAACTCAACTGACTATATTAAGTGACTCTATCAAGTGCTTGCTACCAACTCCCTATATTGACTGACTGCCCTTAACTCTGGTTCACTTAAGGTTAAAAGTGTTCTTCTTAGTGTAACATGAGTTGTGAATAACATTCATAATATAGAAATAACATTCACAATATAGAAATAGGGTTTCTACACTATGACACCAACTTTGAGGTGGTGACAGTTATACATATATGGAATAAGATTATATATAAATTTAAATGATATAATACGTTAAACTAACTTTGGACATCAAGAATAACTTGAATAATCTGAACTGGAAAACGTATTTAAAACAACATGTTATCGGTTCAGGTAGACTTACTAATAATAAATGCAAGTTGATGTTAAATGCTCTGACTTATCTGTAGGCCTATATTGTTTTAGGCCAAAGTATTGAAAAATGTACAATTCAGCGTAACTTCTCACCACGAACACGCTAAGTATTGATAGCATTTCAACATCATGGAACATTTGCATACTGTTTTTATTGCACACCATTGTCCCGCCAAATTTATTCACAGAGTCGTTTTCCGTGTCTCACTTTTATTAACACCCTTCTGATGAGCAACTCTCCTGACGGACGACGTCCAAGGAACGGATACAATGGCTGAAAAGGGGAAGGAAGAGAAGAGGAAACTTGATCAAAAATGCACCCACTGCTAGACGGGTATTGGACAACTGAGCACTAAAACCTGGCTTTAGCGGCTGCATTTTATGTTGCTGAACAAGCAGCCTTACAATCGGATGACCTTTGGTGGGCACTTATCGACCTTCCCATGAGTCTAAAGCTGCTGAGTGGCGATGATTCCACAACCACGCTTTGTATGACGTGTTGTTGTTTCCCCAGTGATGATTAATGATTGCCCCCCCCTCCCCCCTGCCTCGCATCTAAATGGAGTGCCCTATATCGGCTGTCCCTCACTTATGACGTCGACGTCTTGTCCAATGAAAACAATGTGAACTAGAACGGCGCTTGTTGATAAGAGCAACACGAGCTTGGCCTAAACAAACAGGAATTTAGGCTTTTCATAAGCCTGGACAGAACTGGGTTAAAGAAAAAATGGAACAACTTTTACCAAAACAAAAAAAAATGTATTTTAAAATTTTAATTCTTTTTTTTTTTAATATTATATTTCAATAAATAAAGTACTAGACTTTTTTATGAATACATTATTTAGATTTTCATTTCTACATTCGTTATTTTACTTCCTCTTGCCAATGACCTACTGATGAAACGTTACTTTCTTGGGCTAACCGAAAAACAAATGTACCGGTATACAAAGAATAGATAGATGTGCCAGTTTCCTAAGTCCTTGCACTTCTAAAACTTATCAGTCTATAGATTTTATTTTGGAACTCTTGAACTTGAAGATGATTTAATGTTAATATTACATGAGTTGATGTTAATATTGGCAAAGTAAATCAATCATGAGTCAGAGTTAAAATGAAACGCAGATGGGGTACAACTTTGATCATTTGTTGATTTATTGTTTCATTGGTTTTGATTCTCCTCCTTTTGATCTCTGGTTAATGCCGTTTTGGTTTTAGGATCGTCTTGTCCCACCTACTTCATACAAACATTGATAATTATGTAACGTTCGTTACACTGGAACAGACGATTTCTTTTGTTTCCCGACTGGCCGTGCGAAAATGCTCGTGAGCTTATTGGCACTAAGAGGTATGCTGGAATCATGTATTCTTTACCGCTCTATGGGATGTTTGGACACTGGTATGCTGGAATCATGTATTCTTTACCGCTCTATGGGATGTTTGGACACTGGTATGCTGGAATCATGTATTCTTTACCGCTCTATGGGATGTTTGGACACTGGTATGCTGGAATCATGTATTCTTTACCGCTCTATGGGATGTTTGGACACTGGTATGCTGGAATCATGTATTCTTTACCGCTCTATGGGATGTTTGGACACTGGTATGCTGGACTCATGTATTCTTTACCGCTCTATGGGATGTTTGGACACTGGTATGCTGGACTCATGTATTCTTTACCGCTCTATGGGATGTTTGGACGCTGGTATGCTGGAATCATGTATTCTTTGCCGCTCTATGGGATGTTTGGACACTGGTATGCTGGACTCATGTATTCTTTACCGCTCTATGGGATGTTTGGACACTGGTATGCTGGAATCATGTATTCTTTACCGCTCTATGGGATGTTTGGACACTGGTATGCTGGAATCATGTATTCTTTACCGCTCTATGGGATGTTTGGACACTGGTATGCTGGAATCATGTATTCTTTGCCGCTCTATGGGATGTTTGGACACTGGTATGCTGGAATCATGTATTCTTTGCCGCTCTATGGGATGTTTGGACACTGGTATGCTGCATATTGCTTCATTCAACCCCCCCTGCTTACTGAAACACAGCATTCGTATTCTTCGGCATTCCATCAATGCCTTCAATCTGCATCCAATAATAAGGTCCTGCTGGTTGCTGAGTTTGTTACGAGCGCACCCAACACTGAAACATGTTTTGGAATATACAAGCAATTGAAGCTGAACGAAATGGAGGCGGAAGAGAGAAGTGAATTACTTTTCTGATATTTCTAAGTCCTATGTTGACATTTTGATTATGTATATCAGTGCCAAGCGCATACATAGATCTACGGCATGACTTGTATCCAATTGATTGACACATTTTCATACCAGAGCTGATAGAGGAAACTTTCCCGAATCCTTCTTTCTATACCAGAAATAGAAAAGTAAATGATTTGATTCACAATGTTCGATAATGGTCCAGAAAACGATCTATTTACCACTACCTAGTATTTACTAGTTATTTGTATATTGTTTGTAAAAAATTTTTTTACCTCTCTCGCACTGTTTGTCTAGCACGGGAACTGTTCAGACTCCATAGTTTCAAAGCATAAGCATTTAAGAACTCGTCAAATTGCACTCTTTGTTGATCTTATGTTCAAATGTTGGCAGGTTTGTGTTTCAACTTGCACTGTTAAAATGAAGTCATTGAAAAGTAAGACGCCCAACTGTCGAGCTATATGAAGGCTTGGTTTGTTTCTTTAAATGTGTATGCCTTTTCTGATTCCAAGCCAGATTATGTTTTACATCCTTCTAAGTAGCCTAATGTATGCTGGATGTCAGGTGGATCTAGTGCTGGGCCAGGTGACATGGGCACTCTTGTCTTACACAGAAACTCTTTATTTATTCCGATTGACTTGTAGCTCTTAAAAGAGAATGTGTAGAGTCACATGGCTAAAATAATTTTTTGTGGTGTGCATTCATGTACGTGGTAGACCTAGGATTCATGTCAGTGGTAGACCTAGGATTCATGTACGTGACACATATGTGAATGTTGTTCGTGTTAGCATCTGTATTGTTATTTTTATAGTAGGAAAGCTGAGGTAGACGATAGTAGTCAAACTGAGTTTCCATTTGTTTCCAATACAATTATATTATCTTATTTACAGCTTTTACCTTTATGATACACTTCATGTCCTTCATTAGTCAATAACAACCATAGATGCAAGTAAATTCTATATGTGTATGTGTGTCTGGGTGTTTTCGCACGTGATGCAGTGCTCAGTAGCTGTGTAACGCATCAAACCATGAGGTGCATCCATTTGTCTCGTGTATGAAAATAGGGTTTAATGTTATTTTGGCCGATACAAGTACTACATGTACTGCGATACGTGTACTATATGTACTGCGATACGTGTACTACATGTACTGCGATACGTGTACTACATGTACTGCGATACGTGTACTACATGTACTGCGATACAAGTACTACATGTACTGCGATACAAGTACTACATGTACTGCGATACGTGTACTACATGTACTGCGATACGTGTACTACATGTACTGCGATACAAGTACTACATGTACTGCTATACGTGTACTACATGTACTGCGATACGTGTACTACATGTACTGCGATACAAGTACTACATGTACTGCGATACAAGTACTACATGTACTGTGATACAAGTACTACATGTACTGCGATACAAGTACTACATGTACTGCGATACAAGTACTACATGTACTGCGATACGTGTACTATATGTACTGCGATACAAGTACTACATGTACTGCGATACGTGTACTACATGTACTGCGATACAAGTACTACATGTACTGCGATACGTGTACTACATGTACTGCGATACAAGTACTACATGTACTGCGATACGTGTACTACATGTACTGCGATACGTGTACTACAAGTACTGCGATACAAGTACTACATGTACTGCGAGTATGTCTAAATGGAGACAAAACTGAAAGAGTAGGGGAGAGGGTGATGCAAAGAGGGGTAAAAAAGAAGGGAGAGAGGCATTTATCTATTCCCCGACCTCCCATGGTCTCCCCTGCCCCGATGTGTTAAGGTTTCTGGAGGCCCTACATTCAAAAACAATAACTTGTGCTGCCTGATAAAAACTAGGGGGGAAGAAGTGGCTGTAAGTGTAAATAAAACAATAAATTTGTCATAAGTGTCAGGTAGAGTTCAAATGAAACTTTGTATTATATCCCACAACAAACTTGTGTGGTGAAAGTTGGGCTACTAGCATGTGTGTGTGTGTTTGGGGGCTCATGGCTTAGCCATAGAGCAAGAACACAGGAATACATTGTTGTTATTATGATCTGAATTGTGTGTCTTAAGGAAATGTCATTTTCATTTAATGACTCTTTGAAACGTAGTTTACCCATGGGACAATTACATTATCGTCTTTTCTTTTATTTTCATTACTGTTATAAAATCATAGGCTGTCATTCTCTGTCACTGAAAGGATCCTGTAATGTAAAGTGAAAATGAATGTTTCCTTTACAGTGTCCATTAGAGAATTATATATTGAAATGTCAGATCTTTGACAGTTGTGCCTGGTATGCTTTGAATAGTGACTAGAATCTTCTTAAGTAGCTAACATGTGAGGTTATCATTAATATTAATATTGTCACATCACAGGAACATTACCTACCAATCAATACTTGGAAGTTATCAATGTTGATTAGTTTTAAAATATCACTATCAAGACTCCTGGTTTGGAAACTAAATACTTTGTTTCACTTTATTTTAACCTTTTACCAATTAATGATTAGATTGTTTCCCCTGTCTCTCCCTTCATGTTTTTCTTCTAGTAGAATTAAAATATCAGGCCAATATAGTGTGAACTTTTAGCTTAGTAAAACATGAGACAGTTTTAGGATATTAACTCTACCAGGGATATGTTTAAATTGACATTTTGTTAATATATTCTTACAATTATATTCCCAAAAACTTGTCAAAGACAGGTCAAGATTATCAGGTAGTTACCTAATATGACAATCATATGTTGATTTTATTGGAGGCAACTTGACATCATTGTAAGGATATGGTATATATATATTAAAATTGTCAAGGACTTGTAGACATTGCCAAGAACGTAATGGGACATTTAACACTAGCTATAGAGTCTACATAATGAGATGCATGTTTTGCAATCTTGTAAAGTAAGGAAACTTTTTTTTTTATCTTACCCAGTGTCTGCCTTGTCGGTACTTTGATCCAGAACTAATCCGTGCCTACCAGCTCCTTCGAGCTCGAGGTGAGCGCTTCCAGATTGTGTTTGTCTCAGCTGACCGCTCAGAGGAGGCCTTTCAGCGCCATGTGGCTGGCATGCCCTGGTTGACCATTCCCTATGAGGATCCAAGAAATCAAGCTGTGAAGAAATATCTTGGGGTTGATGGTGACTATTTCTTTTTTTCTTTCTTCTAGTTTCTTCAACTTTGTCTAATTGAAAATACAATTATTTTTTTTTATTTCTCCTTTCTCCCTACCTCCTCTACATTCTCTCTTTAAAAGGTTAGCGTTGTTACTTCTATCCCATAATGCTATTTAGCTCCTGTCAAATGTATCACCATCTCTTTTTCTTTTTTAGTTTACATTTTTCATAATTCTAAAGAAGTAAATATATCCCAAATGTGTAACTTACATTTGTTTTTGATAGTTGTTAAGTGTGAATGGTGTAA
The DNA here is from genome assembly GCF_947242115.1 of Biomphalaria glabrata. Classification (NCBI taxonomy): domain Eukaryota; kingdom Metazoa; phylum Mollusca; class Gastropoda; family Planorbidae; genus Biomphalaria; species Biomphalaria glabrata. The sequence continues at coordinate 24,326,054 of NC_074722.1, forward strand.
AGTGAAATAGAAATATGGAATTAGACATGTTCCTAGTTGAATTGCTATTGAAGCAAAACAAATAAATTAATTAATTTAAAAAAAAATACTTTTCAATATTCTTCACACCAAGTTTCTTCTAATATTTGGGAAAAAAAGACATTAACAAGAACTTCATTTTAGTTTTACACACACACAAAATACCTAGTTTTTGTTTAATATGCTTCTGATATAAAATCTGTAGTGGAATATCTAGAGGAACAAATTGTTTTTTTTTTAATTTTTCTGACTAGGTGTGAAGTGTTTCATTCATTGAAACATCTAAAAGAAGTTAGCGGAAAAACTAATAACAAAGCAATACCATACAGTGCATGTTGTTAGGCAAACATTTCTCAATCAGACATCTTCTCATTTCTGTACTTCAATGCTCAATATCTCTGCAGGTATTCCCATGCTAGTGATTGTGGATGACAAGGGTAACATGATTACAATGAATGGCAGACAAGCTTTAACTGAAGACCCTCAATGTAAGGTCAGTGGACAGGAGTTGTTTTTTTTTAACTTCTCTAAGTCTTTTTAACTTCTCTAAGTCTTGGTCCTGAAACATTTGCATAGAAGTAGGGAAGTAAAAAGGTTGGGGGTCATTTCAGGATTTGTAAGGTCAAATTTGTATCCTACTCTGTGGTGGCTCAAAAATAATTCTTTTTTTAAAAAGCCCCACATACTTCTTTCTACATTCTATCTATTGGAGAATGTTTCTTTTTCTGAACATGGTACGAGCGGATGAAAAAGTTTTGTTTTGTTTTTCTATAACCCTCTGATAGTTTAATGCTTGGATTAAGTAAATTATCTCATTTCACTGTTGTATCTTTCACACATTCCATCCAAAAGATCCAATTAGCTTCCTTCATAAATTTAGTCAACCATTAGCTCCCATCATATATAATAATAGTTATAGCTTTTATATAGCGCTACTTTCATGATTATAGCATGCTCAGAGCGCTATGGTCAAATCTCATTTGTGGATCAGTGGGGAGGAGGGGGTATCTGGGAAAAGGTTTTTCATGCTGCCTTTAGGTTCAGTAAACATAACTCTGCTCAAGTCGGGTGTCGAACCTCAAGCCCTCTTCATGGGTAGGCACATTCAAGCGTACTTAGCCTCTCAACCACGCTTCCCACATTGGTAGCAATAATTAATGTAAATTTCAACATCATTTGGTTTCTTAAAATTTAATTATAGGTTTATAATGGATTACTTAGTAATTTGCTCAAGATACACAAAATTCAAATTGTAACATTAACAAAGGTGATATATCAATCATTTATATTTATTTTAAACAGCATTTGATCCAGTTTTAGTAATTTTTTCTGAAGTTTTTAGTCCATAACAGAATATTGTTTTCTATGTATCGTCTCAAAACTAAGGGAAAGTTTGACAAATTATTCCTTTCTATCTGTTCCTAAATGACATTATCTTTCTTTCTAAATGAAAGTATCTCTTTGGTTCTATTTCAGGAGTTTCCATGGCATCCCAGACCTATTGAAGAACTAACTCCTTTGTCATCCTTACATTTGAATGAGAATATGTGTGTCATTTATTTTACAGGTGAGATACCAAGCACTCTGCGTTTTATTGGACCATAATGTACTTTATGTAGTATAAAATAAATTGGATTTTTAATATGGTTCATATCATCAGGTAAAGTGTGACCCAAAAGAATAATTGTGATTTTGCAAAAATAAAAAGAATAGTAAGACATTTTCTTAAGCATAATTTAGACATTATTATTATCTACATTTTTGGGCTCCCAAATACCTTTTGTATCATCTCTAATTGAAGTATATGTTACAATAATTTGAAAGTATGGTACATCAGATTCTATATATAATATTCTTTTTAAATTCTAGTATTTTTGCTGCGTATAACTGTAGTACAACAATGTCCCTTTGTAGGTTAGTCTGCTAAACTATAAATTATTGAAACAAATATGTGTGTTAACTGATTTATTATTGAGTCCTTTTAGTTTGTTTGACATAAGTCAGGTGTGTCATGAACTGAAGCTTGTGTGCTGTGAATGTGTGGTTAAGGACATACTTTCTGTACATAAATCTACCTGACTTATTGTTTCTTTGTCAGCTTTTTAATGAGGCTTTTTTTTCTTGTGTTTTGTTTTGTTTTAGATGGTACAGAAGCTGGGCTTAAACAAGGGAGACTAGTTCTCACTGAAGCTGCTACCAAAGAAGCTGAGAAAGGGGAGGAAAGAGATCTATTCTTCTTTCTAGCAGGAGAGGTAAGATTTCCTTTTTACCTGACATTTGGCTTCTGAAAATGTTAAAAAGTTACAAATCAGCTATTGGTTCTTCCCCTTTATCTTACTTTTACTCATAAGGTTGTATCTTAATGGTTGTTTTAAAGCAATAAAATGTAACTCCTGATATTTTTATAGGGCCACTGTGTATCCTTTTTCCCAGCTGCTAATCAGGTTGATGGGCATTGTGTTGCTTTCCAAAAATAGATTGTCGAGAAATTTTTTTTTAATAATGCCAGATAGTTGTTGGGTGGTCACAATAGCTCTATTCTTTAGTGAATTCTGTTTGGAACTAATGAAAATAACAATTTTTTGATAGATTTAGATTTTTAATTTTGGTTCTAAGTTAAATTTTCATTTTCATAATCACCAGTTGTTGCACTTGTGAGTGTGCTTATTTATAAAAAAAAATTAACAGCCCTAGAAATCTAAAAATCTTAGCCTAGATTTCGCTAGCCCAAAAATGGGACCAACTTTAAAGTTACCTCATAGCTTAGATTTTTAAACTTATAGGAAAGGTTGTTTTTTTTCTGGTATTTGTATTCATACGTATTACAAAACTATTTTTAGACATTTTGTAAAAAATTCTCACCTGCCCATTCAGACAGCTTTAATTATTTGTCCTTTATTTTCCCATCTTTATTGGATAAATAAAATAGTCATTAAGTTGAAGGTCTTTTATCCAACAACATTTGCCAAAAAGATTTTAGTAGTCAGTTGTGTCTTACACATGAACCTCTCTAACATATAGAATTTGTTTAATAACAATTCTTAAGCAAATTATGTATAATGACAAGCAAATATTGAAAATAACAATATGTATTATTTAAGGTTATACCACTTGATGGCATTTTTAAAAGCTCATTTAATGTAAAAATAAAAAAAGAAGATGACATTCTTTTTATATAATGATATTTTAATTAATTACATGTCTACAAACCCTTCTGTTGATAGATTCAGTTTTTTAAAACTCTTTTTGATTAAGCCTCAGTGTGTCATAATTTAGTTGCAACTATTCTTTTTATTATTTTTAGCGGCCCCCGTAAGGGGAAAAAGCCGCTATTAGGTTTGTGCAAAATGTCCGTCTGTCCGTCTGTCACACTCAGATCTCGAAAACTAGAAGAGATATGAAAAATATTATTTCATCATTAAATCCGGCTTGAAAAGTTTAGGTGCAACGGCTACTTTTGGTTTTCTAAAAGCAAACCGTTTAATTTATAAAATTAATTATGCAAGCGATTTTTTCATAAAAATACACCAATTCTAAAACAATTACGTAAATGTAAGGGAGGCAATGTTACAATATGCTAACAAAGATGGACAATTTTTGTGTATTTTCAGTATCACTAAGTCAAATATATTTTTAAAATGTACAGGAAATGTTTACAACAAATACAAATAATAGTTAAAGACGTTTTTTCTGGTCAACTAGCTGCTAAAATTAAAAGAAAACATTTCTGTTTGTTTATAAAGGCTAATAATGCACTTTGTATGTAAATATCACGCACATTTTTTTAAATGGACTTTTTATGCAGCGATTTTCGTGCAGTAGCGTAACGTCGCAACATGATCAGGTGCTAAACCAATTCCTTAAACTTTTTTTAAAAATCAGATTTTATTTATTTTTTGTTTAGTGCCCCCATCCGAATAAAAGAAGCTTATTTTTGTGCGTTTTGTCTGTTGGTCGGTCTGTCCGTCACGATTAGATTTAAAAAACTAGAACTCTAAAAGCTATTGAAAATCTGATTTACCCTTTAATGTTCCTCCCATAACATCTCAATAGTTTTAAGTATCTAAAATTGATTGTTCCGGATTTTTTTGTGCAAAACTAATCAACGCCAACAAATGTTTGTTTGCTCTTCTAACTTATATTACATTCAATTTCCATGCTTAAACGTTGCAAAAACACATTATCAATAATATGTTGTTCCGTTTTTTATGTAAATAGCATATTAATGCTAAATCATAATCTCTATACTGACTTATATTTCATTAAGTGTAAAAATGTTCCGGATATTGTTTTATAAAACATGAATTATGCCTAATGATTGTTTGAAATCGCATAAGGCTTTTAAAAAAAGTAATTTACTAGAATTGATTACTGAAAATTACTTTTTAGACATTTAATTTTCTTGTAAAACATACCATAGAAGTTTTGTAATCGATAAAGAAAGTTCCGGATTTTGTTTCTTACAAATCGTCGCCAGAAATTTCCCAATTTATTTAAAAATCTACTAACGCCAAATAATTGTTTGAACTCCCTCTTCTAATTAATAAACAAATAATCTTCTCATTTACGAAATAATGTTTTTACGGATTTTTATGAAAAATATTTTAACTCACTACTCTCTTACAGTACATTTAACTTTCTACCTAAAACATTAAAAAATCTAATTATCGTTAATATTATGTTCCGATTTTTAAGGAAAACAGAATCCAAACACCAAAGTAAGGTATGAAAATCTCTCCACGTGGCTGTAGTACATCTAATTTTTATACGAGACCATCCAAAAAATTTAATTAACGGTATTACATTTATCTGAAATTCTCTTTTTCTTTTACTATTTATACAAACATCCGGAACAATCTATTATGTAAACTTTTCAATTGTGTTCATACCTAAAAATTATTGCGATGTTTTGAAACGTAAAATAAAGGTTAATCAATTTTTAATAACTTTTAGTTGTTTTTTTTATATCAAGATAACGGACAGACCGACTGACAGACAAAACGCAAAAACAATGTGGCTTTGATCATTTTTAAATAATATCTATTAGAACTCAGTGCACCAATGTCTATGAACCCTCGTTAAATATCTCGTGTAAATAAAGACATTTTTTTTTATGGTGCCGGTACTAGCCTATTGTGAGGTAATGGAATTTTTTTTCTTTGACGTCATATGAATGGACTCTTTAAATGTAATGTTAAAAGAACGCACTCGGTGCACCAATGTCTATTAACCCTCGAAAAAATTGCTTGTATTAATGAAAACATATTTTAGTCTAACTAAGCCGTGTGACGTAGTGTTTTTTTTTCCTTTGACGTCACATGGAATGAATTCTTTAAATGAAATGCTAAAAGAACGCACTCGGTGCACCAATGTCTATGAACACTCAAGAAATGGCTCGTGTTGATAAAGGTGATTTTTAGTCTAGCTAGGCCGTGTGACGTAGTGTTTTTTTTTCCTTTGACGTCATATGGAATGAATTCTTTAAATGAAATGCTTAAAGAACGCACTCGGTGCACCAAAGTCTATGAACACTCGATAAATGGTTCTTATAGATGAAGGCGATTTTTAGTCTAGCTAGGCCGTGTGACGTAGTGTTTTTTTTTTCCCTCTGACGTTATATGGAATTAATTCTTCAAATGAAATGAAAAAAGAACTCGGTATAGTAATGTTTATTAAGCCTCGTTATGTGACTCGCGTTTAAAAAAGGAATGATATCTTGATTTAGATCTAATCTAGATTTTTTAAACTAGATCTAGATTTTTATTACAGTATATCTAGATCTGGATTTATATTCTAATTAAAATTATTTTAGAGTCTAGATCTAGAATTTCTAGATCTAGTTTAGACTAAAATAGACTAGATTAAGATGTAGAATTTCAATTTCTAAACTTAAAGTGTAAAAAAAAAGTGTAGATTTTCATTTCCAAACGTTTTGATCAATATTGTAATGTTTTAATATACTAAAACTAATCTACTATTTTTTTCTTAAATTTAAATTTACGGCAAATGAATCTTTGAAACATTATTACTTTTGACCATCGGATGGCTGCCTGGTCGTGCGGTTTGCGCGCTGGACTGTCGTTCAGATTTATGGATGGCCCAGGGTTCAAACCCTGCCCGCTCCCATCCCCCGTCGTCCTGCGGGAGGTTTGGACTAGGAAGTAATTATCTTCAACTCTGAAGGAACATCCGAAACGTGTAAAACATTTTACATCAAAATTAAATCACCTCTTGAATATTATTTGCGAATATGCAGATCCGACAGGGATCCGACTTCGACGGGGGCCGCCTCTGAGTTTGTGTAACACAAACTCTCTTTGTAATCTTGTTATTTAGTAACTTTTTTTTCAAAATGTGCTCATTGGATGTTATAATAAAATCATTAAGAAAGAAATTTACTTATTATTAATAGCCTCAGTTTTCTTTTTTAAATTAATCACTGGAATAACATTTTTGAGGATTTTTTTTTAGTATTACCTCTTTTTTTGGTGATTAAATTTGTTGATGAGATCTGAAAGTTTTAGCACATTTGTCTGCTTCTTTTTTTCTTTTTTTACTGCAGATTACTTCTTGAAATGATATTTGTTGAATTAAGACTATTCCAGAAAAAATGAGATAGTTATAATTTTTTTTTTAAATTTTGTCTGACATTTTATCTGTTTGTATATTTATTCCCAGGATGAATTCTCAGATAATGTTCGTGATTTTGCTGACCTGGATGACACATGTCCACTTCTAGTCATCTTGGACAGCCCTGAGCAAAATGTCTATGTCTGCAATGAGGTCAAGGTCACATCTAAGACAGCCTCGGATTTCATTGACAAGTTCCTGCGAGGGGAGCTTACCCCCACTCCAATCCCTCCGCTCTGTGCCGAGGGAGATGGGAATGAAGCCGGCACTGTTTCTTAGTGCACTGTTTTACTCCCTGAGAACTAGATCTATAGGATCACTCTGAACACAGTGATACTTGTTTTTGTTTTGTTGTTTTCTTGCCAGTGAATCTTTTGTTAATAAGACAAGCTGAATGTTTCATTCAGAAGTGTATAATGTTGAAATGAGAAGTTATACATTGGTCATTCATAATGAATGGATATGGTAAATAATTATTGGTAATGAAACCAATTTGTAATTGAATCACTAACAAGGTCTGAAATCATTGTAATGCTGATTGTCCAGTTTAATTTTGTATGACAGGTTAGTTTAGAATTATTACAAAATACTACACATAGAAACAAAAAATAAAAAACATAATCTTGGCAACTGTTTTTTTAATCTTAAAAGTGCTGTTTCTTGTTTAACATTGTAAAAATAATCCCTGGGCAGAAAAATAATCTAGGGGAAACAATGCACTTAGCATGGAAAGTAAAGCCTTTAAATGTATCTAAATCAATAGAATATTTAGAAGAAATGTCAATGCCAATGATTGTCCATTAAGAATGAAGAAATAAATTAGTTTTATAAAAATAAAGTAAACAAATCAAAATCTTAATTTCCTGCTGGTTATTAAAGACAATATACAAAATAAGTATTTCTTCTGTCTACTAGTATATGTATCAATTGAAACAATTTGTTTTCTTACAAAAATCATGGCAACCCAAAAACAATTGTTTTCAAAAGTATTATGTCTATTGTGTAAATATTGGTCATATTTCCTGTGCCAAGTATTCAAATGAAGCTTTGCTGTTCATTAGCATATGTATGCTCATAATTACATCTCAAATAATAATACGCTTTTCTAATTCCATGTCAGTTTAAATGTCTTTTCTCTGTCTGATTATTCATTAATATTGTTGCAATAAATTCTTTGTGATTATTTAAATTATATGTATGACAATATTTAATTGAACATATTATTGTTTAATTTAAAATGAATGATAAGATACTAGCACTGGCCTATATGAAAGAATATACTACTGCAATAGTTAAGTGTTAAATTATGGCTCGTTCATCCTGATTGGTGCATTTTCATTTTTTACTGTGTAATATAATAATAATTAGGAGTTGTTGCGGTGAATCTCTGATTGCCATGTATGCCATGCATACATAATGATGCCAATTTCTATATCACTATGCTGGTTTCATTAATATGTCTTGAGAATTTAAATCATGTATTGTTACATGAGCATATAGAGCTTACAGGTCACTGTGAATAAAAGTTAATTGTTTCCTTCACTTTTTAAGAAATAAATTGATCAAAGAAAAAAAATATGTGGATATTTATTGAAAACATGTTTTTCTGCCAATGAAGATAGTTATAGTGGATTGTTTTTAATTTTTAAAACAGATCATCCATTGGACATAATTAGCTAATCAGTTTTTTGCATTAACCTGAAATTTTTAACAAAAATATTTTTGTCTGGTGTTACATAAGTATTTTAGTTTAAATAACAAAATGCTAAAAAAAAAAAGAATCTTTATATTAAGTTTTAAGTTATTCTTTTCCTAATGGTCGATTAACATAATTTTTTTGGCCATTTTTAAAAAGATCTACATGAACAGTATTACAAATGTCAATTTAGTCCATAAACTTTTACTCCCACCATAACAACCAGGACTGAAAATCAGTTCAAAGTATGTTTGTTTTACTCAAAAGTTTTAGACATATGTATGAATTCTGTCTGGATTTTTAATACTATTGATATCTCTTTGCGAAAATAAAATAACCAATTTGTTGATCATGTGCTGACTGCAAAATATTCTAAACAGAAAAAAAAAATCAACAGCATTTGTATATGTGAAGTGTCAACTCTCTATTTTGATGATAGATTCATATGTATTGGAATAGGAGACTTTTTTTTTTGTAAATTTGGTCACTAAAACATCATAGGTATTTGGTAGTTTCAACTTTAGAGACTTAGTGACAGTTTGTTGTGATTGTCAATTTGATGTATTCATTAATGAAAATGTAATGTTAATTTTTCTTTTTGTAAATAATTTATTGTTTGTTTTTATCTTCATATGCAATCAACTGTAAAAATCAAAATTGGATTTGTATGTTTTATACACAATCAAAAGTTTAATAAGTTGTTGTTGTTTATTATTATTATTGCTTAACATTTTAGAATTCATTGTGTTATAATTTAGTGCATCTATGACTGCAATTTAGTAGCTACCATACACAATCTTTTCAATGGAAATATTGCTACCTGGACTCTCAAACTGCATTACATACATTTGCTACATTAATATTATTAGTGAAAGTAAATGTGATTGGTCATTGCATGGGCCATTTGATACCTTAAAGATGGAAACAGGTAAAATTTACATCATCTGCCTCTTCGATCACCACCCCTCCGAAAAAAGTTTCCCACACTAGATGTAGGCAATAGTATAGTGTCTTTATAATAGGTTAATATTACTGTAGTATTGTTTTAAAGAGTTAAGAATACAATTTTGTTTCATTTATTACTATTATTGTACTATCTGGACATTTCTGTTTTTTTTTTTTTTTTGTTGTTTTTTAATAGTTAAAATTAATATAATGAAAAAGAAATTGACACATTGTTCAGTATAATGTTTCTTGGTGTAATTTCTGAATTAATCAAATAAATATTTTTGTTTCTTTGCAAAAACAAAATTGTGTAGTTAATTTATTTCTTCTATCTAGGACATTAAATACAGTTCTGTGGCATTTTACGTCTCGAGAGAGGATCTTTTCCCTTTGCAACTTCTTGTGTGACTAAAGAGGCCATTCGCAGGTTGGGCATATATAACCACCTGGCGCCGTTGCATTTTCACCCTTCTTTCTGCTTCTGTTGTGTATGACATCTGCAATCTGTGACCCTTCCTTTATGCTCTCTCTCCATGTGGATCTGTCCAGTACCACCTCTTCCCAGTTGCCAGTGTCGATTTTGAAGAGCTTCATGTCGCGTTTGCATACATCCGTATAACGTAAAAGTGGGCGACCAGCGGCTCTCCCGCCTTCTATTAGATCGCCATACAGGATGTCCTGTGGAAGTCGACCTTCTGGTATTCTACGAACGTGGCCAAGCCAGCCAAGGCGTCTGCTGCTGATAACAGAGCGGATGTCCTGGCACCCTGCTCTTTGTACCACTTCCTCATTGGTTATCTTATCTTGCCACCTTATTTTAAAGATCCGCCTTAGGCATCGGAGGTGGAAGACATTCAGCTTTTTTTCCTGCCATAGGTTGACCATGTTTCACTTCCGTACAGCAAGGTGCTCAACACACAGGTCCGGTAGACTAGGGCTTTAGTACTGCTAGTCAGCAATTGTTGTCCCACACTCTTTTCTGCAACCGTGACATGGTGCCCATTTCTATGGCTATCCTGTTGTTTATGTCTTTATCTAGTAGAGTGTTGTTGGATATGATGGAGCCAAGGTAACAAAAGTGATCAACAATTTCTAGCGGTTGTCCATTAATGCTTACTTGAGGTGCAGTGTTTGTGTTTTGGACAAGTATCTTAGTCTTGCTTTGATTGATGTTTAAGCCGAACTTCTGGCAAGCAGCAGATAGTTTGTCAACCAGGGACTGTATCTGAATATCCGAATCAGCCACAATGGCTGCATCATCAGCATACAGGAGTTCCCTGACGAGTAGCTTCCTAACCTTGGTTTTTGCCCGCGGCCTTGATACATTAAATAGTTTTCCAGAGGATCTTGTATGGAGAAACACACCTTCGTTTATGTCGTTGTACGCATAATGCAGTAGACAGGAGGAGAAGAATATGCCAAACAGAGTAGGTGCGAGCACACATCCCTGCTTGACACCACTGCAAACCTCAAAAGGTGCTGATTGGGCTCCATTGAATTTGACAGTACATTTAGTTTCCTCGTGAATACACTCAATGAACTTCAGTAGTTTGGGAGGGCAACCTATTTTCCTCAGGAGTTTGAAAAGGCCACTTCTGCTGACCATGTCAAAAGCTTTAGTCAGATCAACAAAAACGATGTAAAGGGGTCTGTCTCTCTCTGAATTTCTCTCTCTCATTAAATACAACTCAAAATCGGCCACCTACGCTAGGGGGTTCTTCAAAACTCAATTACAATTGCTTAATACTTGCTTAGTTACTCAAATAGGAACAATTACTACTTGATACACTTTAACTCCAACTATTGATGTCCATGGAAATATAAATAATACTTTAATATTCAATAAGCACACGATGACATCATCTTCAATAAATAGTAATACAAAACCATCAGTCCATCAACTTTAGGAAACATATGCATAACACCAGTCCAGGAAGCAACGTCCAACCTGGACCGGGAACAAGACCTCACTAACTTAACACACTCTCTCTTACATTGCTGCCTGGTCGTGCGGTTTGCGCGCTGGACTGTCGTTCAGATTTATCGATGGTCCAGAGTTCAAACCCTGCCGGCTCCCCCCCCCACCCCCTTCGTCCTGCGGGAGGTTTGGACTAAGAAGTAAACTATCTTCAACTCTGAAGGAACATCCGAAACATGTAAAACATTTTACAAACACTAAATAGCAACGAGGAATTATCCATTGTGACCAAGAAGTCATGGAAAGAGAACAATTTATCTACTATGTATATTCACCCGTCACTAAATAGCTGGGCCGGACTTAAGCATTGTGGGGCCCTATGCGAAACGGATTTCGAGGGGCTAAGTTTGGGTAGGGAAGCGGACAATAAGTGAAATTTAAGAGTTTGTATTAGAAAATAAATTCGTCAATGCATTTTATTCATTCTTTACTACGTACAGAATTATATTACAAGTCTTGCGTGTAGCAAAGTCATTATCATGATAATTATGTTTCCTACATAGATCACGCTCAATAGCAAGAATTACCAAATGTTTCAATCTATCTTTGAGAAGTGTTGACCTCATGTAATTCTTCATTAGTTTGAGGCGCGAGAAGCTTCTTTCACCAGATTACACAATTACGACTAATGCATAATGCCGTTTTTATTTTTCGCGCGTAGGATTGGCGTTTTCCATATTGAATTTTGTGTATATATTTCCGTATATTTTAAGGACTTTTTCAATTATTTTGTAATTTCGGGAGATTTCCAGGAGCTCCTGGTAAATCGACAGGAGGGCGCGGGAAATCTGTTTTAAATTAAAAAATGGGTTAATTTAAACACGTATACACCTAGAATTAGCGCGGATCCTATGAAAGTGCGGGTCCTATGAAATTGCGGGGCCCAATGCGGTCGCATAGGTTACAATGGCCTAAGGCCATCCCTGCAAAATAGCGGCGTATGCTACGCTATTTCTTTAAACTCAATTTCTTAAAAACTATCTTTGATACCATCTACTATCCAAATCAATAGCCATCTCAATTTCGATTAAAAAAACAACAAACTCTACAGTTGGTCTTTAATATCGCATCGGTAGGCTATGTGTAGCGTGGTGCACCATTTCTTTTCTTTCATATTCTTTGTAATTAAAAAGTTGCAGTTACGACTTTGAGCCATGAGTGGCGACTTACACCCCTCTGCAAAAAATCCCGCGGGTGCCCATGACTGCTACCCTTCTATAATAAAATGTTTTATTTCCTATAGTAATACAAGTCCCGTACAATGCAATTGCTCTCTATCAGGGGTGGGCAAATTACGGTACGCGGACACATGCGGCCCGCCGAAGTGTTTTATGCGGCCCGTGGACACCTAAAGAAATCAGGTGTGCCCACACATTACACAAATATAAAAATGCAAATGTATTAAAAATAAATAATTATAAATATCTTTAATTTATTAAAACTTTTGATTCTTATCATTTAATAATGAGTAGGCGAAAGAAACAATGTCTCTAAACGTCATTCTAATAAGTTTAAAGTAAACGAAGATTATTTTAAATGACAATAATTCGAAAAATTCAGTCAAAGACACAAGTTCACGCCAGTATTTATTCAATGATATGAAGAACTGTGTTGAAAGAGTTGGGTCGGCTTGTACAAGATGGCAAGGGTAACAACTGATGGTGCACGTGATTAGACTGAGAAAAAGTCTTTTTAGTAAAATAAAGACCATCAATTTCTCAACCATAAACTAATAAAGGGAAAGTTTACACAAAGCTGCATGTAATATCAAGTTAAAAGATCAAAGTTAAGAAATAAAAGTTTTGGCATAGGGCCGACCTTAGGCAAAGGCAAACTAGGCTCGTACAAGTCTTACTATGTTATCAAATTTAGAGAAGAAATAGCGAAACTAATCCTCAATGTTATTGTTGAAGTACACTAGGTTTTTAATAAATTGTAGCCTATACTTTTAGTTCGCAGTTAATTTTATTTTTTAATTTTTATTTGGTGCTACCAAATTCACTTTGCCTAGGGCCTCCGATTATCTAAGGCCGGCCCTGACTGGCTATTCCGAAAAGTAATTGAAGATTTGGAAACTAAACATTACGATGTTCGGTAACACAGTAGTATCCACTGGCCAAGCATTAGAATAATATGGAATCTTAATGTAGAAATTGTTAGGTTTCTTGAAGGACATTGACTGTGACTTTGCTACTAATATTTCTAATGAAGAATTGAAGACAGACTTCATGTTTATCATCGGAAGCACTGCAACATGTTGTTTGCATATGAAATGTATGTGCATCTTAATCTTTTCAAACAAAGCTATCTCATTTCTTGAGGCCAACAAGTGAAATCAGGGTTTCTCATTTTCATTGGTGAAAGGTGAAACTATTTCTAGTGAAATGGTTGAAAAGTACAAGACTTATTTGGATTCCTTGATTGTGAATCTGAAAGCAAATTTTAAGACGTCAAGAACTTGGAACCAATTTTCAATACCCTCAGCTTACCATCTAATGCAGAAGCGATTCAGCTCCAGATGAATTATACCTCCAAGCAAATTATGATCTGAGAAAGAAGTTCCGGCCACTTCTTTCGCGGGAGTTTTAAAAAAAAAATTTGCTGTTAAACTTTCACATTATTTGGAACCACGCCATTCAACTTTGAAAAAACCTTTTTTGTTTGAAAATTATCAGTTATATACTTTATATTAAGTACTACTATGCATTTGTGGTGAAATTTTGTGATCTACACAGACAATTACTACATAATATATATATATATATATATATATATATATATATATATATATATATATCATGGGCGTAGCCAGGATTTTGTTTAGGTGGGGGGGGGGGGCGTTGGGGGGGGGATTTTTTTTTTTATCCCGCCCCCCCCCCCCCCCGCGAAAAAAATATATTTATAAGTATGTGTGTGTGTGTGTATATAATCTTTATTACATTCTGACCCATCATTCTTTCGGAAGACGCTTATTGTGTCCTAGAATAGGTTCTTCCTGGAGTTAGTGGGAAAGTTTTAGACTTCCCGCCATTCCCAGCAATGGGGTCTGGGGGAGCGCTAGGAGCTATTGCACTATTTCTGATATTGAAAGCCAACAAAATACATATTCTGAGGTATCTACATTGCATTTTAATGCTATTAAAAAGTTTTATTTTAAAAACCTAATGTGCTATTCTTACTGACTCTGACCCTCCCGCGCCGCTCGGCGCATTTGCCGTCAAGCTGTTTCCACAAAAATCTGACACTGGTAATGTCTGAAGCCTCTTCCCACCTGCTCCAAGGACCTCCATGAATGTGTGGCGCCAAGTTGTACTAGGACGTCATCGCAACTCTTATTATGTGTCAACAGTGTCATTCATTTTGTCGGAGAACATGTCCCGCAAACCTCATGCGACGCTCTGTCACAATATTACTAACGGGTCGACTCCCAGTTCGGCATAGGATTTCCTTGATTTAGACCCGATCTCTATAACTGACTTCTAAAATCTGTCTTAGCCATCTTTGTAGAGCCACATTTAGTGTTTTTCAATTTCGGCAGATGACTATTCACTGCACTTTATTAATTGAGCCCCGCCACTGGAAGAAATATGTAACCTCTCTTGAATACGCTCTTGGAATTAAGTGATTATAGTTTGCTTTATATTTTATATCGAAAGGGAAGTTTTATCGTCAAAATCATCTGTTGGGTGTTTTAAATTAAAAAATCTCTTGAGTTTTGTTGTTTTTTTTTTAAATTCAAACCCCCATTTAGCTACGGTCATAGAATTCAGTAACTGTAGTTTGCTTTAGAATAATATTGAAGAGAGAGATTTTCCACCTCAAAACGTTCGGTAGGGGAATTTCAAACTCAAAACCATCTGGAGGGGTTTCAAACTTTAAAAAAAGCCATCTGTAGGAGAGAGATTTAAACTCAAAACCCCCAATTGTCTTGGCTACGCTCAAATAATTTTAGTGTGTAATTTTCTTTTTTTTTTATATTGAAGAGGTATTTTTTTTAGCATCAAACCACTCTGAAAAAAAAAGGGGGGGGGGGTTAAACTCAATACTCCTTTTGGCAACGCTCATAGATTTCTGAGTGTGTATTTTCTTTTTTAGCGGCCCCCGAAAGGGGAAAAGACGCTATTAGTTTTGTGCGAAATGTCTGTCCGTCTGTCCGTCCGTCCCGTTTAGATCTCGTAAACTAGAAAAGATATTAAAAATCCGACATCACTATATTTTAGACCATTCAAAGTTCTGATGCAACGGCTACTTTTTTTTCTGAAAGCGAAAAATCTAATTTTTAAAATCAGTTATGCAAGCAGTTTTTTAAAGAGAAAAAGCTAATTAGTATGCATTATAAGTTAGACCTAATTTAAAACGAATAGTAATATTGTAAATTTCATCGAGCTTTTTCAAAACAACAAAGTGCACAAAGTACATCAGTTAGGCCAGGGGAGTCGCTGTGGCCGAGCGGTAAAGCTCTTGGCTTCCGAACCGGGGGTCCTGGGTTCGAATCCTGGTGAAGACTGGGATTTTCAACTTTGGAATCTTTGGGAGCCTCTGAGTACACTCAGCTCTAATGGGTACCTGACATTAGTTGGGGAAAAGTAAAGGCGGTTGGTCGTTGTGCTGGCTACATGACACTTTCGTTAACAGTAGGCCTCAAAAACAGATGAACTTTACATCATCTGCCACAAGGTCCAAAAGGGGAACTAGTTAGGCCAGGTTCACATCTAAATTTACATTCACCTTCACCTATTCTTTGATCTGCGGGACCGTTGGGGCACTACACAAGATCTGTTAACCTTCTTTCTCCATTCTTATCTCTCATTTGTCTTTGAAATAATTTCATTTGGATGTTCTTTCTGAAAATATTGAAGCCTGCGTGGGTGGACCAATTCGGGGGCCGATTTTGAGTTTGTGTTTCCACACAAACTGTCTTTTGTAACCTTGTTTTATATTGAAGATGGAATTTTAAACTTTACTGGGGGGGAATTTAAACTCAAAACACCTTTGAATATACTCATAACATGTTGAGTGTATATTTTGCTTTGTTTTTAATATTAAAGAGATATTTTTTACCTTCAAACCCCGCTGAAGGGGGGTTTAAATTCAAAACTGAGTCAAAACCCATTTAGCTACGCTCATAACATTTTGAGTGCGTAATTTGCGTTTTTTATACCGGGTATTGAAGAGGTATTTATTAGCTTCAAACCCTACCGAAGAGGGGGTGGGGGTTAAATCAAGACCCCTTTGGCTACGCTCATAGAATTTTGAGTAATTTTCTTTTTTCATATTGAAGAGGGGGGTTATCATAAATTTTGGAGGGAGTTTAAAAATCAAAATCTTCCTTAACTGTGCTCGTAAAATTTGGGGTATTCTCGTTTGCATTTTTTTTTTGTTCTGTTTTATAGAAGAAGGGAATTTAAATGCGAAAACCCCTGGTAGGGGGGTTTTAAACTCATGCCCCTTTGGTAGGGGGTTTTAAACTCGAACCCCACTGGTAGGGGTTTTTAAACTCGAACACCCCACCTGGTATGGAGTTTTAAACTCAAAACTCCCTTGGCAGGGGTTTTAAACTCAAAACCTCCTTTGCTTTGTTGAGGAAAGTGATATTTTAGTATTAAAATCTCACCTAAAATATACAAAATCAAAGTAAAAAATCAGTCTCTAAATACCGATACCCCCCCCCCCCCGCGGGGGGGATTTCATTTCGGGGGGGGAAGTTTGAACCCCAAGAACCCCCCCCCGGCTACGCCCATGATATATATATATTGTTACAACATTTAAAGGAGGCAACTCAACGAGGTATGGGAACAAAGATAATACAAAGTTTAATCAACATAGATCACCAAAAACAAGAACCGTTCCAATCTCCATCTTTTCGCACTTCCTCTTCCTCTCTCCCCGTTCATTTAGTCGTTGGTGCGCAACCATAGAGTCACTACAGAACATGGTCATTACAATATATATATATATATGCGGCCCCTCAGTCCCCAATTTTTTATGCTGCCCTCGGTAGAAAAAGGTTGCCCACCCCTGCTCTATATAGATCTCGATATCATAAACATAGACATAAATAAATATTTATTTATGTCTATGGTCATAAAGCATAATCTTGTATGTATTATGTATGGATATATTTTTATTTTATTTTATCAATACTTCGCTTAGCTTGGTGATGTAATAAATCATTATAGATCTATGTGCTAACTAGATATTTTTTGTAAATTAATAATTTGATAAGAAAAAGAACAATAAAAGAAAGAAGTTCGATTTATTGTTAACATTTTATTTAGACCTTCATTTCAGTAAATAAACGTAAAAAAAAAACATAACGTCAGCATAAGAGCAAAAAAAAAAAAAAGCTCTTTAAAAGAGAGTTATTTAAAGTTCAATATAAAAAAGGGAGATCAATATGCTTAAAAACAACATGGTGCCGCTACAGGTAGATATATATTTAATATATCATATCATATGGGCTGCATCTTTAGAACTATTACTAAGTATTACCCTTTAGATTTATTAAATGTATTTAAAATCATTGGTATTAGTATACGACACTAGAAACGCTAAATTATGTTTCTGTTATATTTTCAGAATATGCAGAAAAAAATGCAGATTACAAATATGTAATTTGATTTCCTCGGAGATCACTAGAAACGCTAAATTATGTTTCTGTTATATTTTCAGAATATGCAGAAAAAAATGCAGATTACAAATATGTAATTTGATTTCCTCGGAGATAAATAGTTTTTAAAATATATATTTTTAAGTTTTATTTCTTATTACCATATATTGTCATTGGAAATACGCCATTTTGGTTTTAATGCTTAGTACTAGACTATCTCCCTTGAATTACTTGCCAACTTTTTTCTGTTGCTGCTTTGTCTTTCTTTCTAGCAGCTATTAGATCTAATATTAAAATTCATTTAAAATGCAAACAATCTTTTGTACTTTGAAAAATAACTAAAAATCGAAATTAAAATCATGTAGTTAAAGTAATAACAACAGACAAAAAAATTAATAGAAAAATAAAAAAAATAACTCTAAGCCTAACAAAATATCTTTTATTGGCAAAATAAAAGTAATTAAATAAATAGATACCGGTACCCTGACTTTAAATACATGAAAATAATAGACATTAAATGTTATTTAAGATATTAAAAGCATGCAAGAAAAAAATCAAATAGCTAAATAGATCTAATCTGAATAGATTGTAAGATGAAATATTAATCAACACTTAAAAATTTAGGCTAAAGCATCATACTCCAAGCAGTGGATTTGGCAAAAAACAGTTACATGTGGCCTCTTGTGGTACAACCACATCAAAGTGATTACCATTTGTATGCAATAGTGTTATGTTGCAGCATATATGGTTGTCTGTGTGAGATAGTATGTATGTGTTTGCATCATGAAATAAAGGTTTTAATAATAGCCATGAGTATTTTGTTTTGTTGTGGTTTGGTGAGAATGTATAGGTGTCTCTTTGCAGTAGTGTAGCAGCTGCAAGCATTTCTGCAGTTGTGGCCCATGTTGTATCTTTTTTCATCAGCTCCATATGCTGCTGTTAAAAAAAAATATGGTAGCTATAAGTACAAGTTCTTTATCCTTCTCTTATTATGTACGGTAACTTATAATCATATTGAATGAAAAACAATGCACAATATAAGAACAAGCAATATCTACAACAAGGTAGAGAAAG